>NC_047087.1:45347500-45700000 GCF_902459505.1 Geotrypetes seraphini
AACTAACTAATTATAATGCCTTGAGCTGAGATTTTGAAAAGGCAAGTAATTAAATCGAAAAAGATAATCCAAGTCTAAAGGATGTTAACAGCAAAGATTGTATGCTCTGAAATAGATCTCATCGGGCTCAGTGGGCTAAAGCTTTTCTCCCAGTATCTGCCGAAGAACTTCATAAATAATACAGGTTAGTTAGTTAGGTGACATTAACTCATGTTTGAATCCTAGCAACTTGATGAATTACAGATCTAAAAAGAAATTGGTTTTGTGCTAGTCCAGTAAGGACCTCTAGCATCATTCCCATGGTTGTTTTCAACGAGTTCAGCCATTTGTTTGCAGCTGCCCTCTTCACTTGGTTCATTCAATCTTTCCAAACATGATGTCCTTCTCCAATGATCTTTCTCTTCTGACATTATGACCAAAACAAGACAGTTGTAACTTTATCAGGTAGTAGAGGTATAATACAGGTAGTGAGCCTATTCTATAAGGACACTTATACAAGTGTTCTTATAGCATCATGTTGGTGAGAGCATTTATGCCAGATCTATGGTGGTGGAAATGGATCCTCACTGCAGATTGAATTCTCAAGTAAAGTTTTGGGTGTCATTATAGATTCAACACTTTCATTCGACCACCTTAATTCTCTAGTTTAAAAAAAAAAAAATGTTTCTTTAGTGTCCACATGTTGAGGAAAGTGAGATCCTGTTTCCATCAACAGCACTTTGCTGTCCTTGTTCAATAAATCATCCTTTCGAGGCAGGATTATTGTAATTCGGTCTATATAAGCTTGGCCAAGAAAAGCTTTCAAAGACTTCAACTGATCCAGAATACTGCGGCTAGGCTGACCTTTGCAAAAAGTAAATTTGATCATGTCTCTCCGCTTCTGCAAAAACTTCATTGGCTTCCAATAATTTCCATGATTTATTTTAAATGTGCCTGCTTAATATTTAAGATCTTGCATTGCATCCTTCCTCCTTTAATTCCTCTGTCTTGGAATTCTGCAAGATCTGACATTACCAGATCTACTCAAAACTTTAAACTGACCTTTCCTACGTCGAAAGGCGTTATCTACATTGGCAAATTAGGGAAATCTCAACTTTTCAAAATTACTGAGTTGTGGAATACTTTTCCTGCTCAACTGCACGATCTGGGCTCTTTCCAACTATTTCGAAAACATCTGAAAACTTGGCTATTTTCAAAGTTGTAAATTCCACTCCTCTCCATACTATTCCAAAACCACATTGTATTTGTTCTCTTTTCCAAGTTTTGTAAACCGTGCCGAGCTCTACTGTTATAGAGAAGATGCGGTATATAAGCCTAAGGTTTAGTTTAGTTTAGTTTGTGCCTAAGGGGTGTAGTTATCAACATGGGCTACCATTAAAATGGGTTATTTTACCACTGATCCACGCAATTTTAGCACCAGGCTCATTTTATGCAATGAAACCTAGTAAGTAATAGCTGGGGTTCACAGCAAAGTGATACATCTTAACAGCAGCGCTTGCTGATAACTTCCCCTCTTAATTAAAGAAAAAAAGAAATGCTTATAGAAATAAAAAATCATTCTTATCTATATATATAAAATCGGAGGTATGTATGTGTGTATGTATGTGTGTGTATATGTGCCGCGATCACGCAAAAACGGCTTGACCGATTTGAACGAAACTTGGTATGCAGATCCCTCACTACCTGGGGTGATATGTTCTGGGGGTCTCGCGGCCCACCTGCACACGTGGGCGGAGCTACAAACAGAAAATCAGATTTCACCCATTCATGTCAATGGAAAAAATGTAAAAAGCTGCCAACGCAAAAACGGCTTGCCCGATTTGAACGAAACTTGGTATGCAGATCCCTCACTACCTGGGGTGATATGTTCTGGGGGTCTCGCGGCCCACCTGCACACGTGGGCGGAGCTACAAACTGAAAATCAGATTTCACCCATTCATGTCAATGACAAAAATGTAAAAAGCTGCCAACGCAAAAACGGCTTGCCCGATTTGAACGAAACTTGGTATGCAGATCCCTCACTACCTGGGGTGATATGTTCTGGGGGTCTCGCGGCCCACCTGCACACGTGGGCGGAGCTACAAACAGAAAATCAGATTTCACCCATTCATGTCAATGGAAAAAATGTAAAAAGCTGCCAACGCAAAAACGGCTTGCCCGATTTGAACGAAACTTGGTATGCAGATCCCTCACTACCTGGGGTGATATGTTCTGGGGGTCTCGCGTCCCACCTGCACACGTGGGCGGAGCTACAAACTGAAAATCAGATTTCACCCATTCATGTCAATGACAAAAATGTAAAAAGCTGCCAACGCAAAAACGGCTTGTCCGATTTGAACGAAACTTGGTATGCAGATCCCTCACTACCTGGGGTGATATGTTCTGGGGGTCTCGCGGCCCACCTGCATATGTGGGCGGAGCTACAAACAGAAAATCAGATTTCACCCATTCATGTCAATGGAAAAATTGTACAAAGCTGCCAACGCAAAAACGGCTTGCCCGATTTCAACGAAACTTGCAACACATCTTCCTTTTCAGTTTAAGAGATTGCAAATTCCAGTGATACTTGCATTCTCTATCACAATCAACAAATCACAGGGACAGACTATTACATACTGTGGAGTGGATTTAAAAACCCCCTGTTTTTCCCATGGTCAACTCTATGTTGCTTGCTCAAGGGTGGGTTCACCCAAGAATATATATGTTCTTGCTCCTGGAGGTGAAACTAAAAATGTTGTTTATTATCAAGTTTTGTGTTAGTTGTATTGTATTCATTTTGTCAAATATTTCACATTATAATTTGAATATTGTACTTTTTATAAAGCTGTAAAAAAATAATTTCATTCACCACTATAAAGTATCTTTATTTGAATCCATTTACAGTGTTATTGCTATAATTAAATACCCCTGCAACGCCAGGGCATCAGCTAGTTTATTATAAAAGTGAGCCAAGTATAGGACAATCAAGTCATGTCACTGATGATATCACTGGTGATGCTGGCTCTTAAGCATCAGTGGAATAAGGCATTTATGATATAACAATAGCAGCTCCAGTTACCAGCTCTTCACATTAAGAAGAGAAGTTATCAACATAGATTAGTACTAAGGCAGGTCTAGTGGTTAGAGAAGCCAACTTAGCACCCTGAGGTTGTGAGTTCAAGTCCCACTGTACCTCCCTGTGACTCTGAGCAATTCACTTAACACTTCATTGCCCCAAATACAAAATAAGTATCTGTCTAAAATACATAAACAAGTTTGATTATAACCACACAATCAAGCTATTTTAGCACAGGTCCCATTTTATGCAAAATGGACTTTTAAAAAAAAATAATAGGCCCAATATTCAGCACTAGACAGCCAGGAATGGCTTCTGGCCGTCTAAATTGCACATAGCTGGCTACCCATTGATATTCATCAGGGGATAGCCAGCTAGATCACACTGAATATCCTGGTCTCTGGATTGGTCAGTGACCAGTTATTACATTGAGGTTCAAGGCGGATTACATAAGAGGTTATCTGGACATTTCCAGAAGTGTTAAAGAGTAGAGCGGGTCGCTTCGGGGGATTGAAATGCTTCCTGCAGTGTCAGCTTGTCTTGATGGATTTCTTCAATAGCAGGGTTTTTATTTCTTTTCTGAAAGTTTTGTAGCCTGGTCGTGCGACATGAGCGGTCACCGCCAATATTCTGTGGTTCACCAGCTAAGTTCGGCAGCCAAATACAACCGCCTAAAAGAGTGGTATATCCTTGGCTGAGACTTAGCCAGCTAGCCACTGAATACTGGCATAGTGGACTGTCCTGGCCAGTCAAAAAGAGACCAGGAATTCAATGCCAGTGGCTGGAAATGGGAGCTGGCATTAAATTTCAGGTATCACCGTGGACCGTGGGAGATCATCGGTGATCTCCCGTGGTCTGAATACGAGCCTGAACATGCCTTAACAGCAGCCTATGTTGATAACGTCCCTCATAAATGCTTCAGGAACATGTGCAACTGGCATTATTCTATAAGCTGATGTAAATGTCATCCCTGCCTATGGCCCGTCCATGCTCCGCCTACATGAACACCTGCCTAGCTAAAATGTGCTATGCAAGATGAGTGCATAATTATATAATAGTGCTTAGGAGATGCTGCCATTTATATGGGTATATGTGCATTTACCTGCATGGATGGCAGTATTCTATCAAATTAAACAATAACCATGTTAATTTCAGTGCTAATGCGTTCAATGCACAAGATTTTTGCAACTTGCTGTAGTTCTCAACATAGGCGCCCTGTGAAAGAGGCTACAGAAGCTATGCCTCCCCAGCCCACCTGTGGCCTTCTTTTTCTCCCTGTGACCACTGGTGCACCTGCTGGGTTGCTGTATCACAATCAACAGTAGCAGTGACAAAAATAAACCGGGCGCTTCCCCTCCCCATCTGCCCTCCCCGCTTGCTTCCACGGTTCAGTGGCGACAAACAGAAACTGTGTGCGCAGTCATAGAGCTCTGAGAGGAAGATTCTCAAAACTTTAATGTGGTCGCTAAACCGGTTCCAGCCCATTTAGCATTCATGTATTTTAGCGGGCAGATTATTAAAACGGCTTACCGTGTCTTTTCCGAGCTTCCTAGTAGGCTCCGACTCTGCCATACAAATGTATTACAACGAGGTCATTAATATTTAAATGAGCACTCCAAGCAATTCTCTATTATCTCCGAGTGATTCCCTAACCTTGCTGTCCTACATTTGTGAGCAAAATTTTTTGGCAGGTCTGAGCTCGCCTAGCCTTACTTTTTGGTCAGTGCCTGAGCGTTGATTGCCTCAGGCATTGACAGGAAAGTAAGGCTTGACAGCTCAGACCTGCCAGAAAGTTTTGCCACCATCAAGCAACCCCCTCTCACCTCCCCCTCCCCACACACACACACACTTCCAGCAGCAGGAGGGATGCCCACTCCCTCCCACCACACCAACACACCACCGGCAAATGGAGAGATGCCCACTCCCTCCCACCATCATGCAACTCCCCTGACACCCCCTGGCAGCAGGAGTGGTGCACACTCCCTCCCACTGCCAAGCAACCCCCTGACACCCCTTCCCCAGCAGCGGGAGGAATATCCACTCCTTCCTGCTGCCACTGTCATACCCCAATTACCCCGCATGCCTCCGATGACCCCTTACTTTGTTTACAAAAGCTGGCCGCAGGGATGCCTCCTACCTCTGGCCAGCAGGCCCACCTCTTCAAAGTCATCCTGGGATGTGCCATTGAGGGCCTAAGGCTCTGATTGGCCCAAAGGAGGGGCCTTAAGCAACCTGGGCCAATCAGAGCATTAGGCCCCTCCCTAGTGTATGCCAGGATGCACCAGGAAGGAGAAGGCCTGCCATTTTGAAGAGGTAGGCCTACCTTCAAAAACAAGGTAAGGGGGATGGGGGGTCATCGGGGTACAACAACAGCTTTGGGAGGGAGTAGGCATCCCTCCTGCTGCCTTGATGGTTTGGGGGGTTGCTTGATGGCAGGAGGGAATGGGCATCTCTCTCACTGCTGGGAGGGTGTCTGGGGGGATGCTTGACAGTGTGAGGGAGTGGGCATCTCTCCTGCTGCCGGGGGGTTTGCTTGACATTGGGGGTAGGAGGGAGTGGGCATCCCTCTAGCCGATCTCTGATTTGGGGTCTTTTTAAAAAAAATTTTATTTGTGCATTTATTCAGCACATGTGCCGATAGCTATCACCAGCGATTGGCACATGCAAATTTAGCGACCCTCCACCATGCATGCAACCTCATTTGCATGCATGGTTTTTAAAGAATGACTTGTCTTTTTGAAATTGTTACAGTAGCAGCCGCAACAGCGGCCCGTCATATTTTACCGCCAGTATTTGAGAATCTTCCCCTAAATGCCTGCACTGCAGGCTTTGCTGGTCCCACCCTTAATGTTAGTTCCTGTTTGGGGAAAGCCAGCAGAAATGACAGTGGTACACAGAGCTCTATGGCTCTGCAAGTTTCTGTTTACTTGCCACCACTGAATCAAGGAGGCAGCAGGTTAAAGAAGGTCCTGGTTTGTTTCTCTTGTGGCCCAGCGGAGATGTCTATGACCTTGTGAGTGGGTGGGGAAGAAAAGGAGAGAGACAGGACAATGAGAGGAAGGAGGAAGATACAGAAGGGACAAAGCTGAATAGTGGGGGGAACGAGAAAGAGAGATGTGAGTGGATGGTGGGTGAGAGATTCACTGGGGCAACTTTGGATGGAGGGTTGAGAGAAAGTGTGAGAAAGAGAAATCCTGGATGACAAGGGGAATTGATGTAGAAAGAGACAGTGGGGTGATTTGGCTGGGGGGTGAGGGAGAAAGTTAAGATCCTGCATGATTGGGGGGGGGGAGAGGGGAGAGAAACAGGCAGACAGACAGATCCTGGATGGCTGGTGATGGGGAGTGTAGAAACACTCACAGAGGATATGCTTTATGGCCGAGGGGGGGGGGGGAGAGAGACATATATACACAGAAAAGATGGAGTATGGCTGGAGAGGGGGGAGAGGTGGAGAGAGAGAGAGAGAGGAGGCTGCATGGCTTAGAGGAGAAAGCAAGATACATACACAGAGGAGATATATGGCTAAGGGGGGGGGGAGGAGAGGGAGACATACATACAAACTGCTGTATTGAAATTGATCCCAATGACACAGGTTTTTAACCACCAAGGATTTAAATTTGTCCTGCCACACCCCATCTTCCCCTATTGATGCTCCACTTTTATCCAACTACCGTATTTTCACGCAAATAACACGCACCCGTATAAAACGCGCACACGTGTATAGCGCGCAGAAATCACGATGATAAGCACAAAAACTTTGGTATAACGCGCTCACGATTATACCGCGCATGCTGCCCGACTCTCCGTTCACCCCCCTGACTTCCGTGCACTGCCCCGCCTCTCCGTGCGCTGTCCCGACTCTCCGTTCACCCCCCCCTGACTTCCGTGCACTGCCCCGACTTTCCGTGCGCTGTCCCGACTCTCCGTTCACCCCCCCTGACTTCCGTGCACTGCCCCGCCTCTCCGTGCGCTGTCCCGACTCTCCGTTCACCCCCCCTGACTTCCGTGCACTGTCCCCCCTTGAAGGTCTGTCCCCATCCTGAAAGCCTGATGCCCCCCCCCCGACGTCCGATACATCCCTCCCCCCGAAGGACCGCCGACTCCCCAACAATATCGGGCCAGGAGGGAGCCCAAATCCTCCTGGCCACGGCGACCCCCTAACCCCACCCCGCACTACATTACGGGCAGGAGGGATCCCAGGCCCTCCTGCCCTCGACGCAAACCCCCCTCCCCCCAACGACCGCCCCCCCCAAGAACCTCCGACCGCCCCCCCAGCCGACCCGTGACCCCCCCTGGCGACCCCCACGACCCCCCCACCCCCCTTCCCCGTACCTTTGGTAGTTGGGCCAGAAGGGAGCCCAAACCCTCCTGGCCACGGCGACCCCCTAACCCCACCCCGCACTACATTACGGGCAGGAGGGATCCCAGGCCCTCCTGCCCTCGACGCAAACCCCCCTCCCCCCCAATGACCGCCCCCCCCAAGAACCTCCGACCGCTCCCCCAGCCGACCCGCGACCCCCCTGGCAACCCCCACGACCCCCCCACCCCCCTTCCCCGTACCTTTGGTAGTTGGCCGGACAGACGGGAGCCAAACCCGCCTGTCCGGCAGGCAGCCAATGAAGGAATGAGGCCGGATTGGCCCATCCGTCCTAAAGCTCCGCCTACTGGTGGGGCCTAAGGCGCGTGGGCCAATCAGAATAGGCCCTGGAGCCTTAGGTCCCACCTGGGGGCGCGGCCTGAGGCACATGGTCGGGTTGGGCCCATGTGCCTCAGGCCGCGCCCCCAGGTGGGACCTAAGGCTCCAGGGCTTATTCTGATTGGCCCACGCGCCTTAGGCCCCACCAGTAGGCGGAGCTTGAGGACGGATGGGCCAATCCGGCCTCATTCCTTCGTTGGCTGCCTGCCGGACAGGCGGGTTTGGCTCCCGTCTGTCCGGCCAACTTCCAACGGTACGGGGAAGGGGGGTGGGGGGGTCGTGGGGGTCGGCCAGGGGGGTCGCGGGTCGGCTGGGGGGGCGGTCGGAGGTTCTTGGGGGGGGGGACGGTCGTTGGGGGGGAGGGGGGTTTGCGTCGAGGGCAGGAGGGCCTGGGATCCCTCCTGCCCGTAATGTAGTGCGGGGTGGGGTTAGGGGGTCGCCGTGGCCAGGAGGGTTTGGGCTCCCTTCTGGCCCGATATTGTCGGGAAGTCGGCGGTCCTTCGGGGTGGGGGTGCGAGTGGTCCTGCCGGGGGGGGGGGATGTATCGGACGTCGGGGAGTCGGCCGGGCAAGAGGGCTTGGGCTCCCTCTTGCTCCGATCGTGGATGCGGGTGCGGGTGGGAGCGCGTGCGAGTGGTCGTTCGGGGTGGGGGTGCGAGTGGTCCTTCTGGGGGGGTGAATCGGGCGTCGGGCGGGGTGGGAACTATGTTTGAAAACTTTCGTATACCGCGCTCACGCATATAACGCGCGAGGGGTATGCGCGGTAGGTAAAAACGCGTATAACGCGCGCGTTATATGCGTGAAAATACGGTAAGTCACTATTGCTATCAACCAAAATGTCTGATTTCCCTCTGGACAGCATAATATGTTGTTTGACTTTAAACATTGGTATATATAGGGGAGAGTGTAAAAAATAAAAGCAACCACAATATGAATTAATCACTGAGCTTTGAAAGTCAAGGGCAGAGCTCCTATCCTGAATAAAGAGAATACAGAGGGCCTTTCCAAGCAAGAGAGGATGTTGTGTAGTCTCTCCAATTAAATCCAAATTAATGCACACATGCAGAATTGTATCTTTAACTTGCATTATTGAGGTAAATTATACCTAGAGTCAAATTGCTTTACTTTACATTCACAAAAATCCTGGAATGTGACAGTGTAATGTTTAGGAGGGGAGGGGGTTATTTTGATCCAGGCAATCTCCCAACCATGGAAAAGTCCAAAAATTCTTGAATTTAGAAGAGAGTGTGAATATGACTCCAGCTAATTTACACAAAATTGATATTCCACCCCTGGCATTCTGCACTGGATGTCATCAGTCAGTAATTATGTCTAGGTCAGGATGCCAGTGATGATTGTAATAGACCACATAAAATGGGAAAAAACACCCATGAAGGGCAGGCGATTTAACTCAAAACAAGTAATGAGCAACTGGTATTGACACTGCAGAGATTTGCCTGTGTAATTTGTGCTAACCCAGGGATCCAGTTGGCTCATGGAGTAGGGAGGTCATTTTAGAAGCATCTAGATGTGTAAATAGTAGTCAGAAAGCCACTGTTAACATATCTAGATCCCTAGCACACATATATTTTTTTTCAGTTCAATCATTTTTATTAATATTTTTGTTACAGAATATAACAGACAGTGACCACATAGCTATGAGATAACCCAGCAGATTGCATATACAATCGGTCAGTGATATAGCTTCAAGTACAGAAAGTATAGAAATAACATAACAAAACATAACCCAACTAACAAACTCTTAGTGGTCTTATATTCTCTTAATCTCATGTGATCATTAATGATCTGTACACACAGCACACATATATTTTAGGGGTGCATGATTTGGTCCAGCTAAGTCCCCATATCTGTTCCTGAAGTACTTAGGTAGCTGATTTGTACAATCTTATTCCACAATAACTGATCTCTAGAGCTGTTAGTTACTAGCTTTTAACTTTGTTAGTTCTACTCAATTTATAGTATTTTTAATCATTGTAAACCGCAAAGAACTTCACGGTCCTGCGGTATATAAACTGTTTTTATTATTATTTTACAATCGGAATTTACACATATTCAAGCAAATGTCACCATCAGAGTTTTTTTTGTTTTTTACCAATTCAGAAATATACACAGATTTTTAAATAGTGCTTTTTAGGCCAGGGATTTACTCAAGGGACTAAAGGAGTAATCCTCCTTAATTCCTCATTTTTTTATTTCAACCTCCAAGAATGTGGTGTAGTGGTTAAAGCTACAACCTCAGCACCCTGAGGTTTCAAATCCCATGCTGCTCCTTGTGACCCTGGGCAAATCACTTAATCTCCCTTTGCCCCAGGTACATTAGACAACGTATGAGCCCACCGGGGCAGGTAGGGAAAAATGCTCGAGTACCTGAATGTAAACCACTTAGGCTATAAATGGTATATAAATACTTAAATAAAAATTATGGCTTCACTATTACATATATAGGTTTGAAAAATGGACCCACTGTACCAGTACTTACAGGCCAATTAGATGCCACTCTGTAGAGCCCTTTATAAAAAGCCACCAATTCCTACATTAAATTCTACTTAAAATAGAATGTGTGATGATCTCTTTGACATCATTAGTGACCTAGAATAATCATGCAGAATGAGTACTTTTTTGTGAATCTCTTGCTAACCTAGCTGCTCTGGGGGGAAATGAAGGTATATTGTCTAGAAAAATGTACGCCCTGATGCTCAAAGCTTACCGTGCCAGTAAGGTTTGATTTAAACTGGATGTAGCCAGTTTAGCGTGCATGTTATTTGAACCTCCAGTGCACAAAGGGGTTTTGCGTGGCTTTTACTGCTCACGGTAGCAGCCACTGATAATCCTATGCAAATGCATTACAATGAGCTCATTAGTATTAAAATGACCACACCATGTAATGCACAGAGAAGAATACCTATGTTTTAACATCATGATTCAACTGGCATGCTGTATTACCTACTAAAATGTACATATTACATTTTCGCTCAGCAAATTGTATTTCTATATTATTGCCTCCTGAGGTCTCTGATCTCTGTATTTCCTCTGAATATCTACTTATTGTATTTCGCTGAATGTCCAGCACTCTTGATTGTAAACCGCCTAGAAGTTGCAAGATTGTGGCGGTATAGAAGAATAAAGTTATTATTATTATTATTTTAGAATCACTATAAAAGTTGGTGTTTTCTGATGCAGTGCCAGTTTTGTGCATCTGGCCCTTAAGGACCTTTTAGTAAGCTAATGCACATGTAACACAGCTTAAAATAACGTACCATGGGATATGCTCAGGCATCCAACAGTAACTGGCAACTTAGCGCACGTTTAAAATATTTTTCATGTTTTGGTTGCAGGGGCAAGACATGGAATGAAAAGTGGGTGTTCCTGTGCTAATCAACTACATTACAGCATGCTGCGTGAGCCCTTAGGGGCTGATTCTACAAATGATGCTTCATGTTAGGTAGTATTAGGTGCCGCACCGCCAAATCTACCTTAACCCCCCCCCCCCCAAAATAAAAAATATAGTCACCTACCTTCCGAACTAGTGCCCTAATCACAACTATGGATGCGTCCAAGGTCAAAGAAGACTTGGCTAAGGCTGAAAATGACCTTGGGCGTTCTTAGGTGCCTCCGTAGCTATGATTCCCAGCAAACATAGCCACGGAAAATGTAGGCCTTCAAAAGCCTGGCCTACATGTCTGGTGCCTAAGTTGAACACGGCTGCGATTCTGAAACCGGCGCCAGTGTGTGATTGACTTTAAGTGTAAATGGGATACCCATGTGGGATCCCTACGAGGGTAAAGATAAGGAAATTGGGTCATTAGGGCATAGACAGGGGGTGGGTAAGCAGAGTGGGCAGACTTGATGGGCTGTAGCCCTTTTCTGCCGTCATCTTCTATGTTTCTATGATGGGTCATTTGGCCTTTATCTGCCATCATGTTTCTATGTTTCTATAATCAGAAAGTTCTATGACATCACAATGCAGGTGTAAAGAGCCTCAGCCTATAGGAAGAGGAGATGCAAATGTTAAGAGCCTTAGCCAATAGGGAGAGGAGGAGAGAGTGGCTGCTGCAGACACCAGAAAGTATTTCTTCACAGAGAGAGTGCTTGATCATTGGAACAAGCTTCCAGTGCAGGTGATCGAGGCAGACAGCGTGCCAGACTTTAAGAATAAATGGGATACCCATGTGGGATCCCTACGAGGGTCAAGATCAGGAAATTGGGTCATTAGGGCATAGACAGGGGGTGGGTAAGCAGAGTGGGCAGACTTGATGGGCTGTAGCCCTTTTCTGCAGTCATCTTCTATGTTTCTATGACCTAAGACTGGTACCGGTTTTGGAGGTGCTGGCTGATACCAGTGCCGGCTGCAGAATCCAGCCCTTTGGGGCTGATTCTACACATGGTGCTTCAAGTTAAGTGGCAGTGGGTGCTGCGCAACCACCTAACTTAAGTGACCAAATCTACCTTAAATCCCCCCCCCCAAAAAAAAAAATGTAGCCGCCTGCCAGTGTCTCCTGAACTGGCGCCCTAATCGTGGCTACAGAAGTGCCTAAGGATGCCTACGGTTGACGATGGCGTGGCTTTACCGTCGCTGCAGTTCTCAGCAAACATAGCTGAGGGCAATGTAGGCATTCGAAACCCTGGCCTATGTTTTCGGCGCCTATGTCGAACGAGGCAGCGATTCTGCAACTGGAGATGGTGCATGATCGACACGCAACCAGTGCTAGTATTTGAAGCCGTCAGCCGATACCAGTGCCGGTTGCAGAATCCGTCCCTCACTGCCTACAAAGTGAGTGGTGGTGACTGCTCACATGGCAGCGTTAGCACATGATCATTAATAGGAAAAAAAATGCAAAAAGGGCATTTTTACAGCTTAGCACATGGAAAAACCAGGTTAAGGGTGCGGTAAGTTCATTTTTTGGCTGCAGCTTAGTAAAAGGACCCCTTAAAAACATAGGGAGACCCTTTTATTGAGCTGCAGAAGTAAATGGACTTAGCACATACTAACGGGGGACTTTCCCACACTAACCCACAAATTCAGTACATGACCCCTTGTATTGTGTGTACAAATTGGTGCACACAGCCAATTTACATGCACAACTTCATTGTTTAACAAGCCTAATTGATACCAATAATTGGAAATTAACACCTTGTAATTGATACTAATTGGCACTAATTAAAAATTACCTGCACGACTTGGTCGGTGTATTCTATAACATGCTGCATGCCAGTTTTAGTGCACGAATATGAAAAGGGGGCATGGGCAGTAGAGGAGCATGGACAGATCATGGGCATTCCTAGAATTTATGTGCACTGTTATAGAATATACTCAATGTGTGCACAAGTTTGGCACAGGGATTTAGGCAGTGGCATAGTAAGAGGAGGCGTGGGGAGGGAAGTCTGTCTGGGGGCCATGTTGGTGGGGGTACCAGCACCCCTCCTCCTCTCCGCCCCCCCCCCTTTCCCACTCCTCTCCTCGCCATGCACGCGCCCCCCTTTCCTTCTCCTGTACCTCTAGTAGTTCACTGCTGCAAGTCACAACTTCAACATGCTCCTTGCTAGAGAATGACACGGTGACGGTTTACCCGCGGCCACCGCATTTAAGCCGCGGGTCACCGCCGAAAACGGGGAAGAAAACTAGCAGTCGCTGCGGTGACGGGGACAAGGCCATTCACCGACCGCGGAAACGGTGAACAGGTTTGTCCCCGCGGGCCAATGTACCCCCTTCTAGGAACCGCTATTTCACCGTGCTCCTCATTTGTCATTTCAACCCTTCCTGCCAATCGCAGCAGAAGGGTACCCAACCCCTCCTGCCGGTCCTCTCAATGGCCTCCCCTAAGATCGCCGGCAGGAGGGTACCCAACCCCTCCTGCTGGACCCCCCCCCAACGAACCCTCCCACCCCGGAACCCCCTTAGTCTTACTTTTCAAGTTGGACCGGACAGCTCCTCGCTCGTCTGGCCAGCAGGCCTGCCTCCGTCCAAATGAGGCGGGCCCGCCCCTCCCCTCCCCTCCCCTGCCTCCCAATGGCCTCCCCTAAGATCGCCGGCAGGAGGGTACCCAACCCCTCCTGCTGGACCCCCCCCCCCAACGAACCCTCCCACCCCGGAATCCCCTTAGTCTTACTTTTCAAGTTGGACCGGACAGCTCCTCGCTCGTCTGGCCAGCAGGCCTGCCTCCGTCCAAATGAGGCGGGCCCGCCCCTCCCCTCCCCTGCCTAACCCACAGGATCCTAGGGCCTGATTGGCCCAAGCACCTAAGGCCCCTCCTATAGCGGGAGTGGCTTTAGGTGCCTAGACCAATCAGGCCCTAGGATCCTGTGGGTTGGGCAGGGTAGGGGCGGGCCTGCCTCATTTGGACGGAGGCAGGCCTGCTGGCCAGACGAGCGAGGAGCTGTCCGGTCCAACTTGAAAAGTAAGACTAAGGGGGTTCCGGGGTGGGAGGGTTCGTTGGGGGGGGGGTCCAGCAGGAGGGGTTGGGTACCCTCCTGCCGACGATCTTAGGGGAGGCCATTGGGAGGCAGGGGAGGGGAGGGGAGGGGCGGGCCCGCCTCATTTGGACGGAGGCAGGCCTGCTGGCCAGACGAGCGAGGAGCTGTCCGGTCCAACTTGAAAAGTAAGACTAAGGGGGTTCCGGGGTGGGAGGGTTCGTTGGGGGGGTCCAGCAGGAGGGGTTGGGTACCCTCCTGCCGGCGATCTTAGGGGAGGCCATTGGGAGGACCGGCAGGAGGGGTTGGGTACCCTTCTGCTGCGATTGTCGGGAGGGCCGTTGGGGGGGTCTACAGGAGGGGTTGGGTGCCCTCCTGCCGTGATCGCTGGGGGGAGGGGAGACTTGCAGCCGTAGCCGCGGTCACTATGCTAATCACGGCAGCATTTAAAGTACATGTCGTGTTTGTTTTTGCATTGCTAGCCCCAGGGGTGGTGGAAGATTAGTGATTGAAAAACTGTATGAAAAATAACTATTTTAAATTTAGTGATCAAAATGTGTCAGTTTTGAGAATTTTTATTAATTAATTTTTTCTCTGCGTGCTTTGTTTTTGTATAGTTATTAACTAATATTTAACTAAGTTTTAAAGTTTTAAAGTTTTAAAGAATGTTTCCTTTATACATAAATAAAGAAAAGTGAATGGGATTGCAGTGGCGGTGACGGGGCGGTGAATGGGGTGGCAGTGGCGGTGACGGGGCGGTGAAGAGGATGGTGAGACGGGGACGGGGCGGTGACGGGGTTGGTGAGACGGGGACGGGGCGGTGACGGGGATGGTGAGACGGGGACGGGGCGGTGACGGGGACCAATTTTTTCACCGTGTCATTCTCTACTCCTTGCGACCATGTCGTCTCTCCCAATGACATCACTTCCCGGTGCCCCGCATAGGAAGTGGCATCAGAGGGAGAGCAGATGGGGGTCACGAGGAGCACATTGAAGTTCTTGTTGCTCGTGGCGGTGAACAACTATAGGTACGGGGAAGGGAAGGGGGCGTGCGCTTGGCAGGGGGGGGAAGGAAAGGGGGGCGCAGATGAGGGCAGGGGAGGTGCACCACCGCCCCGGCACATCTCACCTTTGCTATGCCACTGGATTTAGATCTGGTTCTCCTTGGTCTAAATGGGTGTGCCTAAAAGCTATGCAATGCACTGGCGCTTAGAGCAATTCTATAAGGTATGTGTACCGTTTATAGATTGCGCTAAGTGCCATCCTAGTCAGTGCTTGTTTTTTGACACTATATACAGTGTTCTCCCGCAAATTTGCGGTTCGCAAATCACAGACTCACTCATTCGCCGTCTGCTCCGACCGCCTCTTCGTGTAATAAAGTTGGGCTACACCAATCAGGAGCTGCATGTCAAAGCTTTACTACAGGAATAGTCAGTAGGAGTAGACCGCGAGTGATTTTCTTCACCTGCCAGCACTCCAGCTGCCCTCTCCTACCTCTTCAGCTGCCCTCTCCAATTTGCGGGGATTCCTGGAATGGAACCCCGTGAATTTCGGGGGAGTACTGTATAGAAACAGGTTCTAAGTCCATTTCTAGCACAGCTGTAAAATTGGCAGTTTTTAAATTATGGACGCAGTAACCAGTTAGTGCAGCAGTATTGTCAGCAGGCGAGCTGAATAGCACTTCCAAGCAGTGGCGTAGCGAAGATAAGTGGCGCCCCGGGGTGGGGGGCGGTGGCGCCCCTCCCCACCCTCTTCTCTGTCCCCCTGCTCCTTCCCCCTCGGCCTTGGGTGCACCCCCTTCCCCGCCCCTTTTTAATTTTCCAGGCAAAAGCAACAGCATGAATTTGCTGCCCACATCGTGTCGGCTATCCCTCTGACATCACTTCCTAAGTGCAGGGCCTGGAAGTGACATCAGAGAGAGGCGACACTGATGTGGGTAGCAGCTTCGTAATGCAGCTCGTGCAATAAAAATGAAAGAGGCACGAGGGAAGGGGCCATGTGCGCAGCAGTAGGGAGTGGAGTAGAGGATGGTGCTAGCCCCCCTCCCCCTGCAGCCCCCTTACTATGCCAGTGCTTCCAAGCTCATTCTCTGCCCCTGACGTGTACCCTCTCCAAAAAATAAAAATATTAAATACAGGAGGCACAGCATGACCAAATGGCTAAACTAATACAGAATGCTTTAGCGTGTCTTGCATTGGGACATTTTTCCTGCATTACACATGTGTTAACCCTTAACGCAGCTTAGTAAAAGGCCTCATAATGACTGAAAGGTAATATCATACATTAGCCCTTCCCCCCCCCCCCTTTTTTTTTTTTTTACTAAGCCACAGTAGAGGTTTCTACCATGGCCCAGAGCGTTAAATGCTCTGACGCTGCTCCAACGCTCATAGAATTCCTATGAGCATTGGAGCAGTGCCAGAGTATTTGGCGCCCCGGGCCACAGTAGAAACCTCTACTATGGTTTAGTAAAAGATATGGCGCATGCTTTTGAATAAGGGCATTATGCATGGATTGTACAATTTTTTTTTTTTTTTAAGAGTTAACCTCTAGTGGAGCACCTGACTCATTTCAATTTCGAAATATAACGAGGAAGGGACATGAGCACCTAAGAGATTTCGATATTATCCCCCAGGAAGTAACAGCTTGCCAACAAACCTACAGGAGGTCCAATCTACTGTTAATGGTCTCAAAATAGTGAAATCTCAGGACAAAGCTGTTTTTTAAAAATATTTTTACAGGGCCCTCTATTTAAAACTTCAGCTTAATGTGATGACAATAACAGCAGCTGGGTGAATAATTAGAAGATATCACGTTGAGCTGTCCAAGCTCAAGGTTTACAAGGCAATGGGACCAGACAACCTGCACCCCAGGGTACTCAGGGAGTTGAGTGATGTCTTGGCGGAGCCGCTGTCGGCGCTCTTCAACCTCTCCCTTAGTTCAGGTAGTGTCCCGTTGGACTGGAGGAAGGCTAACGTCATTCCACTCCACAAGAAAGGCTCCAAGACAGAAGCAGCAAACTACAGACCAGTGAGTCTCACATCAATAGTGAGCAAACTAATGGAAACTCTTATCAAACACCAATTAGATACGATCCTGAATGAAGAGAACCTACGGGATCCCCGTCAACATGGATTTACTAAGGGGAGATCCTGCCAATCCAACCTGATTAGCTTCTTTGACTGGGTGACGGGGAAGCTAGATGTTGGAGAGTCCCTGGACATCGTATACCTGGACTTTAGCAAAGCATTCGATAGCGTGCCTCATCGCAGGTTACTAAGCAAGATGAGTTCCATAGGATTGGGTGACACATTGACGAAGTGGGTTGGGAACTGGCTTGGAGGTAGGGTTCAAAGGGTAATGGTGAATGGAACCCCCTCTGAAATGACGGAGGTGATCAATGGAGTGCCCCAGGGCTCTGTCTTGGGCCCGATACTGTTCAATATCTTTATAAGGGACTTGGCAGAAGGGCTCCGAGGTAAGATATTATTTGCCGATGACGCCAAACTAAGCAATGTAGTGGGCAAAAGCACAATAGATAAAAATTCAATGCCCGACAATATGATGCATGATCTACTCTTGCTAGAGAGCTGGTCTAAGACATGGCAGCTCAGCTTCAATGCCAAAAAATGCAAAGTTATGCACCTGGGTACCCAGAATCCATGCAGGACTTATACCCTTAATGGCGAGATCCTAACAAGAACAGTTGCAGAACGAGATTTAGGGGTGATCGTCAGTGAGGACATGAAGGCTGCCAATCAAGTGGAGCAAGCTTCTTCCAAGGCAAGACAAATCATAGGTTGCATACGCAGGGGTTTCATCAGCCGTAAGCCTGTAGTCATTATGCCTTTGTATAGATCCATGGTGAGACCGCACCTGGAATACTGTGTGCAATTCTGGAGGCCACATTACCGTAAGGATGTGCTGAGGCTGGAATCGGTCCAGAGAATGGCCACCCGGATGGTCCCTGGACTGAAGGATCTCCCTTATGAAGAACGGTTAGATAAATTACAGCTATACTCGCTCGAGGAGCACAGAGAGAGGGGAGACATGATAGAGACGTTCAAGTATCTCACGGGCCGCATCGAGGTAGAAGAATATATCTTCTTTTTCAGGGGTCCCACGGCAACAAGAGGACACCCGTGGAAAATCAGAGGCGGGAAACTGCACGGTGACACCAGGAAATTCTTTTTCACCGAAAGGGTGGTGGATCGCTGGAATGGTCTTCCACTTCAGGTGATTGAGGCCAACAGCGTGCCTGATTTTAAGGCCAAATGGGATCGACACGTGGGTTCTATTCGCAAAGTAAAGGCAGGGGAGGGTCATTAGGGTGGGCAGACTGGATGAGCCTTGGCCCTTATCTGCCGTCGATTTCTATGTTTCTATGTTTCTATGTTTACTTTCCTAAGGATGGATGTGAATACCAATCTCATTTACATTCCCAAGTCAGCCTGTTGAAAAACACAAATAATAATATTAATAACCTGACAGAACGAGGGCAGCGTCTAAAAGCAAAATTACTTCATTAACCATAATTACCAGGAATTAGGGTATTTGAATTCTATAGAGGTGAGTTTCAAAAAACCCTCCCAATTGCAACTTGCATGAGTGCTTATAACATATGCATACTTTCCACAGATTTTCAAAAATGAACTAATCCACCCCCCCCCCACACACACACACACACATGCACACATACTTTTTACTAAACCGTGATAGTGATTATTAGCGCAAGGAGCCATGCTGAATGCTCTGCGCTGCTTCCGACGCTCATAGAGTTTCTGTGAGCATTGGGAGCTGCGTGGAGCATTCAGCGCGGCTCCCTGCACTAATAACCGTTATCGCGATTTAGTAAAAGGGGGGGGGGGGAGTTAGCAGGTGCAATGCATGCACTTTAAGGTACCAACTATTTGAGAGGAGTATAATTCCCATACATTTATCACTATATAACACGATTTTTGTTCCCGGGCAGTAAGTGTAATTTCCTATTTGCTGATGCCTAAAAAGTATAGAAAATGTCTGTCATTTCCATAAAATTGCTTTTGTGACCAGGTTAGTCAAATTTTGCAATTTACCTATTTAAAATGTGAAAACACAGAATTTTCATCTTTTCATTCTTATAAAGTCATAAAGAGCAACATATGAATCACAATTAATATGTATTTATATTGAGGTTATCCAAACTTGACCACAGAAGATTTAGAAGGTTTTATTTAGATTTGCAATTATATTATGTGTCACTTTCACGATTCAGTCCCCAGATGTAGTCTCCCATCATGTTCTCATTACATTGCCCTTGATAGCAGCGTTCAAAGTCCAGTATATCCTGGTGGAAGTGCTCACCTTGCTCCTCCGAGTATGCTCCCATGTCCTTCTTGAATGTCTCATGATGAGCATCAAGGACATGGACTATGAGAAACATTCTACAGCCCATTTTACTGTAATTCTTCACCAGATTCTCAACCAACTCCACGTAGTTTTCAGCCTTGTGATTGTTCAGAAGACCCGAACCACTATGACAAAGCTGTTCTAAGTCGCTTTCTACTTCCTAGTTAGCTACTTTGGAAATCCCTTGCACTCCAGGATCTTCTTTATCTGTAGTCCGACGAAGATACCAGCTTTGACCTTTTCTTCAGATTAGGAAAGATGTATTGAAGGTACTTGAAGGCTGGCAACTCCTTATCAAGAGCTCTGACAAATTGTTTCATTAGGCCCAATTTGATGTGCAGTAGTGGCATTAGCTCCTTCCGGGGTCCACCAGTGGTTCCCATTTGATGTTGTTTCGCCCCATAGGTAGTGTGCCAAGGTACTGGTAAAAGGGATGAGACTTGGGCCCTCTTTTACAAAGGCGCGCTAAGCATTTTAGCGCACATTTAGTGCACGCTAAATCAGCGTGTGCGTTAACAGCTAACGTATCCATAGGATAACATGCACGCATTAGTGTTTAGCGCATGATTAGTGTGCACTAATATTTACCATGCGCTAAACAGCATAGCGCACCCTAGTAAAAGAGGGGGTTGGTATACTGCATTTTCTGTATAGTTACAATCAAAGCAGTTTACATGTTTTTAGAAAGATACTTAGGGCCGGGCCATGGACCACCAGAAGAACTAACAAATCAATTCTGGAAGAGATCAAACTGGCTTTGTCACTTGAAGCCCAAATAATGAAGTTATGACTTATTTTGGTGCTGAAAACACAGGAGATACTACCTCCACAGAACGTGAAAGCAGAAGGAAAACAACGAAGGTGACTGATTGGTGTTCAGTCTTGTTTATTGTATAGAAAGACTTGACACGATCGTCTTTCGACCCGAGCGGGCCTGCTTCAGGAGTCTACAAATATAATACACTTCTCCCTCTGTATTTGCGGTTTCAGCATTCACGGTTTCAATTATTTACGGTTTTTAGCTTGCTGGCTCCTCCCCCAAAATTACTGATTCCAAGCATTTACAGAGAAAATCGCCAATTCCCAGCACTTTCTTCACCATGTTTTGCCTCTCCTTCAGGAACAGGCCAGGTCTCCCACCATGTTATTCACGGTTTCACCATATTCACGATGGTTTTTAATAGAAAACAGCGAATAACATGAAAAAGTTATTTGCGGTTTTTCTGTATTTGCGGTTCCTGTTAATCCCCTATCACAGCGAATACGGAGGGAGAAGTGTAAATTAAAAATAATAATGAAAATACATAAATGCATCTACTTAAGCCAATTTAAAAACAAAATATAAAAAGGAGAAACAAATGAATAGATATGTATACACATAAATACCTAATACGTGAACTCAATGTTAAATAATTGGTGACATACAAATCGGCATAAAATATATGACATGAAAAATACCATAGATATCCACCAAAATGTAAAAAAAATTCATGAATTTAGATCTGGGAGAGAAAACATTGGAATAATGTTGGATTCTATACTTAGGCCCCATTCTAGGACTTCCATGCTACTATTCTAAACATTTACACATGTGTACTGTGCACATTTAAACCTGCCCTTTAAATGGGTTCTAATATAAAGCTTGAACTCAACCAATTGCTGGAGACTCCAGTACATGGTGATTTTGAAATATACCATTCAGCACTTCCCAGATGGTAAATTCATTAGGCCAACCATGCAGGAGATGGTCTGTGTATGTTTGTAAGAATTTGTAAGACAGAATTTGTAAGACAGCACTGCAGCATTTTTTTTCAACATTCAGAGGAACCAATCACACTCGGGATGGTGCAGTCCCTGCGCCTGGACCCGGTGAGATCGATAGCTGCGTGCAACCGAGTTAAATGGTAACTCTGATGTTCATCCCCAGTCTGGCTCCCCATGTTTATGAGAAAGGCTTCCGAATTTAGGATCATGTCCCAGGTGGGATTATCTGGATCAGTGTCTACAATAGGGAGAGCTCTTAATGAAAATTAAAAAAAAAACCCTGTGTGATGATGAGTATTATGATTTGAGCATGCCTGGTAAAAGAAGAAATGCTAGAAAAATAGCATAGACTGCATAGCCTAGATTTATAATTCTTTTAAACTAATTGCTTTTTGTGAACAGGTGAGGTTCAATTCCCTGAAGTGATGTGGCTTTGCTGGAATTCTTCTGTGTCCATTCTTTCAACTAATTTTAGCTGAGCCTTCACATGCACAGGGCCATAGCTAGTAGGGAGTGAGAGGGGAAGCTGTTCTTTGAAGATGAAAAATGACCAAAATTCAAGTGGGGGCTGGCAATGCATGAACAACTAAAAAGGCTGCCACTGTTCTCCTACCACCCAGTTTGGGAAGAGGGATAAAAGTAAAAAAAGAAAAGAACTTGGGATCAGAGTTGAGAAAGAAACTGTTATTAGGGTAAGGGCAGGGGGTTATAAATATGCTTCCTTGCCTTTGGCAGTAAAAAGTCTAGTTTGTATTGGAAATGCACACAGGGCAAACATTTTCCATTCATTCTTGTTTTATTTGGCTTCTCGCAGTTTTGGAATTTTGGGGTCTGATTCTATAAAGGGTGCCTAAAGTTAACTTACCCCCCCCCCCCCCTTTTACAAAAGCATAGCGTGGTTTTTAGTACCAGCCATGGCAGTAACAGTTCCAATGCTCATAGGAATTCTACGAGTGTTGGAGCTGTTACTGCCGTGGTCGGTGCTAAAAACTGCGCTACGCTTTTGTAAAAGGGGAGGTTAATTAATAAAATACCCCTAATAGGTTCAGTAATTGCTTAAAAAATTTAATTGGGCGATAGGCATCTATCTGATTCTATAAAAGATAGACGCCTAACACCTAAGTGGGCATTTCTACGGGCGAAGTGTGAGTTAGATGCTGCTAAGAGCGATTCTCCATAACCCTTGCCTCAGTTTCAAGCACCTATGCTTTTTTCTTAGGCGCCACTTGCAAATGGCGCTTAAGTGTGATTGACACGTAGCTGGTGCCATTTTTTTTTTTTTTTTAGGCACTGGCCGATTTAGGCGCTGTTCATAGAATCAGCCTCCTTTTTGTTCATTACACCCATTTGTTTAATAAAACAAATTTTAGCGTCCATTACAAATTTATAACGTATTGTAAATCCAACTTTACGCATGTTAATTTGAAAGTTCATACACATTAAATCAAGTTTGGCATTCACTATGCAGCGATTCTAGAACATGCCACCAGAGTATAGGCACCACAATGTAGCATACTTAGTGCCAGTTCTATAAGGACACTTAGGCCAACCTAAGCCATTAGAGAATAGAAGCATTAAGAATCTTGACAAAGTGCCAGACAAAGATCATACTTTCACTTCTTACCAAAGCTCTGGAATCAACTTCCTCCTAACATTAAATCCCTCAATGGATTTTTGAGCTTCAGAAAAGTAATAAAAACCTACCTCTTCACCTGACTCCTCAGGACAAGCTAGCATTCAGACTGTTACTCCCAAACCACTGCATTCTTAATAAATGTCCAACTGACTCTCTCCCTGTGCATGCCTCAGGCTCCAAGAGTCTGCTAATCCAGAACATTTGAACTATATGTACCTCATAGTGACATATTGCCTTAGTCTTCTGTTTCCTGTCGTTAATTGTTATGGGTCTTGTTTGCTGTTATGGATGTTACCATTTAACCCATTCTGGGCTCCTCAGGGAGGACAGGATATAAATCAAATTAAATAAATAAAGAATCAATTTTGGAAGATATGGCAGAAAGATTAAGAGACATCATAATATTATCTTGATGAAAAAGGACCTCCCAGATATTTCAGAGATGAATAGAACCAACGGAAAGTAATAGGACCACAATCAGAGATAGAAGAGCAAGCATTTAAAGGCATGATCTCTGACTTGCCCCAATTTATACGATATCCGGCACAACATGAGAACTGAGAAACCACTTGAAGTAAAACTAGTATAGAAGAGGCAGGATTAGAGAGAAAGATTAGGAGATCATCCGCATAAACTAAGGTTTTGAATTGTTTAGTCCCAACAGAAATACCAGAGATGTCAGGGTGTAATCTGATGGCTATAAGGAGAGGCTCCAAAGCAATGTTGAAAAGGAGCGGAGATAACGGACAACCCTGATGAGTGCCTCTATGTAGGAAAATGGGAGAGGAGAGAGAATCATTGATACGTAACCTAAAAGAAGATTTGGTATATAATAGCTGGATTCATTTCACAAAACCCATTCCACAACCAAACCACTTGAGAGCATCAACAAGATGAGACCACTCCACCATGTCAAATGCTTTTTCAGCATCAAGCGATATAGCCACCATGGAAAGAGAAGATGAATGGGCAACATCTATTAAGGAATGAAAAGTGCATGCATTATCACCTATGAAATGATTTTTCATGAATCCTACCTGATCTGGGTGGACAATGAGCCCCGGGATTTTGTCCAATCTGGAAGCTAATATTTTAGCTAGAATTTTAAGATCTGTATTCAGGAGTGAAATGTGTCTATAATTAGCTACATTGGATTCATCCCTACCAGGTTTAGGTAAGACTATGATATGACTTCTATAAAGTAGCCCTGATCCTCAGGATAAGTGAAAAGATAGGCGTATAGTTGTTTCAGGAAAGGTACAAATTCTAGTGAGAGAATTTTATACATTTTTGTGAGGTATCCATCTGGTCCAGTTTTATGAGTGGATAGAGATTTTATGGCTGGTCTCCCTTATCCTTATTATGGTGGGGTATGTATTGAGGCAATCAAAATATCTTTGGCTGGTTTAAACCTAAACAGCTAGCATTGAATATTGGCTTGGCCAATTAAATTTATACTGGCCAAAAAACACCCAGATATTCAATGCCGGTCATCAGTAATGACCTGGCATTGAATATATTGGCTGACCACTGACTCAGTCTGAATATTGGCCCCCTAAGTCTTCAGGGATGGGAAAATGCCTGAATGACACTTCCACTTGGAAGCTGCCAAATTCATGTCATTCCTTTAACATGTCTGTTTCTAAAATGGTTGTTTCAACTGTACATGCTGGAAATATAGGTACGGTCCTGCGGGTATTTTAGGAAATATTTTCTAGTCAATATTCAGCTGGCAATGGTGAGTATTTTTTAAAATGCTTACTGTTGCTGGCTAATTTAGACTCACGTGCTCAATACCAGGCCATTTGTGGCAACAGGCATTTACAATGTGGGCCTGACTGGATAGAAAGTAACCATTAGGACTTATGCAAGTCAACTGATATTCAACTGGGTATCCACATAAGACCTACCTCTCACTTTCTAATAAAGCAACAGACCCCCCACCCCACCCTCACCCCCACACACTTTCTGATCCCACATTCTTCTCTCCTACCCTCCCCCCCAAAAAAAACAAAAACAAAAAAAAAACCCCTAAAACAACCTGCAACTGACACTTCCATGGGATCCTCCCATTTGGGCCTACCTTCTTGATCGCTGGTGGTCTAGTGGTAGAAAGGGCAGAAATGATACCTACTCACTCCTGCCCATCAGTGTTTCCCCTTCAAAATAGCTGCTGCAACCTCTAGCAACAGTCTTGCTGTACTTCAGTAGTACCACTAGATAGCTAATAGAAGTTGTGGCACTGGCAATGGTGCGAGGGGGCGGCAAGGAAGGAGGGATGATCTGAGTACTAGCCTGAACACTTCAGTTATATGCATGCCAGACAGTATTCATTGCCAGCACCAGCATAGCTAAGTGGGCATATTTAGGACTGCTTTCTGTGTGATCCTGTACACCTACTTAGCTATTTGGGCTCCAGAACTGAATAACTCCTGACTCCTAACAGCTCTACTCCCATAATTCCTCTGTGCATCCTGGTTCCCAAATGGCCAATTAGTGCTGATATACAATGGCATTACCTGGTTAAGAGCCACTGGATAGCAGCAGATAGCTGGCCCTTAGCGATTTAAGAGGGCATGGGTATCTCCTTCCTGCGTAAATCACTTTGAATATTGACCCCTCTGTGTCTACAGAGCCTTGAAAATATTAGATTTGAGCATCTCAATTCCCAATCTCTATGTTCTATGTAAAGTGGAGCTCTTAGTCCTTCGGCTGCTTTATAAAACAGTAAGAATGTGGGCTTTATACTAACATATCTGTAATTTATCATTTTCAGAGTATAAAATACAGCTTTTAGGTGCATTTGAGCTAATACTTCAGAATGTTTGGCATCTTTTGTAGCTTTCTCGTCTATGGTATAGCCATGGAAAAACTGTGCTTAATCTTCTACAGAAAATGTTCCTAGAGAGTGGAACTTGAACATATGTTAACATAATTTATATCAGCACATTTCGTATAATCTTTCCCAAGTATTATCAGAGATAATGATGATGTAAGTTAGACTCTGGGGAAAAGTGCTGATCAGGGGCCTTAAATTCACCATCAGGTTTGGATCAAGAAAGAAGTTTTCACCGTTTCATAATATTGTTGGTTTACCACATGTAGAAAGTTGTTAGACAAGTAGCAAAGGCAGGAGGATCTTTCCCCAATTGAATCAACTATATAACTGTTTACCAAAATTTCATGTAGATTACAGATCAATTGTTCTGCCTGTGTATTGACCAGAAATCATGTAGGGAAATTTTCAGGGACAATGTACCAAATATTTACTCGAGTTTGTTCCTGTCCCTTGCTTGGACAGGTGCACATCAAGCCTTCTCAACAATTATCTATAGGTCACCAATATTTCTCATAAGTTATCCAGCATGCTGGTGTGATCACAGCCAATGAAAGATTGGAAGCATGTGGATCCAGAGGAGGCTAGAGAGCATGGAGAGCCATTAGAAAGCAAAATTACTACATTTTAAGCCCCCCATAGACCGGTATAAATGCAGGCTTTTCCTAATTATGACAGGAATAGCTATGCAAATGGTAACTCGCAATTGGAAAAATTACAATCGCCTCAATTTTAATTTTTGGTGGGCAAGTTTATGTTTATGCTGCAGATATGAAAAGATGAATGCAGATATGTTGGGGCATAATAATCTATTTAAGTTGGTTTGGGGGCCATTGACATCCTTTGTTACTTCATTATAGTTGTCTTTTGTTTTAATTTTTGTCTATTTTCATATACATCCAGGACAGGGTGGGTGGGGGAGATATCTTTTTGGTTTATTCTTTGATTAAATATGGTGGATGGGAGGGGAGGGATATTTTTCTTCTGCATTGTTATTGCTTGAATATAAGTGCTTATTTTGATTATTTATGTCTGTATAATTCCTGGTAGTTTGTATTAGTTTTGAAAATTAATAAAGATTAAAAAAAAAAAGAAGAAAGCATGATTGATTAATTGATTAATACACAGTTTAGTCAGGTATACAAGTTTGACCGGTCTTTGGTAAGAAGTTTCTTGGACAATTGAGGAGCAATTCTATAACAAGGTGCCCACATTTACATGCCATGTAAGTGTGCAAGTATAAGTAATAGTATACTGTAGACACCTTCGCAGATACATGTACACTTAGGGCTCCTTTTAAGAAACCGCGGTAGTGGCTTTAACGTGCGCGCTAGCCAAAAAACTACTGCCCGTGCTAGCCGAAAAACTACCGCCTGCTCGAGGAGGCGTTAGCAACTAGTGCGTCCTGCGGTTTAGCGTCCACTATTACGCGCATTAAACCGCTACCGTGGCTTCAATAAAAGGAGCCCTTAGGTCCTGATTCTATAAACAGCGCCTGAAGTTAGGAGCCTAGATCAGTGTGCTTAGCCAATCTAGGTGCCTAACATAATTTTTTAATTAGCTTAACTGGCGGCATTAATGAGCAATAATGAGTTCATAATTGGCAAAAATTAAAATTAACTGGGCGCTAGGTGCCTAGTCACCTTGGACATTCTTAGATTCATATGTTCACTCTGTCCCGTAGACACTCCTGTCTTTCTTTCTTTCTTTCTTCCTTTCTTTCTTTATCTATCTGTTCTTTCTTTCTTCTTCTTTCCTTGCTTTTTTTTTTTTCTCTTTTTCCTTTATATCCTTCATAAGCAGTTCCTTTTCCAATGTTTTGGATCTATACAGTTGATTGTAGCTATGTATCTTTACTATGCCAAATGCTTTACTCTGATTCTGTGTATTTGGACTGCTTCTTGTATTTCTCATAAATATTCAATAAAAATTATTGAACTAAAAAAAAAAAAAAGAAATACTTGTGCATGTCTTTTTTTCAGTTGGTTAGTTTCATAGCCCAGTTAGTTAGTTTCATAGCCCAGAAAGGGTTACAAAGAAACGTACACAGAAGTTTTCAGGATCAATAACGAGCTACAGAAAATTGAGACAGTTTTCGATAGCACACATGCTATCGGGAAACTAAGAACACACATGCTTTAGTGAATCTACATGCTACAGGATCAGTAACGAGCTACAGGATCAGTACACACGGGTTACAGAAAACTGAGATGGTTTTTGATAACACACATGCTATGGGGAAGCTGAGAACACGCATGCTTACCCCTCTTTTACTAAGGTGCGCTAACCGATTTAGCGCACGCAAACTGATTTAGCGCGTGCTAATCGAATTAGCGCACGCTAAACGCTAATGCATGCATGTTAGTCTATGGGCTTGTTAGCGATTAGCGCTTGCTAAATTGGTTAGCGCACCTTAGTAGAAGAGGGGGGTTAGTGAATCTAAGAGTATACAAGCTTTCTAGAGTCTCCTTGCAAGATTTACCTGTGATGTTTCTCGCCTTCTTCTGAGACAGATTAGTTAAGATTTTGCTCATTTTTGCATATAATGTTTTCATGAAAAACAGAAGTTTGTCTTATTTCAAAGAGTCGAAAGACAGAAGAGTACAGACAGTCAAACAAAAAAGGCAAGGGAGGTGCCTTTATTTGAAACGGTGGTCCCAACAAGGATCCCTGTTTCGGCGTATAGGAAAGGCCTTCCTCAGGGGACACTATTCAGAAACATATAACGCATAAAAAACATTTAGGGCTCCTTTTACAAAGGTGCGTTAGGGCCTTAACGCGCGGAATAGCGCGTGCTGAAATGCCACGCATGCTAGCCGCTACCACCTCCTTTTGAGCAGGCGGTAGTTTTTCAGCTAGCGCACACTATAGCGCGTGCTAATCCGGTGTGTGCGCTAAAAACTCTAGCGCACCTTTGTAAAAGGAGCCCTTAATATCATGAGGCATATACATTGATAAAAGACAGCATTTAAAACATATAGGGCTCCTTTTATCAAGCCGTGCTAGCGGTTTAACGTGCATTAAACCGCCAGCCACGCTAGCTGCTAATGCTTGCCTTGAGCAGGCTGGAGTTTTTTTGGCGGGGGTTAGTGCGTGATTAAAAGTCACGCGCGCTAACCCCACTAGCGCGGCTTGATAAAAGGAGCCCATAGTAATCTAAATTAAAGAAAAATGGCATCAACATACAAACTATATTAAGAAAAAGCATATAACCAAATCAAACAAATGATGTCATAAGGCAGAACAGATTAGGCAAAGCATGAATTAAAACTAAAATGAAGCCATTTCCGATCAAATAAAGATGCCATACTTAAAGAATTGAGTCAATCAATGTAGCCGGTATCATTTGTTGGAAGTCAGAGCAGCTATAACTCTTTATGCTAGTCTTGCTTATCTGTTATAATCATTTTCCAAGGTAATGCCATTAACTTGTACTGTGGAGGTAAAAACAAGACAGGCAGGTAGGCTAGTTATCGCTACTATGGTGCGATCAACTTATGCTTATGGATGGGTAACAGCTTGTGAATGATTAAGTGATAATTGAAAAATTAAATTCCCAAGCATTGTATATTTTCATTAGCCGATTAATGAATTAATGTTAAAGGTTCTGAATTTCAACTGCACATCGTTAGGAAGCTGAAATCTCAAGTACCATTTTCGAATGGCTTTTCCTTGTGTAACTGAAAACCCCTGGAGTTACATACCTTACATTTCACATGCAGAAGGCAAAAAAAAAAACAACAACCCTCTAACAAGGCCATTTATGCACAGATTTATATTATGAAACATCTGGGCATAGTGAGATGGAGAATTCTTATTTGCCAGTGAAATACTAAGGTAGCTTATTAACCTGTGTTAACCATATAGCTCATTTGAAGTGGATGTTCTGCATTATAACATCTTGACTGCAGTTTTATTCCAGAAA
Organism: Geotrypetes seraphini; assembly: GCF_902459505.1. Lineage (NCBI taxonomy): Eukaryota > Metazoa > Chordata > Amphibia > Gymnophiona > Dermophiidae > Geotrypetes > Geotrypetes seraphini. The sequence continues at coordinate 45,377,225 of NC_047087.1, forward strand.
CACAAAGCAAAACAATTAATTTCCCTCAGCAGAGATTATTTTGCAAAATAGCAATAAGGCACCTCTGTAGGGGGTATAGATCTTTCCGCCTTGTGATACCCCAGGAGACTGGCAAATCTCTCTCTGCAAAGCAGCATTTCCTTCTTCATACCCCAAGAACAATTAGTTCATGAAAACCACACCCTGCCATGCAAAATTGCTAATTTAAGGCAAGTTTTAATTCTTGGGCTCTTTTCAGTAACTTTCTTTGCAGGGATATTTTTAGAATGTATCTGTTGGAAGACATTTAAGTCTTTGGTGAAGATGAAAGAGGTATTGTTTTGAAGTAATACAGTTATGGCAGATAATTTGGCAAAATATTAAGATGGCCCTTTATTAAAATATATGCCTATAGTCTGGCCACCCTAAGTAACATAGTAACATAGTAGATGACGGCAGATAAAGACCGGAATGGTCCATCCAGTTTGCCCAACCTGATTCAATTTAAATTTTTTAAATTTTTTCTTCTTAGCTATTTCTGGGCAAGAATCCAAAGTTCTACCCGGTACTGTGCTTGGGTTCCAACTGCCGACATCTCTGTTAATACCTACTCCATCCCATCTAAACCCTCCTAGCCATTGAAGCCCTCTCCAGCCCACCCTCCCCCAAACAGCCATATACAGACACAGAACATGCAAATCTGCCCAGTACTGGCCTTAGTTCAATGTTTAATATTATTTTCTGATTCTAGATCCTCTGTGTTCATCCCACGCTTCTTTGAATTCAGTCACCATTTTCCTCTCCACCACCTCTCTCGGGAGCGCATTCCAGGTATCCACCACCCTCTCCGTAAAGTAGGTCTGCTCTTACTATTAGAAGCTAAGCAGGGCCAGCCCTGGCTGGTACCTGGATGGGAGACCACATGAGAATACCAGATGCTATAAGCTGAGGGAGGCCATGTGTTGGGCCACAGCAACACAGTGGAGCTGCACACAGCATGGAAGAAGGCAATGACAAACTACAGGACTCCTGTACTCTGCTGTGATACATCACAGGGTAGATTCCTTGCTTTGCATGTTGTCATGAGACAGTGGCCAACTCAGTGGCATGATCCATCCATCCATATTAAAATACAGTCAAACCTTGGTTTGCGAGCAAAATTCGTTCCAGAAGCATGCTTGTAATCCAAAACACTTGTATATCAAAGCGATTTCCCCATAGGAAATAATGGAAACTCAGACGATTCATGCCACAACCCCAAAACTTTAATACAAAATACTATACGTACTTGTATTGCAAGACCTTGCTCATTTAGAACAGTCACTACACTCCCGCAGCATCAGAGAGAGAGGAACCGTCAGCTCAGTTGTGATGATGTGACACGTGCATATTGTATGTACTCGTTTTGCAAGACTTTGCTTGTTTGGAACAGTCACTACACTCTTGCAGTGTCATAGAGAGAAGAACCGTCGGCTCAGTTGTGATGTGTGTATGCTGTATGTACTTGTATTGCAAGACATTACTTGTATATTAAGTTAAAATTTAAGAAAATGTTTTTTTGCTTTTCTTGCAAAACACTTGCAATCCAAAGTTTTACTGTACATATAACCAATGTAATTTTAAGAAAGGGGCAGTTTTTCTTCTGTAAGGATTTTGTTGCAGTTTAATCTGATGCATATATGCCAGAGTGCAATCTTGAATTTGAGCATTACTTTGAAGATGGAGCAAGAGCAGAGTTGGGAAGAGGTTAGCAGTTATGCACACACTTTTATAAATACAAGTGTGTACATTTTTTTGCTGTGGTAATTTTCAAAGCAAATCTTTGACCAGACATTTAGGGCTCCTTTTACTAAGCCGTGATAGTGCTTTAACGCACGGAATAGCACGCGCTAGACCTTAACGCCAGCATTAAGCTGGCGTTAGTTCTAGCCACATAGCGTGGGTTTAGCGCACGCTAAAATGCTGCTTGCGCTAAAAACGCTAATGCAGCATAGTAAAAGGAGCCCTTAGCTACGTTAAGAACAGTACCTGTAAGACCGAGCTTCACTCGGGGAATTAGTGTTAATGATGATGGTGATGGTGTTCTTGTTTTAGTTTTCTATCGTTGCTATTGAACTGTAGCGTTTAAGTTTCATTGTGAACTAAAGATTTGTTTATAGTTGGCTATGATAGGCAATACGATTATTGCTCTCCTTATGGCATGTCCAACTTCGAACAGGTCGTGATCTACTTTTTCTGGCCAAAAGTGCCGGTGATCTACCACCATGAAAATGAAGTTTCAAATCAAATTTTAACCCAATAAAGTGATCAGATGTTAAGCAAATTAAGCAAAAACAAAACAGAGAGATGAAGATCCAGTAAGAACTGCGAGGGGAAATGGAAAGTACATTTTTTCTTAAAGTTTTATTGAGTAATAACTTTTATTGAGGAATTTGTGTTAAATTTAGGTCGAGCATTGATCCAGGCTGATCTTGCACAATCTTTAATATTTTGCTCTTGCTCATTAGTGAGACCTCTGAGCCTGCATTTCATCCACCAGCTTTTTGAAGTTGGGTGAATATTGCGTGAGGGCCAGTCGCAGGGAATTCTGGAGATGTTCATCTGTCATGCCATTTTCAGGTGAGAAAACGCAGCTTCGAACACTTATGATTTTAAAGTGTTTGAGGCTTGTGCAGATGAGGACAGAGCTTACAGGAATGGGGCAGGGACAGGAAAAGAACTCTCCGGAATGGGACAGAGAAATGAGCTCTCACGGATACAGGGGAGAATTTGTCCCTGTGTCATTCGCTAACAGCCATACTGGGTCAGACCATCCATCTAGCTCAGTATCCTTTAATCTACAGACAAATGACCAGATATTTAGCTGCATTAACCAGTTAAGTTTATGGCTTGTAGTGGAGGAATAAAACAAAGAAAAGTTATACACAGTCTGAGAGAGAAGATTACATGGAGGAAAAGTCCATGATTTGTGCTTAGGCATTCATCGGACCTTTCATTCCTAGCCACCCCGTCCCAAGTTCCTGTCTTTTTTTATAGACCAATTGCAATTTTGCCCTATCAGCTTATTTCTTTTCAAAATCTTATAGTTCCCCATATACAGTTGTTATATCATCATTTCCCTTCTCTTTGCTTCTAGTGGATCCACCACTCTTTCTCTTCATATCGCTTCCCCTTTCTAGTCTTCTCCACCAAAAAATCCTTACAGACATCAAATCTTACTGTGAACATTTTCTAGCTCACCAACCATTCTGTCTTCACCCTATGTGATGCTCATGAGTGCCAAAATGCTAACTCATCCATTCTTCAGCTCCAATCCTGAAAGTATGTCATGCTCATGTCTTCATTTCTTTTCATACTCTTCTTTTCCTCCTCCTTCCAAATGGAGATATCAATCCCAATCCTGGCCCTCTGTTTATGTATTACAACTTGTCAGTGCTCCAGCCTTCTCTTCCTCCTTTCTGCTTCTTTTCTCCTGTGAAATGCCTGCTCTGTATCCAGTAAGCCTGCCCTAATTTATGGACTCTTAATAGCCATCTTTTTTTGTATTGACCAGGAACTGAATTTTATTGGTGTTCTCTGCCATGAAGGTTTTCTTTTCTTCCATACATCACACTCAGGAGGAAGTTATTGCACCTTGATTTACCACAAGAGTTACCGACCTGCGATATGCCAGTGCCGCAGGTTGATGACTCCCATGGTGCAAGAATAAACCTGTTTGTGAGCTACCATGCAGCAGCATTATTCCATTGGTTTGAGAGCATCAAGCCTCACAGCCAAAGTCCAATGTTCCCAGACCACATCTTAAAGGGGACCATTGGTGCTGTCATTTATTTGATGAGCTACCAGTTCCTCCGACGAGCTCGCTGATCCACATCCCCACCCCCTGATAAGCATCCCAGCCTCTCTATTCCATGTTCCTAACCTTTCAATAAGTACCTCAACCTTTGATCAACATCCTCTCGCCCCTCAATGAGCATCCTGATCCCCGATCCACATCCTGGCTCCCCAAAAGAATTCCTACCCTCAACCCCTATAGATCTACTATTACAAGTTGCTTGTGATCCAGTAGGTCCCATGGCAGGAACAAACCTCATGGTTCTTTCAAAAATTATTCCCCCAAATTGGATCAGCAATACCTAATTCTAGTCACTTGGTATTAATTCTAGGGGGGTCACGTGACCATATAAGTATTGCAAGACTACTCATGGGGGTCACTAGCACCATTTTAGAGGAAGGTGCTGGTAAGGGCAGTAGTAACTAGGGATCGCTCCTTCCTTTGGACCCACTGGTGCATGAGGGACTTGTAATGAAGGATTAGGTTTTTTGCGGGTGGGAGGTGTTTCTGATTGGAGGAGTCAGACTGCTCATCAGGAAGGGATATGAATTGTTGGATCAGGTCCCTAAATTGCAAGTGTTCATCATCCTTCCAAAAAACTGCATTCATATTCAGAGATAAAATTAGTTATACCATCAAGGAAGATGTGTCTAGTGTAATAAGTAATAGAACTTCAGTAGGTAAGGACCTAAAATTGTGAAACTTACTACCTGCAGATAATAGAATAACTAGTAACTACATGAAGTTTGGGCAATTATAAAAACATAGCTCTTTCCAAAAATATCTAAGGGGGTCTTTTACAAAGCCACAGTAGTGATACTGCCGCAGTAAATGCACCAAAGACCATTCAATTCTTATGGACTTCGGTGCATTTAACGTGGCAGCAATGCTATTGTGACTTTGTAAAAAGGGCCCTGAATTAAAAGGGTCTAAATGAGGTTCTGGAACACATTTATTACTTTTTATTGTGTTAGTAATATGGACATCTAAAGAAAATTTGTTTTTATTGAAATTTGTTTTTAGTCTTGATATATTCTGAGGATGATTTTGTAACAATTATGTGAGGAGAATTACTTGTAAATGATGTCATCGTAATTTGCCTAGAACCAGAATATAACTGGCCGATATTCAAAACTACTTAACTCAAAACCCAATTTTTCACAATGGGGACAAAAGAGAAGGGTTACAAGGACCCCAAGGTGGCTGTCATACTGTGCTGAGAGTTGGACTGCCTCCTAAGCTTTAATTGAGATTTTTCTGTTTGCATGTTATTTTACCACTAGTAAAAAGGAGGAATGGGGATAGAATATATAATGCCCCTTTTACAAAGCCACAATAGTGATTCCCACCTGGCAAATGCACCAAAGGCCATAGGAATTAAATAGGTTCAGTTAGATCTGTCTCACTCTATTACTTCTAGTATACAGATGACGGTTATGTTATCTGATGTTTTTGCTGTTGAAAATTTTTCAGTTTGATTTTACTTCCATAAAAAAACCAATAAATTTTATTGAACTAAAAAAAAAAAAAAAAAAAAAAAATAGGCTTCAGTGCATTTGCCACTGAGGAATCACTACCTTAATTTTGTAAATGGAGCCCTATAATATTTAATTTTAGGTTTTTTTTTTTAACCTCAAGGAGTGGTTTGTTGTTTTGGAAGGCAGAAGAAAATTAGATGAAATTGGAGGATCTAAAAGAAGAGGAAATTGGAGGATCTAAAATATTTACCCCACCATCCTTCCTTAACTCCTTCCCAAGCATCAATTTTTGTGAGGAACAAAATGTCAGAAGTTTTATTCTTAGAATACCAAAGCTTCTTTTTCATCAAGTTATCAGGTCAGTTGAAAGCCACTTGAGAATTTCTCCAGTTGATCTCTAAAGCCATATTTTGGAAGAAGATTATAGATGCAGTAACTATTAATGTGTTGGTAGGGTCAATTGAGTATAACACAGGAGAGTCAAATCCACAAACACAAGATCGCAAGCCAAGGGGTAGAAATGTCCAAAACAGACTGGTGGACTCAGATGTATTTAATAAAGATCCTTTAATTCAGGGGTGTCCAACCTGCGGCCCAGTGAAGTATTTTGTGCGGCTCCGGTCAAGGACGATGCAGTGTTTTCCTCTGCTGCCCCCGAGGTGTTTACCGTCTTGCTGGCTCTTTCCTCTGTCTTGCTGCAGCGTTTGCATGTTTGTGCAGCCCCAGAAACATTTTTTTCGGCCAATGCGGCCCAGCAAAGCCTAAAGGTTGGACACCCCTGCTTTAATTCATCAAACAAGTAACTCAATGACTCGACATGTACATGTTTCGGTCAAGATGGCCTGCCTCAGGAATAGTTCCTCCAGAGCTTGAGTGTAGGTTGAACAAGTTCAGTAAGCCAGAGGAAATGCAGATCCTGGTGCTCCAATCACTCCCTCCCTCTCCCCTTTCCTTTGGGATGAAGAACAGGCAGGAATCAAGAGGTAACTCAGCTAAATGCTGTGTCTACCTCAGCCCTCTCCTTTCTCCTGGTCAATTGGCCATAGGCTTAGTTTCACAAAATGAATAGTTTGTGAGACATATGTCAATCTGAAATAATTATGGCCATTCATTATCATAAAATGATTCATTTATTACTTAAAATTAAGGGAAAGATTTAAAGTCAAGTATATTTTAAGTGCATGTAGAAGGGCTCATGTTGACAAGATTAACTAGGTAGACAATAGGTTTCTCTAGGAAAAGTCAATCCTGGCCTCAGTGTACTAATGCAAAAGCTGTTAAATATTTGAACCTGTCAGATGTTATTAGTTATCACAGTCCGAAGGGTAATATGACATTACAATTACTTATCTCCAAGAGATATCATTTCATTCAGGTTCCAGCAAATACTTTGCATGAATACGGAAGCTGTGAGTAGTTGATACATAAAGCAATAATGTCCATCAGGGCAGGATTAATTCGTCGAGAGCCCCTAAGCACACAAGTGCACATAAGCACTGGGCCCCCTGCCCTGCCCCACCCCACATGCACCCAGGTGGAAACAGGAAGCTGCGTCAGAGAGAAGCTTTGGGCAAGCAGCACCACAATGACAGTTCCCGTTGCATTTCTTACCCACGTTGCTTGCTTGTCTTACTTTCCGTCAATGGGGGGGTTGCCGATCGGGGTGGGGCCCGCAATGCCGATCGGGGGGGCCTGCATTGCTGATCGATGCTGGAGGGGCCCATCGCCGTTTGGAAAAAACAATGTTGATGCCTTCCTTCATTGGGCCCCCCTTACCATTTTGGGCCCTAGGCAAGTGCCTACTTGGCCTATTGGTTAATCTTACCCTGATGTCCATGATGTCTAACAAAGAAAGTGGACAGGATATAATAAATTGATGTCCACACATTGAGAACAAAAGATTTAATCTTAATAAGTGAAAACATTCATTTTCTATTTATGACAAAAGAAAGTATTGATTTCAAAATTACAAAAGAGGGTTTTGGCCAAGAATTTACTGATTATGCATTAGTTTAAAGAAGGAATGATCGTGGATACTTTTCCACTGCTGTCTAAGATGCCTATAAAGTGTATTAGTCATAATGCCTTCCTTTAGGGTTTTATGCAATAAAACCTGTAGCAAAAAGCAGGGATGTTCGGGGTGGGGGAAATAATAATTATTTAATTTCCTGTGTTTGTTTTTCCGACAGAATGAAAAAAGCATGGAAAATCGCTGGACTAAGTATATACCCCTCGATGGAGACCACCCCATGTTTGTTGGTTGGGCTGAGAATTTTTCAGTGGCCCCTCATTAAGGTGTTAAGGGGGGACGTTATCATTACATTAGTGTTTTCAGTTTCAAAAGAATTGGTCTGGGCATTCCCAGGGAGCTTACAAAGTTGATAGATAGAATGAGATTACAAGACTAGATGAATAGCATGAGCGATGGGATCTGGGGAAGGGTTTATAAGGTTTTAGTTAGATCATTTGACAAATTTTTTGAAAAGTATAGTTTTCAGTTCTTTCCTGAATGTTTTGTAGTTGGTCATCTTGGTTAGTAGCTTGGAGAGGTGGTGGTCTATTTTCACTGCTCTGGTGATAAAGCTATGATAAAAAGCGAGCTTTTACAGCACTTGATTTCCCATGGAATTCAACAACCTGCACTACCTGCCGTCATTGAAACCCATAGTAAAAAACAACAACAAATAAACCAAAACTAGTTACAAGCAGCATTAGTCTATATGCCTTGGAGCATCGGGCCTCAAATACATGGCCCAAAACTCCTAGGCTCAATCTTAAAGGGGCCACAGGATGCTGTTAACCTCTCTCATCATACCCCAATCCAAACCCCCCTACCTCCAAATCTCCCATCTCTGATTTAATTTCTCCTGACCCCACCCCACCCCCTTCTGTGAGGACCTTAGGACCCTTATCTGGTAGTCTGGCACCAGCAGTAGTCTTGCACTTCCTAAATATCATTATAATAAAAACAGTCGATCAATGTTAGGGTCTTTTGTGTTGTGTTAATGGACAAACAATATGACTTAAAGGCCTAACACAGCTTGATAACTTCTCCTCTATGCGTGCAGTAATTTAGATATTTTAAAAAAATGTGAGTGTAAGATGGAAAGTCATACAGTTGAGTTCAGATCTTACAGTAATAGGAAGGCTATCCCAGATTTCTGCTGCCTGATAGGAAAAGATAGAAGTGAAAGTACATTTATATTTTATATTTGTTGCTGTGTTGTTCTCCAAAACAAAAGATACTTGTTAGTGAAAGTCTAGTTATTAGTTTTTGACTTATACAAGGGGGTGCTGAAACGTTCTCAGCCCAACCAAGAAGAGAATGATGTGGATATGGTTCAGTTAATGATCCGAAGCAATGACAAAACATAGAATTTCGTTTCTGCAAATTGGAACTTAACAAAATAAGATAATACTTTTTTCAGCTATAGTGGCAAAATATTAAGAATTTAGGAAGTTGGATGGTTGGGCTGAGAACTTTTCAGTATCCCCTCGTAAACTGGAGCAGTTTCATAATTGTTTTTTAAATCACAGTATAGAGTTTAAAGCTTATTTGTACTTCTACCAGTGAAATTTGAACTGAAAAAGTGGGGAGGGGGTGACACCCAAGCCAACTTTTTTGCACAGCATACTAATCTAGCTTTTGTGTTTTGTAAGGTCTACAGCAGTTTTATAAATTTGATGGTACAGCTTGCATACAAATCATTAGCACAGTTCAGTTGAGATGAGGGCTTGTACTAGCATTTTAAAATGATCAAAAGTCACAGGGTGTGGACTGACAAGAATTTCCAAGGCTTCAATACTAGACAAGAGCAAGATTAGAACTAGAATTGTTCAAGGTAAACTTTAATATCACTGTGCCTCCACTTAGGGATCTTTTATCAAGCCGCACTAGTGAGATTAGCACGTCGGACGTTTCATCACGCGCTAACCTCCGCGGCCGGCTAAAAACTAACGCCTGCTCAATGCAGGCGTTAGCGGCTAGCGCGGCAGGCGGTTTAATGCAAGGTATTACGCAGCTGGAAAAAAGGACCCCTTAGTATAGTCAACACAAAAGGATGAACAAAGATTACTTAAATCAAAAACTTTGACAAGAAGCCAGAATCCTGAGGCACCAGAAAACAAGGAAAAACCAGATCCAAATGTACAGCTGGACAAGAAAACAAGATTGTGTCGGCAAGGAACAAACTCAGAGGTAGGACAGAAATACTCAAGCCTGTCATGAGCTAGTCCCTCCTAAGCCAATCAGAAAAAAGATACTAACATTACAACCTAGGAATGGACTGGATATAGCCAGAATCCCACAGACAGAATAGCTCCTCCTGGAGGATAGTACTGTCCAACCCAAGGTTCACTGGTCTGAGGCTGGTTCATGTCTAGCCAGTGTTAATAGTACTGGGGAAAAAAGAAATTTAATGCTGGAAAAAGGACTGAAATTTTGGTTTTTGTGAGTTGGAAATGATATGAAATGACATTGGAAATGTCATTTCAAATAAATTTAATATGCATTGAAAGCAGTGCATGCAAATATGTCTCATGCATATTCATTGGGGAAATCCTGAAAACCCGACTGGATTGCCCACCCCTATTCTAGATTATTCAGAGCTAACTGGTCATTTTCAGCAGCACATAACTGATTTGCATCATTGAAAATAACTGGTAAGCGTCAAACTCAAAACTGGCTATTTTGGGGAATTTTGGGCATGAAGACAACACTTGTCCAGTTAAGTGATTTAAGAACATAAGAACTTAAGAAGTTGCCTCCGCTGAGGCAGACCAGAGGTCCATCTCGCCCAGCGGTCCGCTCCCGCGGCGGCCCATCAGGCCCATTACCTGAGCAGTGGTCCCAGACTATCCCTATAACCTACCGCTACTCCTATCTGTACCCCTCAATTCCTTTATCCTCTAGGAACCTATCCAAACCTTCCTTGAAGCCTTGTAACGTGCTCCGGCCTATCACAGCCTCCAGAAGCGCGTTCCATGTACCCACCACCCTCTGGGTGAAAAAGAACTTTGATTTGATTTTTAATACTTGATATACCGCTCAAAATCAAGGTGCTAGAGCAGTTTACAAAACTAAAACATTAATATATAGCAATACAATAAATCAAACCTCAAAAACAGTATAACCCAACCCTCTATACAATAATTATTCCTTTATCATATCTAAATTCATCAATTAATCTTAAAACCATATAAATTTACATGATTCCCATAAAAGCAGTTCACTTTAATAAGAGTTATATTGTGAAGTGAACTGCTTTAATGGGAATCATGTAAACCAAGAGTCAGGTTTTCAACAACTTCTGAAAACTCAAGTAATTGCGTAAGTTGCAACTCAGTTGGCAACGAACACCACAGCTTTGGTCCCACATAACAAAAGATCCTGTTATGTGTTCCAATCAATCTCACATGAGCCAAGGATGGCAGCTGGAGCAGACGTTTTTTTAGCATGAACGTTAACAAAGTGTCAGTTCATGTCTCTTCAATTTATCTGACAAATATTTAGAAGCATTCCATTGCAAGGCTTTAAGCATCATACACAAAATGCTAAAAAATAATGTGATCCGCAATAGACAACCAATGTAAATCGACCAATATAGGCGTAACATGGTCTGATATCTTTCTTCCAGCTATCAATTTGGCTGCAGTATTTTGTACCAACTGCATTCTTGCTTTGCAATTTTTACTTAGATCACCATACAATTAATTGTAGTAGTCTAACTGACTTGTTAATGCATGCACAATTTACACTAAATTAAATTTAATTAACAATGGTTTTAACAGTTTGATTAACTGCAGTTGAAAAAAGCAACCTTTAACTACTTTCCCAAATCTGATATTGAAATCTAAGAAATAATCACAATACATTCCCAGAGTTTTAATATTTTCCACCAATAGCAAATCCGCACCATTAATCTTAGGCATCGATCCCAATGTTTTCTTTTTTTATCACACCCACATTGTCATTGATTTATTTTTATTTTTTTTTTGCATTCAACACCAAATCATGAGCACCGAACCACTTGTGCAGTCTCCCTAATTTTACCTCAGTATCATTTATCATAATTTTTTGATCATCTTTCACAAAAAAACAACAGCTGGATATCATCCTCAAATAGATGGCATTCAGTGTTCCAACTAGCCAACAAAGTGGCTAGTGCAGACATGGGCAACTCCAGTCCTCGAGGGCCAGAATCCAATTGGGTTTTCAGAATTTCCCCAATGAATATGTACGAGATCTATTTGCATGCACTGCTTTCAATGCATATTCATTGGGGAAATCCTGAAAACCCGACTGGATTTCAGCCCTTGAGGACCAGAGTTGACCATATCTGGGCTAGTGGAACCAAGTACCTATTGAACAATAATGGTGATAAAGATGATCCTTGAGGAACCCCTCTTACCAACTTTCTTTCACTAGATATATGTCCTTCCCAATTCACCAATTGATTCCTGTCCTTTAAATAAGGCTCAAACCAATATAAAGCAATGGAATCCAATCCTATCTGCTTAAATAAGCTAAGAAGCTTTCCACACTGTTGGACAGTACATAGCCTTAATATGTACAGTAAAAATCCTGGATAAGACAGAATTAGAAAAGGTACAGAAAAGGGTGACAAAAGTAATACAAGAGATGGGATAACTTCCCTATGAGGAAAGGCTAAAGTGGCTAGGGCTCTTAGGCCTGGAGAAGAGATAGCTCAGGGGAGATATGACAGAGGTCTATAAAATACTGAGTGGAATGGAAAGGGTAGATGTAAATAGCTGGTTTACTCTAGGATTAGGACTTGGGGGCAGGTAATGAAGCTACTAAGCAATAAATTTAAAACAAACTGGATAATTTTTTTTAACTCAACGTGTAATTAAACTTTGGAGTCCATTGCCAGAGAATGTGGTGAGAGCAGTTAGCTTAGCAGGGTTTAAAAAAAAGTTTGGATAATTTCTTAAAACAGAAGTCCATAAGCCATTATTAAGATGAGCTTTGGGAAATCCACTGCTTATTCCTAGGATAAGTAGCGTAATATCTGTTTTACTCCCTGGGATCTTGCCAGGTACTTGTGACCTGGGTTGGCCACTCTTGGAAACAGGATACTGGGTTCAATGAACCTTCGGCCTGTCCCAGTATGGTAACTCTTATGTTCGTATGCAGCCATTAAATCCAAATGGATCCATAGCACATCATATCTTTAGTCAGCCTTCACTAAGATGCTATCCACAATATCAACCATCAATGACTCAGTGCTATGATGTCACCTATATCCAAATTGTCTACTAGACAACATCTGCCTTTTATCTACATAATTTGATGACTGGTTCAGTATCACTTTCTCTAAAACTTTTGATAATAAAGATACATTTGAAACATGCCATAATCTTCTTTTTCTAGCTTCTCACTTTTTGGAATGGGAGTAATTGCTGCTTTTTTCAATTGAATAGACACTCACCCCATTAGTAGTGAAAACTTTACAAAAATAAGTGATAAAAGGTATTAAAACTGGTCTCCATTGTGTTAACTGATAGGGTACAAAATCTAAGAAAACATCAGAGGAATATAAAAGCATCTCAATTTCTGACTGAGACATCAGCAAACTCAGTACAACTATATTTAACCTTTTCGTATTTTATATCAACAGTATATAATAATACTTCACCTTCTGATGTAATTACAGGTAATTTTTTTTATTTTTTCTTGAAAGAATTCTACAAACTACTCACTTGTCAAAGTTGAATCTACCATTAATTCATGCCCAACACCTGTGAGGTCCTTAATAATTTTAAACAGCTGATGAGGATTGTTATTAGATTCCATTAATTTTTTAATTCCCAAATTGCTCTCGGAAGTCACTAATACATATTCAATAGGCATTAAATTAAACACCTCCCTCAATAAAATCTTAAATACAGTATTATAAAAAATATCTAATCTATCTCCTTTCTTTAAAAAAAAAAAAAAAACCTTTTGACTTTACCAAAGCAGAGAAATTTACAGGGCAAATCTGTGATGGAGAAACTCTATCACGTTCTTCCAACCATGTTTCTGTCACTCAAAGGACATCTAGTTTTTGCCCTAATATCCAATCTCTCAATAATTTTTTTCCCCACAGCTCATACATTAATCATTCTTATTCTCAACGCCATCAAGTTAAACTTACAACTCATTTTTACTGGTAACAAACACCTTTCTCTAGGCCTAGCTGATCTCAATTTATTATCCTCTCTCTTTGTAATAAGCACTGGAATCACACACATTCCTAGTTTTTGATTATTCCTTTCCATTGGAATTCTATGAGCATCTGAGCTGTTACCAGGGCGGCCAGCGCTAAAAATGCTAGCACTAGTTGCTGCACTAAGGAGCGTGCCTTTCGCTTGCGCCTTAGGTGTCGCGCCAAACAGCAGCGCACCATTAAGGTGCAGCTTGTTATACAAGTAGTGTCTGACGTCACTACTAGGCAGAGTGATGCTCCCACACCCAGTCCAGCTCTCAGGAAAGATTCACACACTGGCAATAATTTCAGGCTCAGAACACACAAAGGTATACCGGCAGATGAGTTCTCAGGCACAGTATCTCAGATAGAAAACAGCAACTCAAAAAAATTTTTTTAAAAACTTTAAAAAAAAAATTATTGATTTTGAAAAACATACAGACAGTGCAATCAAATATAATAAACTAATCTCATAAAAGTACTTATTCTGTATATAACAAATATATATTAGAATAAACCCTCTATTTTATAATCTCTACCGCCCACCCTCACTCCCTTTACTAGAAGTATATTTAAGCTTGTAATATCAGATCTGGTAAAATAGATTAATTTATGGCAACTTCAGTTAAGAACTTAACCAGCCAGGTTAACTAAATAAAAGTCAATCCTATCTTACCCCCTCTTTTACTAAGGCGCACTAGCCGATTTAGCGCATGCTAATCGATTTAAATGCTAACGCGCCCATTATATTCTCTGGACGTGTTAGCATTTATTGTGCGTGCTAAATTAGTTAGCGCACCTTAGTAAAAGGGCCCCTTTATGAGGTAATTTATAGTTGGCTATGTGCTGAATATCGCACTTAACCAGCTAGGAGCTAGCCAGCTCTGCAAACTCAGAAATTCAATGCTAATGCCCGAACATGGCCTGGCACTGATTTTCCAGGTTAAACAACAGTGGCAATCATCAAAACACCCATTGGCTACCTACTCAACAAATCAAACTGCACCAAGCAAAAAGTAAACAAACAAAAATTAAAAAGCAGGGCTGAAGAGCTGAAGATTCACTGAAGGCCTTGAAAGCCCTCACTGCATGCCACTGCAAATAGCATAATAAATGGACAGGGGGAGCAGGAAAGGGGTGTTGCTGGACAGGGGGGAGGTAAAAGGAAAGGAGAAGGGCTACTGCTGGACAGGGGGAGCAGGAAAGGGGTGCTGCTGGACAGGGAGGAGGTCAAAGGAAGGGAGAAGGGCTACTGCTGGACGGGGAGCAGGGAAAGGGTATTACTGGACAGGGGGGAGGTAAAAGGAAGGGAGAAGGGCTACTGCTGGACAGGGGAGAGAGACAGAATAAAGAAAGACAGACACACAGGGGGCCAGGGAGAGAGACTGAAAGAAAGACAGACAGGGGGTGAGAGAAAGAAAGAAAGGCAGACAGACAGACAGGGGGCAGGGAAAGAGACAAAAAGAAAGACAGACAGTCAGGGGGCCAGGGAGAGAGACAGAAAGGCAGACATACAGAAAGAAAGATAAAGAAAGAAATAATTTCCTAAGTCTACACATCTATTCTAGCACCCATTATTGAAATGGGCTAAAAAAAACTAATATTATATATACTACAATATTATTGAAGGCAAAGGGCCCAATATTCCGCAGTACTATCTTGATAAGAACAGATCCAACCCAAATAAGGGAAGAAATTATCAACGTGTACTACATTTGGATAAAATGGGACCCTGTGTTAAACCAGACTTGCAGTAAAATAACCCAACTTAATAGTTATTGTATAATCAAAAGATTTTTGTTCTTTCAGCTTGGTCTCCTGAAGACACACACACAGCAAAGTATAGATCTATGTTGAAGCCAGAAGATAATAAAAGGACTTTTGGATATTTGGCTTAATAGATTGAATGGCACTACATTTCACTTTGTTGATTAATTTGGGGATCTGTCTCACCTTGGAACACTGAAGTTAGAACACAGCTGAGACCTGGTCCAGTGCTTTACAGCTAAGTGAAAGTTTCATTTTGTTTGATTTTTAAACTTGGCTAATGAAGTCTCTATTTCTTATTCTTGGGTGAAACAGATTGGAGTTTCCTGAGCACTATTACAATTTATTTTGATTTAGTTTTAGTATCGCTTTCAGTTTTTTTCAGCTATCCTCAAATGTTCAGAACAATATTTTTTGTTATCAGTATTTGGCAATAATCACTTGGATGAAAGTTTTTTATGCTGATGATGTGGATGGTGGAGGTCGAGCGTTTATATGCTCACCAATAACCTGAAACTTTTTCTTTCATCCAGAGTGATTTGCTCTGAAGCTTGCCCCCTGTTTTACTAACGGCTCCTTTTATAAAGGCGCGCCAGCGTTTTAATGCGCGTAATAGCGCACGCTAAACCGCTGGACGCACTAGCCACTACTGCCTCCTCTTGAGCAGGTGGTAGTTTTTGGCCAGCACGGGGGTTAGCGCGTGATGAAAAGTTGTGCATGTTAACCCCACTAGCGTGGATTTGTAAAAGGAGCCCTAAGATGCGCTAAGCATGTTAGAACATGTTTAGCATGGACTAAACTTTAATGCATCCATAGACTAACATGCATGCATTAGCATTTAGCGCATGATTAGCGTGCACTAAAATACTTAGTGCACCTTAGTAAAAGGAGCTCTTAGTGGAGAGTTGGATTTGTATAGTTTGATTTAGTTTATATATTATTTTTTGTTATATTGAACATTTACTTCATCTTCCTTATTTATTTAGGATTGTTCAGAGGAAGTTATTTCAGGTAATTTACCCTGATAGTTTTAGGTACTGATATGTTGCCATTGGTTACACCATTAAAATATTCAAATTATAAATTATAAAAATAAGGAAATTGTAACTCTCAATGTTATACTGTAATAACACCAGAGCTCTAACATTGGGATTAATTGCACTAGCGCATAGTACTTTTCAAGCCCATTATACAAATTTATCACTGCTAATTCTTGCATTTAAATAGAAACATGTGGGCAATGACTTTTGGTCATCAAATAAAATTTAAATAAGCATCGATGGCCATCTGGATGTGCAAAGAACTTCTCAAGTATATATAATTAGTATACTATAACTATAGAAATATTTGGCTTATTAATTTGATGGCTGAGTCAGACATCAAAAAACTGTATCTTATGGCAAATCAGTTACTTAATATTCTTCAGCGAAAAAAAAAAAAAAGAACATTTTAAACTTTGTTCCAGTATTATGGTTCGGCATTTAAACTGAGCCCGGATCCTCATGCTGACTGAATCTTTATGGAGGATGCTCTCAGGAATGGTCACGGTTTCGGTAATAGTCATGTTCTTGGTGCACGCTTGAATGGTAGTAGATCTTCTGATTGGACAGGAGAAAAATGCTACCGAGGAACACTGAAAAGCGGAAAACTGAAAAGGGGAAT
The DNA here is from genome assembly GCF_902459505.1 of Geotrypetes seraphini. Classification (NCBI taxonomy): domain Eukaryota; kingdom Metazoa; phylum Chordata; class Amphibia; order Gymnophiona; family Dermophiidae; genus Geotrypetes; species Geotrypetes seraphini. The sequence goes on from NC_047087.1 coordinate 45,394,156, forward strand.
GTGAATGCTCAGCTACTCAGGAGAGTGGAGTGTGCCTTGGAATAAAAAGTTGTTTCCTCAGTTGCTTGCACTTTATAGATAGCAGCTGAGGTAACAGATATAACTGGGCAGGCTGGATGGACTAATTATTCTTTTCCTACTGTCATCTGCTATGCTAGGGGTACCATTTTGTTAGGTGCACCAGAGTGATTGAACCCCACTAGACATCTCCTGGATTCCATCAGACCCCCTGGACCACCATCAAAATTGAAGGTAACCTATATAGGGGGTTGGGGGGACTGGAGGGGGCAAGAGGTCACTTCATAGAGGGGTTCTGTTTGGGAGGGAATACCTGGGAACCTCGAGCTGCAGTTTTGTGCAGCCCAATGCTCCTGAACACACAGAAATAATGCTGCTTGTAAGATGGCTTACAAGCAGCATTATTCCTATAAGATGGAATTCACCAACCTGCAGGACTGGGATGCCACCAGTTGCTGAATCCCACTGGACATCAAGGGGCAGTAAAGGGTGAAACCCCTAGTGAAATTTAAATAAGGGTCCAAAGAATTTAGATGCAGTACAAATACATCCAGCTCTTCTACACCACCATTCCAAATGAAATATGTTCCAAATGAGTATATATGAAAAATATTCAGCTGAATATAAATGATTATCTTTGAGTACCAATCTTTTTTGGACAGTCATTATTTTTGTGTGTTGGATGGTAAAAATTAATCGGAGTATTTGCTAATGAAACATGGTGTTCCTCAGGGTTCATCTCTTCCTGTAACATTCTTCAATATTTTTCTTATGCCGCTTTACACAGTGTTGAAATCTTTGGGAGCTGAATATCGTCTTTATGTTGACAATATTCAATTTATACTTAAGATTTTGCCAACTCATGCAGAAATGTTAGATTTCTTGAATTTTCTTTAGATTAGATTATCAATTGGCTGTATGATAATCACCTTAAATTGAATGTGGAGAAGATGAAAATAATTTTGCTTTCGAGTCATGTTATTCATGATTTTCCAACACTGGTTACATTTAAGGATGCAACGATTTCATTTGTAAGAACACTTAAAACTTTAGGAGTATATTTGGATACTTCTTTGAATATAAAATAGCATGTTTCTTATAGTCTTTTAAAAAATAATTTTTAGCTGAGGCTTTTACGCCCTTTCAAGTTAGTGTTAACCAGTCCTAATTGTCGGTTGGTTATTCAATGTCTGATTTTTCCACATTTTGACTTGTAATTCCTTGCTAATGGGTGTTCCTAAGAAATACTTGAGATCTCCACAGGCTGTTCAGAATTCTGTGGCAAGGTTAATTAGTGGAACTTCTAGATTTGAACACATGACTCCTGTTCTTAAAGAATTGCACTGGTTGCCAGTTGAGTATCGTATTCATTATAAATTGTTGCTACTTGATTTTAAAACATTGACTGTTTTCCTTTTTGGACAGCTAATGTCCTTTCCGTTTTATATATGTGGCACACAGAGTTCCACCAGAAACAGTAATTGAGTCTATTCCAGTTTTTCCAGTTGTACGTGATCTGTTGAATGGCAACCCCTGTTAAAATGTGCAATAATTTATTATTATTAGAGGAAATTTGTTTCTTTGCCCTCATTTCCATGCCAAATAATACTGTGTCATATGATAATGCCACATGATTTTCTAAAAGGCAATTAATTTGATTCCAAATTGATTTCCAAAATTCTAGTATATATGGACAATAGAATAACAAGTGATCTAAAGTCCCTGCTTCAAGATGGCAAATTTCAGGATGTGTGGAAGCCATTGATAGATTATTGCAAATATTAAAATATTCTTCCCTGATTATAATATATGACATATGAGGGAGGGTGGGGGGAGGGAAAATTTGATTATTAAAGAAATAGATCATTATATATATATAGATAGATAGATAGATATAACATGAGGGGGGTACAATATTTTAGGAAGATACGATCAAATGTAAGAATTCAAGTGTTTTTAAATGTTCAATTGTTAAACATAATTTACTGTACTTGATTTTAAGATATGAAATGAATAAAGGTTAAAAAAAAAAAAAACAACAAAAGAAAACATTGACTTACATTGTTAGACTTCCTTTGTATTTATTGACCAAACACAGAACTTACATTCCTTGAACGGTAATGCCCTGTTGGTCCCATATGTTTGTGAAATTCACCACGAAGAATATAGTAAATTTATATTCTATGTGTGTGGACCGCAGTTATGGAACCAATTATCTGAGCAACTGTGAGAACTTGGTGATGTTGACTGTTTCAGATTTTTGTTCAAAACATTTTTGTTTAGGGAAGTATATCAATGCTGATTTTCTAGTTGAAGAGTTGAAAATGTTGAACGTTTATTAAGTAATTGCTGTTTTAATATATTTGGCTGTTTTAACATTTCGCCTAGAAATGTTGATAAAGCAGAATATAAATTTTTTAAATAAATAAATAACTAAGGTCCCCTTTTATCAAGCTGCATTATAATTTTTTATCACTGGCCGCCAAAGTAAAATCTCTGACACTCATAGAATTTCTTTGAGCATTGGAGCTTTTACTGCGGCGTACAGCGATAAAAATCCTTAACACAGCTGGATAAAAGGGGGCCTAAATAAAGGTGGCCACTAATGGAGCCATCAAAGCACCCATACCCATTCCATGGATCTGCATGTTCTGTTTACATTTTACTGGTGTAATCGATGGTTCTTGAATTTTATACATGTCTGTTGGCTGTTTTGTTGTAAGCTACCTAAATTTTAGGCAAATAATAAATATTTTAAATAAATAATAATTTCTATCAAACCAGAAACAATTATGTTTCAATACTAAGGGTTCATTTTTGCACATGCACAAGCTACCCATCTGCTAAAAAGTAGCATTCTAGTTTTCAAAGATGCACATGAACCTCACTGCTTATGTTCTTCAGACAGTCTTCTTATTCCTCCTTGTTTCACCGTTAACTAGATGCCTCAGGGATTCTATAACAGCTAGCTTTTCCTCATCATGGCACACCATGATTTATATTTTCTATCATATCTCTCCTCTCCCGCCTTTCCTCTAAAGTATAAATATTGAGATCTTTAAGTCTGTCCCCATACGCCTTATGACCAAGACCACACACCATTTTAGTAGCCTTACTCTGGACCAACTCCATCCTTTTTAAGGTGCAGCCTACAGAATTGTACACAATATTCTAAATGAGGTCTTACCAAAGTCTTATACAGGGGCATCAATACCTCCTTTTTTCTACTTACAAGGATGCTAGGTTGCATAGGGAGAGGTATGACAAGTCATACCTCTCCCTATACAACCTAGCATCCTTCTAGCTTTTGCCTTCACCTTTTCAACCTGTTATGCCACCTTAAGATCATCACATACAATCACACCCAAGTCCCGCTCTTCTGTCATGCACATAAGTTCTAAACTGTACCGTTCCTTCGAGTTTTTGCAGCTCAAATGCATGGCCTTGCTTTTTTTAGCATTAAATTTTAGCTGCCAAATTTCAGACCATTCTTTAAGCCCCGACAAGTCATTCTTCATGTTATTCACCCCATCCAGGGTGTCTACTCTATTGCAGATTTTGGTATCATCCGCAAAGAGGCAAATCTTACCTGACAGCCCTTCAGCAATATTGCTTATAAAAATGTTAAAAAAGAACAGGCCCAAGAACAGAACCTTGAGGCATACCACTGGTAACATCCCTTTCCTCAGAGCAATCTCCATTGACCACTACTCTCTGTCGTCTTCCACTCAACCAGTTCCTGACCCAACCCATTACTTTGGGGCCCATCCGAAGAGCACTCCGTTTATTTATTAGATGTCTGTGTGGTACACTGTCAAAGGCATTGCTAAAATCTAAATACACCACATCTTGCGCACTCACTCTACCCAATTCTCTGGTCACCCAGTCAAAGAAACTGATCAGATTTGTCTGACAAGATCTACCTCTAGTGAATCTATGCTACTTCTAGTCCTGTAATCCACTGGATTCCAGAAACTTCACCATTCTGTGTTTTAAAAGTGTTTCCATTAATTTGCTTACCACAGAAGTCAGACTAACTGGCCTGTAATTCACAACTTCTTCCTTACTTCCACTTTTGAAAAACAATGGAGAAACTTAGGGCTCCTTTTTCGAAGGTGCGCTAGCATTTTTAGTGCATGCAATGGATTAGCGTGTGCTATAGTGCCCGCTACCCGAAAACTACCGCATGCTCAAGAGTTATTGTTTAAACTGGTTACTGATTTGACAAGTGTTACTTCATATTGTCACTCACAATCTGAAATCCTACATCCTCAGATATACTAGCTAATTATTTTAAAACAAAAGTATATCTCATAATCTTAATTTATGCCATTCTGGCCATTTATCCCTCCTTTTTGCAAAACCACGGTAGCAGTTTTTAGTGCAGGCCGGCACGCTGAATGCTCTGCGCTGCTCCCGATAGTCATAGGAGCTCTATGAGTGTCAGGAGCAGTGCAGAGCATTCAGCACGCTGGCCTGTGCTAAAAATCACTTCCTCAGTTTTGTAAAAAGGAGGGGTTAGTTCAGACATGGAAAACTCCGGTCCTCGAGGGCCGCAATCCAATCGGGTTTTCAGGATTTCCCCACTGAATATACATGAGATCTATTTGCATGCACTGCTTTCAATGCATATTCATTGGAGAAATCCTGAAAACCCGATTGGACTCCGGCCCTCAAAGACCGGAGTTATCCATGTCTGAGTTAGTTAATAGGATGGTTCATGTTTAGTGGACTTGTCTTGGAACACATTCAACAAACCAGATTGGTCTTCTTTCATAAGATTATATAAGAAGTGTTCACAGTCCTATTGCCCTTTAGATAGCTGTAGTCTGGCTATCGTGAGCAAATCTTCTTCAAAGTTTTTAATAGAACTCTATGAATAGATTGTACTGCTCCTAGATCAAGGTATCTTCCCAATGGAATTAAGTCAAATAATTGTCACTCCTATTGTTAAAGATCTCAATTAATCTATTAGCAAAGTTTCAAACTACCAGCCAATAGCTGTAATCCCTTTGTTTGCTAAACTGTTAAAAGGGCTGGTCAATATTCAGTTATCATACTAGATAATTTTACCTTACTATCTAATTTTCAATCTGGTTTCAGATCACACCATAATATAGAAACTGTTTTTGTTTCTTTAATAAATCACTTATTTAGTATTTTATCTAAAGGATGAAATGCCTTGATTTTACAATTTGATTTGAGTTGTGCCTTTGATTTAGTTGATCACAATATTTTATTGCACTGTCTGTCAGATATAGGGCAGTATATATTGCTTTGCATGATTCAAGATGTATTGGAATGTACTCACCATATGATACTGGGGTGCTTAAAAGGAGATGGCCATTACTGAATTGCCCTCATGTGTCTTTAAGACAAAATAGGCTCCTGTTTGGCCTCCCAATCTAGACAATTACCCTCCATAAGTAATAAGAATTCAAACCATCCTTTAAATATAGGGAAAGGGATTGGGACTTATATATAGTTATACAACCACACTCAAAGCAGTTTACATGTCAAGCATTTTCCCTATCTGTCCCAATAGGCTCACAATCTGTCTAATGTACCTGGGGCAGTGGAGGATTAAGCAACTTATCCAGGGTCACAGAGATCAGCATGGGGTTTGAACCCAGAACTTCAGGGTGCTGAGACTGTAGCTCTAACCACTGCGCCATACTCTCCTTCAATACAATATCAGAAGTGAGCCTAGTATAGAACAATGAAGCCACTGTGACATCACCGATGAAGTTGGTTCTTAGGCACTGGTGGAATGAGGCATTATGACATCAGGGAAAGGGATTGGGACATGTATTCTGCCTTTTTGTAGTTTTACAACCACACTCAAAGCAATTTACATACAGGCACGTCAAGCATTTTCCATATCTGTCCCGGTGGACTCACAATCTATCTTATGTACCTTTGATCTACTCTAGTTTTCATAGATAGTTGCTCAGCATCTTCTTGCAATGACTTGGTATCAGAATTTCAGAAAGCAAATAAAAATACAATCTGTGTTCTCAGCACATCTTATAAATATAGTGCTACATATTTTTACAAATTCATTCTTTGTAAATAACACAAAATATCAGTTCAATCAACAGAGATCATTTAAAAAAATCATAAAGCAACTGCACTCACTCAACCTTAAATGTCTTTTGATGGCTTTTCAGTAGTGTAATATATTTAGAATTGAACATGTCATTAATATAAGCAGGAAAATAGAGACTATTAAACTAACCATTTAAAACTGAACAAACCTCTAAATTTGATTACAATTTTGTTCATTCTGTACACACCAACAGGTAATATAAATGTATAATGGTATCTTCTCAAGTCTTCTTTCCTACAAAAGTTCCATTTGAAATATTACATTTTCAATAATGTTCATCCCATGAATAGAAAACTTTCTCTAATGCCACTGGTTAAGTTTATTTCCCTATGATATAGATATCTTTTAATTCCAACAGTTGAGGCTCTTTAATAGGATTTTGAAATTCTTTCCCATAATTCAAGTATTTACTTCTTGGAAGGTTTCAGTCAGGGTACTATCTCCAAATGGGTTAATTTTGTACATGGACTTTCCACCAAACAAACGAAGCCAGCAGGATAAAAATATATTGTTATTGATGTCCAAATGGAATGATAAAAACCCTACTCAGAACTATGTTTCGGCGCATGAAATGCACCTGCATCAGGGGTACTGTGAATCAATCTCAGTTGATGAATGATGGATTTTTATATAAATAATATGAACATGAAATCCAATAGTTTTGTGCAGTTGGTTAGCGTGTTTCTGACATTCTGACTTCCTTGGAATTGGATTTCATGTTTATATTATTTAATCAAGGGTTCCTACCATGATAGCTTAGGAGATCCTAGCCATTTCAGGGTAAAAATAAGTTTCCTTCTGGACCCTGGAAAGGACAGAGTGCTGATGAAAATGGCAACATCCACCATCCATACTCTCTTATGAGAGTAAATAAAAAGTTTTAAAGGTACTGGGGGGGGGGGGGTGAATTTGAACCCATGATCTTCAGAAGATGGAAGAACTGCCTTTAACCACTGAGCCACAGGTGCTTTTACCTAGGTAAGAGCTCCTAATCTTTTTTTTCATTTTGTGTGACAATCTGCCATGTAGGTGCATGTTGATGATGTCATAGTGGTGTGCATCAGACACATCCATTTGCTCTGGATAGCTATTCTGTGAGTAGTGTATTTCCTTTTATATTCTTAACCTTTTGGAAATATATCATCTTTTTCTATTATTATCAAATAGGAGTCCTCTTTAGCCCCCAAATTGAAGTTTAATATGCAAATTTTTTTATGTGCTTTGATTGAATAATGCATTATTAAACATATTTTGACCTTAATATCAACCTGGAGTCCTCTAAAACCCAAGAATAAAAGTCCCGTTCACCTATAAACGGAAGCCTAACGCCTAGTACCCAGCTCACGCTCAAAAGTAGACATGATTTTGCAACATCTATATTTGAGGCATGATTCTGAAAATGGACGTCCACATCAAAGCCACTCCCAAGACATGCCTATGCCATGCCCACGCCTATTTTTTAGGAGCAGCTTTTTCCAATGCATGTCCATGAAATTGTGGATATCTATTTGTAGAATTGCTCCAGCGTTCAGACGTCTAAGTTCCAATGCTTGTTAATGTCAATTGGGCTCATTATCCACTTTATTTGGATGCCTAAGTCAGTGGAGGTGCTTTATAGAATTTAGGCCAAAGCGTCTAACTGTACATGCATGTTTAGAGAATTGGAGGGTTAATGTTTGATTTGTTACTTTCATAAGCAATTGAATCAAGGTGGGAGGGAATGAAGTAGCCCTAGGAGCCTGAAAGTCAATTGGAGCAGGCTGTAAAGTTGAAGGTGAGCCTACAATGCCTAAAACACTTGCACTATCCCTATTGTGCCCTATTTGGATTGTACAACAGATTATAAAGTAGCTACGGAAAGATTAGACATCAGTTTGGGTTAGACAGATTTTTGCAATGAATTTTTATTAAGATTTTATTTATGAAGTGCAACACAATAGTAATATATATGCATCAAAGCAGAGTTTGATTTATATACCAACCATATTGCCTCAGTTGAATATGCTAGGAGGTGCAATCCAAATGAAATACCTTTAAGAGTCTCACTACTATTTGGGAGTCTGTGATTTTTGCTGCAGAAAGCTTCATTTTCATATCAGAACAGATGGACCAAATTACCATTAACAAAACCTAACAACTCTAAAACTGAAATAAAGATTTAGAAAGTAAAGATTTAGAAAACATTAAATAAATCAACATTATTGCAGTGAATGTGAAAGGAGCTAATAAGAGTTCCTCTGATATTACCCTGCATTTCAACTTCCAAATATTTTACTGTGTACAATTCATCTATTCAAGGTATTGGTTGATTTTTCATATTTAATTGTAACATGTTCTCACTGTATTATGATAACCATTAACAGGAACCAAACATTTCAAAAGCTGTAGGTTTGTTGAATATAATGAAATCTAATGTAGTTAGGAAAAAGGCTGGTAGCCAAGCTACAGTTTCCATCTAACAGCAAGCATTGTATCAAAGTTATTGGTTTATACGTGCAAAAAAAAAACTATTGGAATGAGTGCATACAACTATTTATATATCTACAAGTCATGGCTTACAGCATATATTTATATTATGTCTTTTACCATGTAAATTGTAAGATTTGCAGTAAAGTTTATTTGCTATAAGCAAAATGATCTTTTTAACATCCATCAAATAAACCAACACTTCCAAAATGACAACAGAAATGTTGTAGCAAATTAGAGGTCCCACAACTGGTTCTAAATTCACAATCTTGTACTCAGACCTGCAGCTAGAGTAGGAGCTTGCCAACAACTCTAGAAGAAGCTTCATGGGTGGTTGATAGTCTGTTTCCTTCTGTTTGGGGAAGGGGGTACAGGATGATCTCAGGAAACTAGGGACAACCCAACTCAAGGCTACCATATAAAGGTAGCAAAAGCTAAAAAGCCATACTTGCAAGAGGTGGAAAATCTGGATCGACTCAGCCTGCTCCACTGTGCCCTAGTAGACATGGAGCTCTGTGGAAATTGTACCTTATATTTCCTACAAACCATCTCAATAGATGCCAGGACTGAGAGGAAATGCAACAGAGGGCAGTAATAAGGAATGGAAGTCATTTGAAATCAAAGGTGGGGAAGCATATTAGGAAGAATGAGGAGAAAGAGGGAAAAATAGTTCAAAAAAGAAATAGATATTGCTCCTTCCCTTCACTCCCTACATTCCCCATCTCTCAACTCCCACCACCCAGAAACTTCAGCAGACACCACTAAAACTGAGGTTCCACAGGTTCCAATATTCTCATCCAGCGTCATGATTGTCTACATATTTCAAAAAAACACACTTCAAAACATGATATTTATCATTCCATGCTATGTAAGGCCTGATTTCCAAGTTCCAAGTACCTAATTTTATTTTTATTTTATTGTAAGCCGTTCTGGGCTCCTGGGAAAGACGGGCTATAAAAATGAACAAATAAATAAATAAATAAATTTACTCAACTTTTTTTTTCCATAAACATAAAATGGGAGACAATTCTCAATATAATGGTTTATTTAAATGAATGTTCTAAAATTCTTTACATGTTGACACCTAAAAAACAAAATTCTCTTTCCCCATAACACAAGATGCAGATGTATAAAACTGCATGTGTTTCACAAATGGCGTTACTTGAGAGGGTTCAGAGGAGAGCGACACATCTGATAAAAGGGATGGAAAACCTTTCATACGCTGAGAAATTGAAGAAACTGGGTCTCTTTTCCCTGGAGAAGAGGAGACTTAGAGGGGATATGATAGAGACTTACAAGATCATGAAGGGCATAGAAAGAGTAGAAAGGGACAGTTTCTTCAAACTTTTGAAAAATAAAACAACAAGAGGGCATTCGGAAAAGTTGAAAGAGGACAGATTCAAAACAAATGCTAGGAAGTTCTTCTTTACCCAACGTGTGGTGGACACCTGGAATGCGCTTCCAGAGAGCGTAATAAGGCAGAGTACGGTACTGGGATTTAAGAAAGGATTGGACAATTTCCTGCTGGAAAAGTGGATAGAAGGGTATTAATAGAGGATTACTGCACAGGTCCTGGACCTGTTGGGCCACCGCGTGAGCAGACTGCTGGGCACGATGGACCTCAGGTCTGACACAGCAGAGGCATTGCTTATGTTCTTTTGTTCTTATTAATGTTCTCAGGAATGAATGTTTGCTGAATGAATATGTGACTTTGATGTCAGAAATGGTAAAGCCAGGATCCCTTTAGTGCTGAGAAAGCATGTTGAAAGGGGGGGATGGGCTAAGGCTAGTTACCGTGCAGAGAGAAAGGATCCCTTAAGGTTAATGAAGAGTTTGACATTCTGAATCACCTGATAATGGGAACACTGGGAGGGATATAAACCATCAATTTTATAAAGGGTGGTAAGGTTCTCCATTCCCCTGCCCAAGGTTAAAGACTGGTCAGTGGGGGACTATATAGCTCAAGGAGTCAAGTAGTAAAACTTGCTGTATAGCCTTAAATAGAAGCATGGCTGTAGTGAAAAGCCTAAGAAAGGAGTCAGAGCTGAGGCCCACCAGGGCCAGCCCTGGTGACCAGAGGTGGCTTCTTAACATTGGCTCTTAGAGCCAGAAAGCTGCAGAGACTGAGATAAAGTGGCAACTAAACTTTGGGATGTGAAAGCTTGTTTGGAAGAGTGGATTTTTTTTTTTTTTCTTTCTTCCTGGAAGAAAAGTTGTTTTAAAATGAACTGTGGTTTTTGGAACTGAATAAGCCCAAGTGAAGGTAAGTCTAGGAGGCTACCAATGTACTCTAGTTCAAGTTGAACTGGGTAATAAATATTAAAACTGTGACTTATTGTGTACTACATTTTGTTTTCCTTTTTTCCTTCTAATGTCATTATTGTGTGGTCCTTCAGGGAGTGCTTGGTCATGCCCTGTGGCAGAAGCTGGGTCACTGGTGTGCTGGGCAGAACTCCAGCCCCATCACAATATATATAGATATAGATATGAGGGTAAATCAAAAAGTATAGCCAAAATACATTTAATGACTTTAATAGAAGTAACTGTGAGCAATTGCACATATCACTTTCCTACATAGTCCCCATATAGGACAACACATTTGTTGTATTTCAATTAGCTTCTGTATTTCTGCAGAGAAGACATTTTTTACGTGCTCCAGAAGTCATGTGAGCACTGCATCCTTTGCTTCATTTTGCTTTGTCTTTTGCTCTCCAGGTTGCAGTGATGCACCCATATCTCGTCACTAGTGACAATTCTCTACAGAATACTCGGATCTTCTTCATACCATCTCAGGAACGCTTGTACAGATCGGTAAGCTGTTTGAGAACCCATTGTGTACAGACTTTCCTATATCCCAAGTCACCATGCATTATTACAAATGCAGATCCATAGCTGATTTCCAAATCTGCAGCCAATTGAAACACCGTTATACGTTGGTCTTTTCTGATCAAGGCATCCGCCCTGTCAATGTGCTCTTGTGTGCACGATCTTGATGAGCGACCAGAATGACTTTTGGCGGCTACACCTGTTCTTTCCGCTTTAATCCTTTTTACCCATTCATACGCCTTTCGTTGATTCGTGGTGCTATGTCCATTCCGAGTCGATATCCAACAGTGAATTTCCATAGGTTTCACTCCCTCTGCCCAAAGAAAGTGCACTACCGCACGTTGTTTTTCGATGGTGCAATCTTGCAATGGAGTGTCCATGTTTCTGACCTTGTGGCTGCCACATGACTAAAGGCCAAGCACTGCACTGTTCTTGGACGAATTATCCAACAGGCAATGGATGAGTACATATGTTGCATTTCACTAGCTCTGTTCTGGTTATCGTGTAATTTAACAATTGCCTTTAACTTTTGATTCACCCTCATATATATACATAGTAGAGATGATTGTAAACTAGGGGCCCAAATGCACATTAACAAATGCAGAGTGCTGCTGAGAAATGCAGGTAAAAGAGCTACTTTTTAGAGAAAGCAAAGTCTCCTTGTGAAGAGAAGGGCCAACTGAAGTGATACCATAGAATGAGAGCTCTGACTTCAGGTGGGGGGTATTTCCAGAAGGGAATTGGAAAACCGGCAGCATGAGCCTAGCAGATGGAGAGAGGAGACAGAAAGGAAGGGGGTTTGGGTTTCAGCATCGTTTATGCCAGCCTCTCTTTAAATACCTATGGTATGTATCTGAGATTACTCTGGTGCCTCAGGGGTAAGGAATTGTGTTGTTATCCATGAAGGGACAGAGAATGGAGGGAAATAAAACTGCTGTTTTACTGCAAATGCTTAGCCAAGCGGTTGTTATTGGGCAATCTGACAGACATTCGAAGCAGGTCACTTCTTGTGGTCTGTCACTGGAGTACTGCAATCATAACAGCTAATCCAGATGTGAAGCGCAGCCAACATTTGTATCAAGCGGTAACAGGGATCCAGAAATCCAAGCCTATCCAAAACTGAGCAGTGATAAACACAAAAGGCTGAGCACTGCTAAAGGAAAGAAAGATTTTAATGTGCAATCAACATACACAGAAGGTAATATTACTGTAAGCAGAAAACATGGTCCAGCAGATGGCTGGATCCACCACTGTTTTCAACCATCTTTATTTGCTGGAAGCTGCAAGCAGAAGAGTGCTAATTACTGCATACTGTTGCAATGTGGTAGGAATACGGCAGTTGCTGACTAAGAGTTAAGAAAACAAGTGTACACTTATACACAAAGTTTAATTTATATATAAACTTTATATATACATAGTATATTTTATATGCACTTTGTGGGGTCAAGAAAGAGCACTAAAAGTTAGGCACCGGGATGATGCGCCAGGCATGAATTCTAAAGTGGTCGTTCCATGTGAAATTCCTGTTATCGAATATTAATTGGAGTCTGCAGTTTCATACCTAACTTTAGGCATGACTACTTACACCATATCAACAGATGGTATAAGTGCTCACTCCTAACTCTTGGGCAACTTTATATAAATACATAATAATAATAATAATAACTTTATTTTTGTATACCGCAAATACCACAAAACAGTTCAGAGCGGTTCACAATGCAAGAGACTATAAATATACATCGAAGATATAGAGAATCAATTGTCAAGTATAATGGTCATCAGTTTCAATTACAGGAGAGTACCGAGAGAGGAAGGAGAAACTGAAAGAAAGGGAAAGACCGGGGAAGGAAGAGAGGTGGTTAAAGTTTGGAGAGATTGGCCGGAAGGGAAGGGGTTAGAAAAATTTATCAAAGAGGTTTCCTGAAGGATTGGTAGGATGGGGCAGATGAGATGAGGGAGGTCAGGCAATCATTCCATCGGCCAGCTTGGAAAGAGAGAGTTCTGTCGAGGAATTTCCTATAGATGCATCCCTTTGGAGATGGGTAGGCAAACAGATAGATATTGCGTGTGCGGTTGGTACCTGGTACATATTGTCACAGGGAAGATCCTGAGAGCAGAGAGAAAATCCTGCAGAAGCCAGTAACAGACACAAAACCCAGCAGATGTGCGCAGAATCCAGCACAGCATAAACCTAGTGTGCCACTCAGAGAGAACAGATCGCCTAAGAGTACTGCTTGGTCAGGTATTAAGCAACCATCTACCTGTTTATCCTTTCCTAGAACTAAATCTAAACCCAGTATAGCAGGGGTGAAAACGCTAGGGGGGAGTAGGTCAGGAAGGATTAAAGAGTTAAGGCAGAGTTAGAGTTGAGGCATTACCCTGAATATCAGGCAAAGATGGTTCAGATCGCACACAGCCAACCAGGGGGAGAGACATACCTAGGGCTGGTCTTAATTATCACACTACAGCAGGGGTGTCAAAGTCCCTCCTCGAGGGCCGCAATCCAGTCGGGTTTTCAGGATTTCCCCAATGAATATGCATGAGATCTATTTGTATGCACTGCTTTCATTGTATGCTAATAGATCTCATGCACATTCATTGGGGAAATCCTGAAAACCCAACTGGATTGCAGCCCTCAAGGAGGGACTTTGACACTTCTGCACTACAGGGAAATAAAAGGGAGGTTCCTTTAACGTTAAAGGACAGCAGTCTCAGAAGCAACCTGTAGCCAAACCAAGAGGACACAGGAGTACAAACCCGGCTCCAAAGAAGCAGCAGAACCTTACTGAACCTGTAGGCCAAGTTAGACCCTTATAATGGGGAAATGCATTGGGAGGTGTTGTCAAGGGATTCTGAGTTTGATGAAGACATGGAAATAGAAGAAGGCTTGAGCTTATATGAGAATGTAAATGAAGATTTATCTGATATTGGAGAAGTGGAAATGGATACTGTTTAACTGGCTAAGGCACTGCTCTAGCGATATGAATCTAAAAGTATATGAGAGTTTGGTTTGTGAAGGACAGAAGCTGAAGAGGCTTAAAGAGGAATTGTTTGATTTTTACCTCGGGCTAAGCTAAGCATGACCCAAAGTGTTGGTGCCACTTTCACAGAAAGGTATGAACAATTAAATAATTAAAGGAGTCAGAAGCAAACCAGTATTTCTGATAACAGAAAGGAGGGCCTGTTTGTGGAGAAGTTGTCCAAGCTTGCTCTGACAGAACATACTTTGTGTGAAGCACTTCTAAGATGCTAAAATCAAATGGGATAATATAAATCTTTTAGGAGGGATCTTATATGCAAATCATTTAAGGATTGATAGATCCCATGCACTATTTTTTATACAGTGATTAAACCAGTGAAATTCTTCACTGTCACAAGGCTTGACGTTTTTAAAAGTGTTTTCCTCTGAGCTGTTGGGATGGATATAAGAGGACTGAACTGAAGCAAGTCTGGCTTAGATCAGTCCAATGTGAATGAATTGCTGATGCTTTCTTTTTGGATCTTGAATGAATGAACTCTTAAAGCTTATTTAAGGCAAAATGTAGGTTCGTCAGACTTTGGGTGTTACCTCATTCCTTGCAGTTACCCCTGTTCTACCAACTCCCTAGAAAACCACTCAATCTAAGTTAGTGGCCTAGCCAAACAGCCGTTAGCTACAAGCAATGGACCAGCTTCCAGCCACAATATATACATACACTATACTGTAATTTCACAATGACTACAAAAGTTTAGGACAGCTTAGTAAAACAGATCCTATAGCCAGCAGTCAGCAAGGGAAGGAAGCACCTGGGTGGTGGCACCTGTTATCACTGAGACGTGTGCCCTTGTACTCTTCCCCTCCACGCCCACCTCCTGCTCCTTCTCCACTGCACAGGCCTCCCCGTACCTCTTGAAATCTTCATCAGCATCTGCAAACAGCGTCTCCAACCTGCTGCTCGTGCCAGCCTTGGTTCTCCCTCTGACATCACTTCCAGGTCCCGCGACCAGGAAGTAACATCAGAGGGAGAGCCAAGCCGACACAAGCAGCAGGTTTGAGATACCGCTTCCTGTTGCTGGGGAAAATTTCAAGAGGTAAGGGTGGGTGTAAAGGAGGAGAGGTGTTGGCACCCCTGCCAAGACAGCACCTGTGTATGTGTATGTCCCCCCCCCACACACACACACACTCACTATGCCAATGCCTATAGCACTGAGAAATTTCTGCGTTAAGGGCCAAATTTTATACATAGTACCTACAAAATTAAAAAAATTGGCACCAACTAGTACAGTGTTAAGCATGATTCTGTAAAAGTTACGTGCACCTTACAAAATCACACATAGCTTCTAGCACGCTGAGAGTGTTGTAGCACACAAATGATTAAATCCGAAACTTCCTCCATATGTTTATAGTCCAATAGGGATTCCCTGTGATTAAAGAGAGCCCTAGTGTAGGATTTCTTTACCATTAGAGGAGGATACTCTCGCACATAGTTAATCTTTCAAAGCTCCTGCTCAATGTTTATATTCTGGAACAATGGATCAAATCCTCCGACATCGCAAGAATTCAGAGAACGGTAAACTGCATTTGTGCGCATACCATCAATTGGGCCCAAACATTTATACCAGATTTTGGGAGGGGTACATGTTCGTGTCTAAAGTTAAGCATGAAAAGTGCGCCAAGCTAGTATTACATACAGGGCATTTTGTGCAAAAAATCCTTTACAGAATACTATCTTAGCATGGATCATAACAGTGCCTATTGGTGGGCATCATTTACTGAATCTGGTCCACAAAAGGCAATTGTATAAAAAGAGCCAAGTGTTACGTGCAAAGATTTCTATATTAGTGCCCAGATTCCATTATAGGCTACTACCATAAGCTGGTATTCACATATCAACATTTAGGCAAATCCCCTATCGCCATGTCAATAGTAGATGTAAATATGTACACCTAAATGAGGCGTTTAAGCCTATAACTTACAGTATTGTGGACCGAAAATGTGTGGCCACCTGATGCCCTCTCTAAGCACCACTCATTTGTATGATTGTTAAGTATCAGTGTAATTGCTGCTTTTTATGGGGACGGGCAGGGATGGAAGTAATTCCTTGTGGGGATGGGTGGGGACGGAGAGAATCCTGACTGGGACGGGTGGGAATGGGTGGGATTTCTATCCCCGTGGAACTCTAGTCAGAGTACACTTCCTCCCAAACATACTTCAAGAATAAAAACTTTGTTTAAGCTCTGGATGGTGTGAATCTCAATGTATACCTGGTAAAACAGGGGTGTCAAAGTCAGTCCTCCAGGGCCGCAATCCAGTCGGGTTTTCAGGATGTCCCCAATGAATATGCATGAGATCTATTAGCATACAATGAAAGCAATGCATGCAAATAGATCTCATGCATATTCATTGGGGACATCCTGAAAACCCAACTGGATTGCAGCCCTTGAAGGGGGATTTTGACACCCCTGTGGTAAAGGAATACAACTTCACAAGTGCCAGTTCAAATTAAATTAAATATTTATTGCACAAAACCAAAAGTGCATTGTGGGGTAAAGACCTAGATCAACTGCTTTTGCCCACTACTTATGAGGAATTCAGAAAACGTCTAAAAACTCAACTGTTCCTATAGTATCTAGACAACTGACCCACTCATCTTCTTTCTCCTCCATAGTGATTCCTCTGTCCTATTAATCTCTTTCTCCTCAACAACACATTTCCGGTCCTATTAACTCTCCTCTTCCCCCCTCTTAAATTCAATCAATTTGTACCTCACTTAATTTATTGTAAACTGCATAGAATTTAACGGTATTGCGGTATATAAACTGTTATTATTATTACATATGTAACTAACATAAACGTAAGTGGTAGTCTTCTTTAACTTAGGATGCAATTGCTGCCTATCACGAAGAGGGAAATTCTCTAACCAGTGCCTAAACTTAGGCGCCCTACCAACGACAAAGTTAATTAGCAAATGCCATTTGAAACGGCAATTAATGCATAATTTAAAGCATCTACTGGGGCCTAAACAAAAGGTGCTGGAATCACGCCTCCGGAGGTGCCTACCGAAGCCTAACGCCACTATAAGAGTGGCTAATGCCGGAAGCGGCACTAGGCATTGGTAGGCACCTCTGGAGGTGCAAGTCACGTCAAAGATAGGTGCCAGAAATGTAGGTCTGGAAAACCCTGGCCTATATTTCCTGTACCTATCTTTGCCGGAGGTGCAATTCTCTAACCAGCACCATCACTTGATTAACATGCGTTCAGCGGCCACTTTTCAGGCAGCCACCGACAACAGCGCCAGTAACAGAATCTGAGCCTAAAGTTATTTATTTTTAAATCACCTTTATGAAGAGAGTCACCTAAGGCAGTGTACAGCAGGTATAATTCAACATTAAACAGTTTTGTTAACAGTATAACAGTAGCAAAAAAAGACCAGATATAAACCTAAACACAATGAAAGAGGTAAACTCAGAATCAGAAAACTGAAACTTAGGGCTCCTTTTACGAAGCCTCATTAGCGGTTTTAGCGCTCGCAGCTTTTTAGCATGCACTAAATCTGCGCTACGCGGTGTAGCATGGCCGGTCCTCAAGACAATCGGTAACCAGCACACGCTTACAATATTCCCTCAGTGTGCTTCCCCAAGAGGGAGGAAGGCCCTGTTGTGGATATACTAATCCTGTGTTCAAAAACAATATGGCTTCACACAGGAAGGTAATAAAGCAAAGCAATCAAATTTACTCATTCCTCAGTGAGGGCAAAACAAAAATGCATGAAAACAAAAGCCCAACAGTAATAACAATGCCAGAAACAAAATAATGTTGCACGTACCAGCCTGGTCTGGTTATATTCTCAAAACCCTTATCTTATGTCCCAGGAAAGTCTTAGTTCATCTTGAGAGTAATGGCATAGCCTCTCAAAAAGTCTTCAGTGCAAAGCAACAAAAACAAAGCATAACACACTGCAATGTTATAGTACTTCCCTTCCAAGTGCAGTGGCAGAAGGTTGGCGGATTTGCCAAATTGGCTCTTTGATAAGTCAAAGAGCGAAATAACCCTCAATCCCTCCACTAAGATGTTGGGCAGATCCTGCCCCAGCCTTCAGGATATTCCCACTCTAAGAGAGATACTGCTGAAGTTGTTTCACTGCAGCCCAGTCATGGCTTGCAGCAGCCATCTTGGCAACAACAAAAAAAAAAACAACCTCCCAAACAAACCAAACATTTTGCTAGCATAGGTCCCTTAGCTAGCATGCTTAAGGAAAGTCCTTATTGTCCCAGAAGAAATGGAAACATTCAAAAATAAACCAAAAAAGGAAAAGCTCACCTCAAAGCAAACTATGCCAAACACAAGTCCATAATTAAATCAACTAACATCCATTTCCTCAGACAGTCCCACCTCTGGTAAAGCACTCCAATCCATTGCTTCATGTTCCGGATTTACCAGGGTTGTTCCTTCTGGTTCTGTGTCCAGCATTTCCACATCCTTTGGCTCTGGAGGAATTGGAGGTTCCTTCCACCTGAGAGCTTCTCCTGTTTCTCCCCTTCTCTTGGACAGCCAGCTCTCCAAATGCTCCAAGGCTGCTGTGCCCCGCCCAGTCCTACTCAGGGGCCGGACTTCTTTCACCTGAGGCTGCCTTCTGCCCTGTTTAGCCAGCCTCTTACAAAATGGAGGATTTAAAGGGGCCCTGCCAGTTTTCACCAGGCTATATTCTAAGTCAGGTCTGAACATAGCCTGTGCTTCCTGGTCCTGTTCCTGCCTAACAGGGACAAAGTGATTAGCCCGGACCAGTTTCAGGGGTAGCTTTTTACGATTCTTCCCTGGCACAAGGCCGGCATTGGGCTCGGGTTTGTGACAGCAGCTAGAACTAACGCCAGCTCAATGCTGGCGTTAGCGTCTAGCGCAGTCGGCAGTTTAGCGTGTGCTATTATGCACATTAAACCGCTAACGCGGCTTCGTAAAAAGAGCCCTTAATAGGACTACCAAGAAAGAGTATCAAAAATAAACTTATTAACAGCACTGAAATTCAAATAAAAGAGATATAATATAATGCCAGCATAGGGCTCCTTTTACGAAGCCGTGTTAGCGGTTTAACGCACGTAATAGCTCGTGCTAAACTGCCGGTCGCACTAGCTGCTACTGCCTCCTCTTGAGCAGGTGGTAGTTTTTCAGCCAGCGCGTGATGAAAAGCCGCTAACGCGGCTTAGTAAAAGGAGCCCATAGTATCTGGGGTGAATTTATGGACTATCATGCTTGGACAATTGAGAATGATGGGTAACATCGAGCATTTTAAAAAGCTTTTAAAGATAACCTTATTTGTGGAAGCTTTTTTTTTTTAAGTAGACAGGGGTAATGTTTAATAGGTAGTAGTAGATATAAGAAATAGTATTATGTATTTAATTTATGATTTGTTATTTTATGTTTACTTGGATTTTATATACGTTTCTTTGTAGCCCGCTTAGGTTATTAGGTGAGATATAAGTTTGTTAAATAAATAAATATTTATGAAACATCTAATAATCACACATCAAATATGACACTAATGCTTTTCTCACAAGTGAATAATGGGTTTTTCACCCTTTTGATAAATACATTTGGTGGTGGTGGAGTTTTTATGCCTATGATAGAAAATTAAGCAGATTTGAACGTATATCAATTTTGATGGTTGGTTGCTGATATCAATTTTGAGGCTTTTTCTCCACTTTTTTGTTTAAATGTTTATCGGGAGGGGGGGTGTAGCCCATCTCT
Organism: Geotrypetes seraphini; assembly: GCF_902459505.1. Taxonomy (NCBI): domain Eukaryota; kingdom Metazoa; phylum Chordata; class Amphibia; order Gymnophiona; family Dermophiidae; genus Geotrypetes; species Geotrypetes seraphini. Next base: position 45,414,297 of record NC_047087.1, read on the forward strand.
GGTGAGTGAGATATACATTATTGCAGATTTTTGCACTAATGCTTTTCTACAATACAGCTTATCCTATAGCCGAGGGGCCAAGTACAGATATTAGTTATAGAATGAAGGGGACAGGATCACAGGGCAAAAACTGGGAAGTGAGTCCCATGGCTCACTGTGGCATGAAGGATCAGGGCATTTCCCTGGTTACCACCCTCTAAGGCCAGCCCCGAGGGCAGATTATAGATTTAGCTATTAGAGATTATCATCCTAACAACTCTAATAATCTCTAATTGATGCTAATCAAGTTTTTAGATGGACATTGCCCAATTACCTGTAGAAATCCACTAGATATAAGTAGCATATTTTTTAAAAGGATTTTTGCAAATAAAACAATGTTTTACCCAAGACAATTTGATTTTATAAAATTACCCCGTTGATTAATACATGTGAGTTTCCCAGGACTAAGTGGGATTCAGAAGGAATTAGTATTTGCAGATGCATTTTCTAAAATATGCACACACTGGCATAGCAAGGGGGCAGACCATCCTGGGTTCCACCTTAATGGAGGCACCAGCATCTCTCCTCTTTCCCTATACTTCTTCAAATCTTTGCCAGCTGCAAGCCGTATCTATTAATCAACTGCGTGCACCAGCTTTATCTCTCCCTCTGATATCACTTCCTATTTGTGGGGACTAGGAAGTGATATCAGAGGGAAGGATGAGGCCGGCACGAGCAGCAGGTAATAGATGCTGCTCATTTGAAGAGCTATGGGGGAGAGGGCCACAGGGAAGGGTGTTTCAGGAAGGCGCATGATGCAGCAATGCCAGAGGAAGCACAGGGTGATGATGCCGGCCACTTCCACCCTAGATGTATGTGAATTGACTCAGGAAGTTTGTGTGTTCCGAGCAGTGGGTGTAAATTTCAACATAAATTCAGAGAGGTAATTTTCAAAGTTAAAGTACACAAACACTTTAGCTTTGAAAACTCTCTAGTACCCACTCAAGGAAATGTATCAGTGAAGGCCATCCCAACCGTTAGGCATGATTCGGTGGTCACCTAGGGCAGCCGCTTCATGGGTCAGCTAAAAGCAGATCTAATAACTCAAAGAACCATCATAAAGTTTAATATTTAAAAGCATGATACCCAAATATGACTTTATAAACAGGATTATTGAAGGATGATCATAATTTTAGAGTTTAATTATCACAGTCTCAGAGGGCGAGTTGATAGGCTACGGACCTGACAATTATTTCAGTGCGTATAAGGCTGAAAGCTGGCCTAGGGGGCTAATACAGCCCTGTGCACAGTTATTAAATCATCCCCAAAGTATCAGTTTTAAAAAATCTCTATGTCAGCTCTTGGAGGAGCAAACTATCTATACTCACAACCAGTGATCAATTATCAAAATCGCTCTTGGAGGAGGTCATGAGAAAATCAGGCTTATATTGGCATGTCATTATTGTAGATGCTTCACCAGTGCCAGGATCACTGCAGTGATGCCATACCTATGCATGTTATCAGCCAAAGCAAACCAACTTTGGAAGGTGCATTTTCATCTCCATGTGGTGAATAGACTCAGGCCTTGTGTAGCAGCACATTTGTTTAGGATAGTGTTGGAGACAATTGTTCTCTCAGCGATTATTGTAGTTTAGTGTTCTTGGGAATGCTGGGGTCCGCTCTGTGTGCGCAAAATTTGGTGGTAAGATCTCTGTTTGGATTGGAAAGATGAGAACACATGACTGAATATTATACAGTGTTCCCCCAGTCATTCGCGGTTGGCGGTTCGCAGACCCAGTCATTTACGGTATTTTCCGACCACGACCGCCGACCAGAAGAGGACAGCTGGAGAGGCAAGAGAGAGCAGCCGGAGCACCAGCGAGTGAAGTAAATCACTCGATGTATGCTCCGACCGCCTCCTCCTGCACTAAAGTCAGGCCTTACCAATCAGGAGCTGCATGTCAAAGGCCCAACTTTAGTGCAGGAAGAGGTGGTCGGAGCATACAGCGAGTGATTTCCTTCACTCACCAGTGCTCCGGTTGCTCTCTCCTGCCTCTCCAGCTGCCCTCTCCATTTCCCCCATGAAAAACCGTATTTGCAGTTTTTCAAGATTCGCGGGGGTTCCTGGAACAGAACCCCCACAAATTTAGGGGGAGTACTGTATAAGTTTGTACTGGTTGAAGTTGTTAATCGTTTACATGTGCCTACACAACTTGGCCCCCAAACATCTCCTCCAGAGTATCCTGCCACGTGCTCCGCCTCGATTGCTTCAGTCCGCAGAACATTTTGATTTGCAAATTCCATCTGTAAGAGATCAGAGGTTAACATCATCCAGAGATAGTATTTTCCATTGTATTGGACCCAAGGAATGGAATAACCTCCCTGAGTATATTCGCCAACAGCAGAATATACAGAATTTCAAGAGACTACGCAAAAGGCATTTGCTTTGTCAGATGAAATACAGGATCTGAGACTGAATAAATGAGGAAGAGTAGAGATTGATGATAGTAGGGTGCTGGTCACTGATGTATTTTATTGTCTGGATTGTTTTTCCTGTTTGTAGGAATGTTTGTCGTTGATTCGACTTGTCTGTTATATGTAATTTTACATTTTTATATGTAAGTGTGTAACTCGCCCTGGATAAGGGCAAGGTATAAATAAATTTTTTAAAAAAACAACTTATGACATTCACCAAGATTTTTCTGCATGTTTTTACAGCACTTTAGAAATTTTGTTTACAAAAATTACAGTTTCCAACCATTACATTCTGACAACAAAACCTTCCTTCCATTAAGTCCCTGTAATCCAATGGAATAAGGCCTTAACCCATGTTACATTCTTCACATCCTGAGCTCTTTTTTTTTCTTTTTTTTTTTTTGCTTCTCTATTTGTTCAATAAAACTAAAAATGGCTCTGCAACAGATGGAGTAAATTGCATTGCTTTATTATTTTAAAAAAATTAATTTCCTTGGATATAATGGGTGAAAATTTGTACATATTGATTTTGTTTATTCTAATGAAAGCACTGTTTCCAAATCCTGATGTGTGTGTGGTGGGGGGGGGGACCCTCAACCAGTCAGAAGATTGTGAATAACATTGAAAACCTGATTAGTAGTGGATCCACCAGGTCAGGTTTGGAAATCACTACTCTAGATCATCATAGGTTCCAAAACGAGAAATTTGGTTCCTATCCTCAAAAGATGAATCTGCTGATGCAGAAAATCGTTAAACACAAACAGCTGTTCTGTGACACTGGAAATAGGGTTTTACAAAGATGCCATATGTATGGGATGAGATCCTGTGCTTGGTCAGAGCCCAAGAATACTGTTTAACAGATACAGTGGTACACCAGTAAAACTCAAGGGAAGACCAGACTGAAAGAGGATGGGGGGAGAGAGGCATTCACCATTAAAGTGGAAAACTGTGATCTAAACCCAAATTTCTACCAAAAAGAAAATGTGTCAGTCAAACCTAGCTCAATAACTGTATTAAACACCAATATAGGATTACTTGCTTTGTGGTATAGCTGCACTTGATTCGTCCATATTTAGGACTGCCTACAACTGTAATAGATAAATAATGTTTTGTATTTATAAGATGTGACTCAATGGTGTTGTGTTTCTCAAAAAAAAGAAAAAAGAAAATGAATTCTCTTTATGCTGATTTTTAGGCTGGTCTCCACTTGGAATTGCATAATACATTATCAACTTCATCACAATATAGATGACCCTCATTATCTCTTTTTTGGATATGCCGAGTTCCTCTCCTGCACAGCATCTGTCATCAGCCGTCAGAACTGGGTGGAGAGAGCTTGCCGAGCCCACTCCTGCTGTGATGTCAGCTCAAACTGAGGACAGGAAGCTAAAAATACTCGCAGTTTAGTGATAGAAGCACGGGTCTCACATAAATAAGTTCAAAATCATTTGCACTACTCAACAAAGGAAAATTACAGGAGCAATAAACATGTCAGATTCCTTGTGGAAAAATATTTCAGTTAAAGGAAATACTATATAGGGGTTATACAAGACTCAAGTTATGAGAAGTAGAAATATGGATTAATATAATCTTTTATCACAATAAGAAGGAAAATCAAGGAGTGGTAAAGTTTCACCCTTTAATATACCTTGATGCCCTGTGGAAATCAGCAACCTGTGGTATTCTGGTACCACAGGTTGCTGAATCCCACCTTACAGGAATAACGCTGCATGTGGACCGCCTCGCAAGCAGTATTATTTCTTTGGCCTAGGAGCATCAAGCCATGCAAAGCAGGCCATCCTTTGGTCTAGAACAGGGGTAGGCAATTCCGGTCCTCGAGAGCCACAGGCAGGTCAGGTTTTCAGGATATAAATATGCATGATACTGATTTGCATCTCAAGGAGGCAGTGCATGCAAATCCATCTCATACATATTCATTGTGGATATCCTGAAAACCTGACCTGCCTGTGGCTCTCAAGGACTGGAATTGCCTACCCCTGGAGGAAAAGTCCATAGTCTGTTATTGAGAAAGACATGGGGGAAGTCACTGCTTGCCCTGGCTTGGTAGCTTGGAATGTTGCAACTCCTTGGGGTTCTGGAATCTTTTGTTACTCTTTGGGATTCCAGAATCTTGCTATTCTTTAGGGTTCTGAATGGAATGTTGCAACTCCTTGGGTTTTGGCCAGGTACTAGGGACCTGGATTGGCCACCATGAGAATGGAATACTGGACTTGATGGACTATTGGTCTGACCCAGTAAGGCTGTTCTTATGTTCTTATGAAAAGATAGGGAAATTCTATAGAAGGCGTCTAATGATAGGTGCCTAAATAAATAGGCATCTAACTTAATTAGTATATTGGGCTTAAATTAGGAGCTTTAATAAGGTCATAATTTTTAAAAAAAATTTAATTGGGTGATAGGGGCCTATTTTCTTAGACTTGATTCTACATAAGTTAGGCATCTAACTCCAAAGTAAGCATGTTTAGGGCGGAGGACTTAGGCGCCATTAGGTGCGATTCTCTATAGTACTAAGTCACCTATAATGTAGGCTTTTAAAACTCTGGCCTACATTGTAGGCACCCATATTTTAATTGAGCATGATTCTGTAATGGGTGCCTAAGTGTGATTTTAACATGAAATAGGTGCCTAACTTTAGATGCCTATCTTTTAGGCCACCAATTACAGACTCTGTCCCAGTGTATCTTACAGTGTTAAAACTGATTTTCCTGGTACTCATTAAATTTTGCATAGATGAGCGTAAGAAACATGAAGGGGACAGAGAGCAGTGTTTCTCAACCTAGTCCTTGGGGCACACCCAGCCAGCTGGGTTTTCAGAATATTCACTATGAATATGCAGGAGAGAGATTTGAATACTGAGGAGGCACAACATGCAAATCTATCTCATGCATATTCTTTGTAGCTATCCTGAAAGCCCAACTATCTGGGTGTGTCCTAAGGACTGGTCAAAACGCATTGGCATAGGGAATAAGCAAATCCAAAAGACTGAGTCAGTAAGAGTTGCTACACATGTCACTGTTGACAGTGGCCAGTCCACGTTACAAGTACTTTGCAGATCCCCTAAAAAGTAGGTCTATTTCCCTGTTGCTCATTTCAAGGAATAAACAATGACACTCCCAAGTCTATCTGACTAACAATTTTTATCAGGTTGTCCAAACCTCTTTTAAATCTAACTGTATCAGTAATTTTTATTTTTAACTCAACTATCTCCATAAATCTAGGCACCGAACAATAGATAGACTTGAGAGACCCATTACTTATTGCTAGAAATGAGTACAGGAAAATAAATCTACTTTTTGGGATAGGTAACGTACTTGTGACCTGAACTGGCCACTATCAACTGTGGGATGTACAGAAGGATCTTTTGATATTAGAGACTGGGCATCTAAGTGGCAGATCAAATGAAATGTGATCAAATGCAAAATGATTCACATAAGAAAAAATAATTCCAATTACACTTCTCGGGTATTAATAGGGTGACCCGTCAAAAGCGCGCCAGACTTTGGCGCACCGACAACCCCACACTGACAATTGCACACAGGATGTATGCACACCGCCGCTTCTGCTGCTTTCAAGCCATACCATTAGCGCTGTGAGGGAGGGTATGGGGAAACCCCCCCCCACTACATGTTGTGACAGGGAGAATCCTGTCATGCTGGAAGAAACCCTGCAGTACTCTAAAACTATCCCTAAACCTACCCTTTGAAGTAGGCAGGTTAGGGAAACTGCCCTGCAAAATTTATTCCCAGTGAAAGGTAACCTAAAAGGGACCCGATTATACTTGCCTAGTTCTAATGTAGGGAATGCTAAAAGCAAGAACTACAAGGACCAGCATGCACCAGGCAGGTGATAGCAAAACCCACAAAGGGATTAGCTCCTGCAATCAGCTCTGCTGGGGGCAGGGTTAATGAGCAGGGAAGCTATCCAGGCTCATTAGCAAAGCACCAGAGGACCACAGGTGTTGTGAGGGGCAATCAGCCCATGATAGAGAAAAAAGGTGTGTTCTCTAAGCAGAGGAAGAGGCAGCCACAAGCTTACAGGATATCTGAATCTTTGAAGAGAAGCAGACCTGTGCTAGCAAGGATTCAGAGGACAGAAGCCAGCATTCCCCACAGAAAGCAAGGAGTAAACCTCAGGTCTGAAACTTCTAATCATTCTTCTGAAGGTAATGATGAATTTGATACAAAATGCCAGAAGAAATGCTTGTAAATGATGTTGAAATGGAACCTGAAGAGTCATGCTTGTTTGAGAGCATGATTACAGAGTAAAGATTGGGGAAAGTAAAAATGCTATTTCTGATAAGGTGGTGTTGCCTCACAAGACTAAGAATATCAGAAGAGTTAAGAAGTACTGCCTCTGATTGAATTAAGAATACCAGAAGGATCAGGAATTACTGCTTCTGATGTAATTAAGGGTAGCAGAAGAGTTAAGAATCACTGCTTCTGAATTTTCATAATCACAGGAGAACTGTGGGGAACCTGTCCAAGTAGTGCAAGCAGGTTGCAAGTTCCAGGACTTGAAATTGAAAACTTATTTTTGTGTTTTGCTTGAACTTTAGTAATGAATAAAGCATGGTGGGCTAACAGGCTGTTTAGCCACCAATGAGATTGTTTTTGTGTCTATGTTTTTGGAATTGCACTACAATATAAGATCAGAAAATAAAGTCATCTTAAAATTCACACTAAACACCTGTACTGGACCTTTTATTTTGATGCAGACACCCCTCTACCCCTCCATGTCTCATTCAACCGCTCGGCTGAGGCTTGGATCACCCAGGTCAGGGCTCGGGCTACTCCAGTCCAGGTCTTATTCGATCACATAGCACAAGTCCCCACACTCCTGTTGGGGGGGAACCCTCCACTACACTGGAAAACTCCCAACCACCGAAAACTGAAAGGAAAATGGGAGTTGTCAGTGTACAGTTCCCCCACCCCTCCCCCAATGGGAGCGCCAGTACTTCTACATGTACTGGGGGTTTCCCCCATACCCTCCTCACAGCACTACCAGTAAGGCTTTAAAGCAGCAGGAACGGCGGCATGTATATGTCCTGCATGCAATTGTCAGCGCACCTTTGTCGGAGCGCTTTTGTCCTGTGCTCAATTATTACGGAACCATTAATAGGCACCATAACCTTAGGTGCGCCATATTTATGTCAAGGTTTTCTTGACCTAAATAATGGCACCTAAGTCCAAAACAGGCCCCTATATGTAATAAAAACCCATGATCCACCCCCTAACCATACCTACTTCCTTGTAGGCACTTACCTGAAAGTGGTAGGCACTTACCAAGTTAGGCACCTACCATCCAATTAAGAGCAATTAATAGCAATTACGAGCTGTTAATTGCCAATTATAGGCACCAATTAACAGACCCAAAACCCAGTTGCAGGTTTGTTATAGTGGGGAGGTATGTGGAATCTTCCCACCCCTGTGATGTCCAGGGAAGGAGACAGGATTTATTCAGGGTATCTCTGGTGACATCCAGAAGCCTGCACGTCTAACTGTAGCAGGAAGGAGGACAAAAGAACTATCTAATGCCTGATAACATCCTTGCTGAAGAGCCACGGTGTCTATCACCTAAATACCAAGGAGCCTATAAGTGACTACTAACTAATTGTACAGCGCTGCGTACGCCTAGTAGTAGTAGTGATAACAGTTAACATCTGCTTTAGTGAATTGTGCAAGCCAAGCTAAGTCCTCACTACACTGGTGATCTGGTTTGAGTAACAAGGTAAATAAGGAGAAGCTATTTGTAATTTTTGTGCTTGATTGGAGGAGATGAGAAAGCTACTGTATATAGTTGATCATGTGTTTTCAGAAGTTTGAAGCTAAACCATTATCAGATAAAGAGTAGTAAAGTTCTGGTTTTCAGCAAAAAGAAGTGGTGTAGTCTCCATCATTGTGTGGAATGTGAAGTCTGGTGCTCAGCCTCCTAGGTAAATCCTAGTCCCACCCTGATCTCAACCAATAAATAATAGTGTGCACTTCCAGTTGTCCATCAGTTCCAGGCATAGTCTAGGCAGCTACCTAGACCTTAATTAGGGGGGGTGTTACATAAAATTTCTAGTCTGCCCTAAAAGTTAGGGCTCCTTTTACTAAGGTGCGCTAGCATTTTTAGCACACGCTACGCTCCAAAAACTAACGCCAACTCAATGGAGGCGTTAGCGTCTAGCGCATATGGCATTGCAGCACGCGCTAAGTGCATGTTAAAACCGCTAGTGCAGCTTAGTAAAAGGAGCCCTAAGACTTTAAAATAAATGTACAATATGAACCTCATTAAAACAATATAAAAATTATATGTAACATCAAATTTATAAGAAAATGATTAAAATTATGTTATCATAAAAAACTTCACTATTCTATATAAAAATTATCTTATATAGAAAACAGCATAAGAAATAAGTCAAATGCAAAATGCTGATATTGAAGGCAAAGAGAGATTTTGAAAAGAAGATTGTGCTGGAGGCAAAAACATAGGGCTCCTTTTACAAAGGTGCGCTAAGCATTTTAGTGCGCGCTAAATGCTAACGCGTGCATGTTAGTCCTATGGATGCGTTAGTGGTTAGCACACGCTAAAATGCATAGCGCATCTTAGTAAAACAGGGGGTTAGTAAAAGCTTTTTTTAAGTATATAAGAAGCAAAAAGCTGGTAAAAGAATCAGTTGGATTGCTAGATGTCCAAAGGATAAAAGGGGCCTTCAGGGAAAACAAGGCCATATCCGAGAGCTTTAAATACATTTTTTGCTTCAGTCTTCAACAAGGAAGGTGTGGAGGAGATGCTAGAGGTATTCAATGCTAGACTCAGATATGGTGACTAGGTTACCCATTTCAGAAGGGAGACTTTTTGGGCAGTTCTGGATTTCTGCCAACCTCATCCTGGTGCATTATGGGACCAGCAGCACTGATTTCAATGGATAGAATCATGGATTAGAAATACTTATAGACGTAGTGAGGGTGAGAGGCACCCTGGTGGTGGCATCCCTCCCCATCCCCTCACTCCTTTCCAGACCCCACTCCCTGCCAGGCACTTGCCCCCCTTCCCTTCCTCCAAACCTCTAGTTGTTCACCGCCACAACCAAAAACTTCAACGTGCTCCTCGTGACCATGTCCTCTTCCTCTGACATCACTTCCTATGCATGGCACCCGGAAGTGACATCAGCGGTCGTAAGGAGCACATGAAGTTGTTATTAGTGGCAGTGAAGTAGAGGTATGGGGGAAGGGAAGGGGGAAGCACGTGCGGTGTGGGGAGGAGTGGGAAGAGGCAGGGGGCAGAGAGGAGGAGGGGTGCAGGTACCCCCACCATGATAGTGCCCGGGGTGGACCACTCCATGCTCCCCCCCTTACTACGCCACTGCAAATACTACACTGCTATGGGATGCAATTTTAAAACCAGGACTGGTGAAAAAGTCTCCCTTCTGCTATAGGTAACCTAGTTATTCTAGAGTCAGAGAAGCTGAAACAAATCTCTGTAAACCTGAAAGATGTAATAGGGCAATTTGACAAATCGAAGAGTAGCCACACAGTCACTTTCAAGTGCAACCAGCAGCATCAGACACACTCATGTATTTATGTCTGCTCCAGGGAAATTCAGTAAATGGGACCCGAGGTTAGGCACTGGTATGATCCATGTTATGCTAGGACACACTGCGTGGAATGACCTTTACAAAATACTAGCTTCGCTCACATCTCATGCCCAAAATATGAGTTTAAAACCGAGTTTAAAAAGACAAAATTACTCATAAAGAATTCTACTAAGATAAGTCGATTGTTGAAAGAAACTGGATATTACTTATTTAATTTGAAATTATTTATTTATTTAAAATAGAGTATTAAGCACTGAGCACTTTAAAAGTTAAGTAAGAAATAGCAAAAGTATAATGTAAAAAATAGCAAAAAGAGTACAAAATTTATATTGAGCCTATGACGATATTTCCATGTAAACCTCACCGCCGTGAAAGTTTATTGATGCAGTAGAGTCGTGGGGCTGAGGCTCAGAAGAAGAAAAAAAGAACAAAATAACTATTATAATTTGTTGAAGAGGTGATGATTGCTTAGAGGGGTTTGTTGTTGTTTTTTTTTCCAAGATTGATGAATTATTGGCTCTAAGTGAAGAAGAAATTGATTCAAATTACTTCATTTTTGAAGCAAATATGAGTGTGAGCATTTTTACCTCCCAAAAGCTTGTATAAATACTGGTGCCAAACTAATAGCAGTTAGGTGAGTAGATTGCCGAGAGAGATAAGGAAAATGTTTGAGTATCTGATTCTATTCAATGTATTGTAAACTGCTTTGGGTGAATCTCTTCATGAAAATAAGGCTGATAAATCTGAATAAAAAAAAATAAATAGCATGATATTATTCTATAACTGCGCCTAAATCCCAGGAACTTGCCATGCCCACATCTCCTTTGGAGTTGCATGCCATAAAATTTAGTTGTGCTTGTTATAAAAATAGAGTATAGGGCATATCTGTGCATAACACCGACTGACTACCGATTTTAACACCAAGTACTGACCATCGGTGCCTGCTTTTCTCGATAAATTTCTCACTCCTTATGCTCCCCCTAGGTTACTTAGGGCTCCTTTTACTAAGCTGCGGTAGCATTTTTAGCGCGCACTGCAGATTAGCATGCGCTAACCCCCGTGCTACGTGGAAAAAACTAATGCCAGTTCAATGGAGCGTGCGCGGCATTGTAGCGTGCGCTAAGCATGCGCTAAAACCGCTAGCGCAGCTTCGCAAAAGGAGCCCTAAGATCGACAGACCAGCATCTCCTATCGGTGCCGTCTTTAAAAATAATTAATACGAGGTGCACCGACATTTTCATGGTCACTGCCCCACAAGCTTGGAATCTTCTATATCGGTGAAGAGACTACGCTGGGAAGATTCAAAGGGATCCCTGAAGAGTTTTCTTTTCAGAGATGCTTTTGAGAATTGATCCACGAGTCATCTAATCTTTAGGCTGCAGAAGTCACTAGAATGAAATTTGCATCTCGGCCTTCAAGCAGTTCTTAAACCCTGCCCTAATGTGTTTAGCACTTTGTTTATGTACTTCTTTTCTATAATAATTTTGTAGTTCTATTCCTCCCTCCTTTATCTCAAGTAAGTCGTGTGAATGTCAATTATTTCATGTTGTTGGTTTACCCCTGATTTTATTATTGTGTGAAATGCTTAGAAAATTTATAAGTGCTGCATCAAATTTTTAATAAAAACTTGGAAAACTTTACGGGAGGATCTGCAGTCCGCACCCAAATTTGCATGCCCAACTTTGGATAGCCTCTACAGTTTCGGACAAAATCTCCCCCCACCCCTTTTACAAAGCCATGCTAGTGGCTGCGGTGTGGCAAAAGCCCCGAAACCCTTTAAATCCCCATGAGCTTTGGGGCACTTACCAAAATTTCAAGTTTATTCAATCTTTTGATGGATCGCCTATAACAATTTCTAAGCGATGTACATAATATAATAAAAAGAGATAAGAAACTTAACATAATAATTATATTAACATAACATAAAAACATTTAAAACGTACTTGAGGGGAAAGGGAAAAATAAAAAGTTACAATTGCGGGTTTTGTAAGAAAAAAGGGGGGGGCATGTGAAAATCCACCTCTCCTTCCAACTTTGGTCCAGGAATTGCCTATTTTAAGCAGGTATAAAACTGCATTAAAGATCTCTCTGTATATTTATATGTGAGAATGATGGCAAACTTTGCATAACACCCTTTTCTATATAAGACTGATCTCAGAATTTAGGGTGAACCAAGTGAACCCCACATACATTAAATTATTTGTATTGGTTTACAGGTTTCCCAATTCTACCCTATCTATAGGTCTAATTTATGTAATATAGAACTGGAAGTTCAGAAGAAATCCAACTGGGAATAAAAAGAAATAACAATCATAATTTTACAATGTCCTGTGTCTCCAAGGGTCCAGGGAAATGGTTAATGTCACACTCTAATGAAAACTTTCTATACATTGAAGAGGATGAGAAGCTGACTTAAAAAAAAAAAAAAGTGCAACACATAGCATTAATGAGAGAGGAAAATGAAAGCTACATTTGGTCCAGCAATGCACTCCAATTAGCAGCATTCAGCTAAAGTGAATTTCACAGTATTTAACTATGCAGTTAAAGATTATGGTAAAACAAGCCATGGAGTGAGGTCGCTGAGCAACTACCACATGTCGAGGGTGGTAGATGGCACTCCACTTCACCTTATCTTCCCTTTTAGTTTAAATATTATGCCACATACTCATTAATACCAGGCCAATAAAATCATCTCAGCAATCTGGTTAGAGTCTTTTGTCTACCCAGATGGCCTGCAATGTTAATGTGTGACAATTTTAACAGTGAACTAGGACTGTTTTATGGAACCAACATTTGTTTCACTGCTTTTTTTTCTTTTTTTTCTCTCTCGAAATTTTGACACAGATGGTACAAATTATTCAAAAAACAGAAATGTTCATTTAGAAGGCTTAAATGTGTGACTTTCCTCTGGCCATGAGAATCATTTATATCTGTAGTTTAGTCACAAATCTTCTACACAGTAAATCTCTGTGCTATATTTCATACATAATGCTTGACAGTTTTATTTCAGTTTTGTTATTATTATTGTTTGACAAATACTCTTATCATTTTTCTGTTTCTTGCCAATATACTTTTATACCCATCTTAATTGACTCCTGAATTATCGGCACCGTGGTCTGCTGCCAAATAAATTATTGTGATGTCATATTGGCTCACCATTCCAGTGATTCCATTCAGTTCTTGGCAGGTGTGCTTGCAATACCTCCATACACGGTGACAGTATTCCTCCTTAGACATGGCCACCTGGGGGGTAATTTTGCAACTGCCTACATGGCTAAAAAATATACACATAATTTTCTCTGTGCAGTTTTTACCAGAATTTCAGAGAGAAAGTACATGTGTGCCTGTACTTTAGAGTTAATTTATACGTAGGTGCTCAGATTTCCAAAGCATGTGTGTAAATAAAAGAAATCCCAGGAACCCCACCCACACTGGGCATGGAATTTCATAAACTTCCACTGTTTTGTACACAAAAACACTTTTAATCGAAAACTGGCATTCTTAGGCCACTTCCTGTGCAAGGGTTTCTCAGCCCCTTGAGTCACAGCACCAAACACTGAAATGCATAACCTTTAAAACTTAAGCAACAGGAGCCTGAGAAAATGATAAAGACAGTAGAGAATAATCCTGGAAGATATTTCCTATTAAGGTTAACCTATCCACTAGACAGACTAACCATCCATCTAGGATGGCACCAGCGTAGCAGGCAACAATACTGGAAAATCCGGTGGCATTATCGTATGATATGGTGTTATTTGGTACATCAATGAGAACTAAGAGTCAAATATCTTCTAATAATAAACTTTTGCTCATTATGACAGTGGTTGCCATACAGCAAATTATGAAAAACTGGAAAAATTGGGATCAGCAGAATTATAATTTTTAGTGGAATTTGTTATGTCAAATCTTTAAAATGGAGCTGGTAATAGCCCTAAATTTCTTAAAATGCCAAACACATGACAACCAGGGTACATGCAACATAATAAATAGCAGGTAATAGCCCTATTTTATGAAATTTAGGGATATTTGGGAGCCATTAACAAAATATTGTACAGAATGAATATTATTTTTTTCCTTTATTCATACACTTCCAGGGTGGGGAGGGGGGGGTGGGGATACTTTATGTTTCTTATGCTTAAGAACAATGTTGGGTATAAGGAGGGGAGGAATATTTGATGTAAATTAGACTTTGATGGAATATTAAGTGATGTTAAAGTATAAAGTGATTGCATCTTATATTGCACGTATTGAAAGTTTTAAAAATGAATAAAGAATTTTTTTTTTTTATAAACCCAAAACACCAATATTAAACAGGAATCAGCCCAGCTGTTGCAGAGGCTTTGAACACCATCTCAAACCGGCTGCATTCCAGCCCATCCAAAACAGTAAGTAAAGAGTGGGTAGGACATAGAAGGAATTGATCAGTGGCGTGCGGTCAGGGCCTTCAAGGGATTCAGAGAAGACCCTGACCACGGGCTGCCGGCAGCTCCTCCACCTCATGTCTGGCTGAGGGCTCCCGGCAGTTCTTCCTCCTTCCTTCTGGCTGGGCTGTGAGCTAGGGCCGTCAAGGATTTTCGGTTTGCTTTTTGCTGTTTGGTTGTGCAGGCTGCCTGCTCAATCAATCAAACCGCATCAAGCGAAACAGACATGGTTGGAGGGCTGGAGATTCAATGAGACCCACCGAAGGACCTGGTAGCACTACTCTGAATTTGATTGCCTGCTCATCCAATTGACAGTTTGATTGCCTGCTCAACCAGTTGACAGTTGCCTGCTCAACCAATCAAATTGTATTAAGCAAAAAGGCTATGCTATCCGGGCTTTCGGAGACTGTCATTGAATCTGCAGCCCAAAGCCAATTCAAGAGATAATGGCACCCCGCCCTGCCCCACCCCCCAGGCAGTTCCCTCCTCCCTCCTCTGATATAAATAGGGAGGAAGTGGGATGAGAATCTGCCAATTTCATCCTGAAGAAGTGTAGAGGTCCAGACATCATTTGAGCCTGCCTGCTGTGATGGCCCACCCTCTGACTCCTCTACTTTTCACTTCTTCTCAGTACCACAGTGCTATTGTGGCCCACTGCCCTCTCCAATGCCTACTTCTTCCTCACTGTGGCCCACCTCCCAACTTGTCTGCCTCCTGCTGCCTCACAGAAGCTCACTTATCTACCCCCCTGCTGCCTACCGCAACCCATCACCGACTGCTCTCCACTGCCTCCTGCCACTCAGTCTTACTCTCAGCCACACTCCTGAGCCATGGCCTGACGCAGCTTCACTTTTCTGTGGCACTCCTCCAGCACTCAAAAGGAGATGCTGAAAAAAAGGGCAAATGGGATACATGGAGAGAAGCTGAAGAGGAGGGCAGATAGAAGGGGATACTGGAGACAGATGGAAGGGGAGGTAAAAGGATATGCTGGACAAGAGAGAAGGTGGAACGGGACATTGAGAGGGCTGAACATGGAGAAAGATGGAAAACTGAGGATGGAAAATGAATGGGAGATCAAGGGAACTGGAGAGGGCATTTGACAGGGGAGATTAGAGAAAGATGCTAGGGAGGAGGCAGGGTAGAAGGGGAGATGATAGAGAAGAGGTTGGGATGGAGAGATTAGGGGAGATGGTGGACAGGGTAGAAAGATAGATGGGAGTAAGTACTGGATATGGAGAAAAGTGGAAGAGAAGATTGGGGGATTATGTAGGACATGGAAAAGATGGGAAACTGGGTGGGGATGTGTGCAGGAAAGAAGAAAGAAGGGAGACTGTGGAAGATGCTGGACAAGAAAGAAGGTAGAAAGGGAGATCAAGGGGATTGCTGGATATGATAGAAATTAGATGGGAGGATGTTCTGGACATGGAGGACAGTGGAAGAGAAGATTGGGGAGAGGCTAGACAGAAAGGGGAAGGTGGAAGAGAAAATCAGAGAAATGACTGGGCATGAAGTAAAGGAAGACAGGAGATATGCCTGATATGAATGGAGAGGAAGGAGAGGGGACATGTTTGACATAGATCATGGAGATAAATGGAGAGGTAGATAGAAGCAATAAAAGGACTTGAAGACTGGAAGATGAGAAGCAGGGATGGCAGACAAATAAACCAGTGAAAGCTAAGCATGAAAATTAATGTTTGAGGAGAGGAAATGAAGAAAAAATGAGGACAGAAAAGAAATAAGCCCTAGTCCCGGGATTCACCAGCAGTTTCACTTCCGTCCCTCCCATCCCTTCTGCAGCAGAACCTCTGAGAGAGCATCCTTCCTCCCCCCTCGAGCACCTGCCATGCAGCTGAATTCCCATCCTTCCCTCCCTCCCATTGGAACCCAGCCGCGAGCCCTACTTAGCTGCCTAAGCAGCATCGGGATAGCAGCACTCTAACAGGCTGCTTCGGCCTTGTCCGCCCGTGAACTCTGCCACGATGATGTCATCAGTAACGCAGCAGAGTTCAAGGGCGGACAAGGCCGAAGCAGCCTGTTAGAGTGCTGCCAGCCCGACGCTGCTTAGGGAGCTAAGTAGGACTTTTAGTTGGGTTCCGAAGCGAGGGAGGGAAGGATGGGGATTCGGCTACGTGGCGGGTGCGAGTGCTCAGGGGGGGAGGGGGTGCTCGCTCAAGAGTTATGCTGCACAAGAGTTGAGAGGGAGGGAAGGGAAGCTGGGCAAGGGTCCTGCTGCACAAGGGATGGGAGGGAGGGGAGGAAAGATGCTGCACATGTGGGGGAGAGAAAGGAAAGAAGAAGAATTGGGGTGAAGGAGAGGAAGGGAGACAAAAATGAGATCTAGTGCCTTTTTTGGGCCTAAAATTAATATAAGACACTGTCTTATTTTCGGGGAACACAGTAACACTAGCACCACAAACAGACATACTGTAGCTCTCATGCATGAACTGAGCATGCTCATGTTGCTTTGTTGGCACCACTAATTGTTATGCCTCAGAAAATCAAGAGGGGCTTGGCAGTCCCAACCTATCACCTCCCAGTGAAAGATGATGTGATGGACCCACCAAGCCTCTCTTGTTGTTTTCTCTGGGAGTGAGAGATCATTTTTGCTCTTCTGGGGGTGTTAATATGTTGAGATTTTAACTGGTTCTGTTTCATGTGTTAAGGAAATCTTCATGGATGTCGAAGACAGCTGTACCATCAGTTCAGCCCAAAGCCACAGGATTTGTAGTCTTGTTAATTGGTTCTGTTTCCAGTGTTAAGGACATTTTTCATGGATGATTCAGACAACCGTACCATGTGTTTGGCTCATAGTGACAATGGCTTTACATTGTCTGTCTATTGTCGCTCCTATTTGAGTATGACCTGAAGAAGGAATCAGCAACAAGGAAAAGCTTGTTTCATTTTGTTGCATGCACCCTGGTTGTCATGAGTTTGCTGCTCTCTGCTTTTGGCTCTTGTTTATGGGTCCACCATAACTTGCTGCTTCAGCCTCAAAATAGCACAATGTCTGTATTGCTCATAGTAATTTTGTGATGGAATCTTCAGTTCTACACCACATAATGTCAGTCTGTTTATAACTCTGAAGATAGATTTTTGGATAGGTGGTTATGATACAGAACTCAAGTTTCTTCACATCAATAAATGTCAAAAGGAAAAATAGAAAACACTTTAGGCGATTCTCAGAAAGAGATCCAGATGTGACATCATTCAGCACAGTAACCTTGATTAAGGGTATATGTATTGCACTAATGTTTAGCATAGGAGTATCTAACCTTGGTCCTTGACAGCCTTAATCTAGTCAGGTTTTCAGGATTTTTCCAACGAATATGCATGAGATTATTTGCATGCACTGTCTCTATTGTATGCAAATAGATCTCAAACATATTCATCGTAGAAATCCTGGGAGCCAAAGTTGGTCACCCCTGGTTTAGCTCTTCAACTGAATCCCCTGCTATAAATGTCACCGCATGCCACTAGACTTGATTATGCATGGATGCTCAAAACCCTACTCTGACCATGCTGATTCTTATTTAGATATGCAGGCCTGAGTAGATTTTATGGGATAGTTCAACAGCAAATGTTATGAGAGGTTCAGCAAGTATAGCAGGGGGCAATAAAGGAGGGACATGCTGGACATATGGTTACATGCTAATAAGAAGGGGAAATACTGGATACCTTGTAGGGTAGGGAAAGAAAGAAAAGGGGAGATGCTGTATACCTCAGGAGAATAGAAAAGGGAAGGGAATGGGAGATGCGTCCCTTGAGAGGGAGAAAGAGAAGATGTTGATACCTCTGGGGGTAGGAAAGGGAAGATGAGATGCTGGGAAAATTAAGGATGTACAGAAGGGAAGAGAAGATGCTGGGCACCTTGGAATGAGGTTAGGGAAGGAAAGACTAGAGGCTGGACACCTGGAGAAGCTTAAGGAATGGAAAGGGAGATGCTAGAAAATTGGGGGTAGGGAAGGGTAAATTCTGGACAATTCAGGAGACAGAGGCTAGACAACTTGGGAAGTAAGAAATTTAAAAGGTCAGTATTTGGACTTAAATTTTTAATAATTCTGAAAATTCTTCAATGCACTCTCTTGACGTAGACATTGTTTTCCTGTCTTTAGGAGATCATTCTTTAATTTAATTATCTTTAGAAGGATCCATTCACAGACCCAATTCAAACCTGACAATTGATATTATAGATCTTGGAAACTGCTAATACAGTCTAATTTGATTAATGCCTTAATAGATTCTCCAGTGAATGTAAAAGCCCTTCCATTTGATTTGATAGTAGATAGGTGGTAGCAATACCTGGAGGCTGCTCCTTTGAAATCTTTTCGTTGACTTCTCCATGACTGCTTCTGTGTATTCTGAGTGCTTAGATACCCACAAGACTCATGTCACTGACTAGAGCATGAATGGAGGACATTTGTGAGCATAACAGAGAAAATCTTGCATTGCTAATTTGATTCAAGAAAATGAACAGGTAAACGATCCACAAAATCCAGGGTAGGAGATGCAAAAGCAAATCTGTAGAGAATCAGAAAGCTCTATCGCTTCACAGAATTTTATTAACCATATAGATTAAAAATATAAACATAAAATGATAAATACTGTACATAAATAATTAAAAGCCCAACATGGGAAGAGAAAAAAAAGCACAGGCTATTGCTGCTGGTACTGTTGAAGTCAATGATAGTATGTGACAACAACTTTTGGATGGTGCAGCTCCTGATTCAGGCCTTTATAGGGTGAAATATGGACATGTCAGACTTTTAATTATTTATGTACTTTTCATTTCATGTATGTATTTTTAATTTATGTGGTGAATAAAATTCTGTGAAGCAGTAGAGCATTCTGATTCTCTACAAATCTGCTTTTGCAACCTCAATTTCATGACATAGAGGGGAAATTTATAATAGAGCACTATGAACAATTTTCAAATGCGCATGCTTTTTTATTTTATCAAGGCTATTTAAGAATGATATACCCCTCCTTTACAAAGCCGCGCTAGTGTTTTTAGCGCCAGCCACCGCGGTAACGGCCCCAACTCTCATAGAATTCCTATGAGCCTCTGAGCTGTTACCGCCGGCGCTAAAAACGCTAGTGCGGCTTATAAAGGAGAGGGATAAAAATTAGAACCAGAGAATGCATTTTGGATTTTAAGACAAGATATCTCTTTTTAACCTAGTCTCATTTACTATACCACCAAAAACTGTACAAACAGCTTAGAGGTATACAGCCTAATACAGTAGGAAAAGAATGCCATTATTATGGACAGAAAAGATAAGACAGATTGCCATACATCCAGGAGGTAAAGACACATGAAAGCAAGTGAGAAGTTGGTAGAAATCAGTAAAAGGAAGGGGATATAGGGAAGAGGGAAATGGAGAATTCTGCAGGACTTTATCAACTGCACAAAAAAGCCTTGCATTGTCAGGGTCAAAAGGCCTGGGAGAAGAGCCAGGTCTTTATTTCCACCCTGAATTCTCTGAGAGGTCAGACAAAGGAGCTGGAGTGGTAGATTTTTCCATGTAAATGGGGCAGTGAAACAAAAGGCTTGCTGTCTGATAGCTTCAAGGTGTTCCTGCCAGTGATCACTGAGAGGCCATGATAAACAGACAGTGGAGTATGGAATTGTTGACTGATTAGTCTGAAGCCTTGAGACGAAGAGCTTTGAATGTAAAAAGTAAAATCTTATAGGTAATTGTGTACTTAACTGGTAACAAATGGTGAGACTTTAACAAAGATGTGACTTTATCATACCGGCCTACCTTGCAGAGAAGCCTGATAGGCATATTCTGAAGGGTTTATAATTTTTCTATTGTATAATCTGGTAAACCTGGATAGATAATATTACAGTAGTTGAACTTAAATACGAAAATGGACAAGATCAATGAGCGATAAGTATCAGTCAAAAGACTTTATTGATCATGTTGGATGACTGATCTCCTGAAACTGTTGAAGATATAGAAAAATCCTCCTGAGCTAAGTTTGCTTTTATAATTTAATTAATTTTTGAATGCATGAACTTATTTGAACTATAGAAATGAAAAGAACTTATTTTGAACAGATGGGAAATTGGGGGATGATGCCATATAGAATTTATTGACTCAGGGCTTGTTTAGAAAATCGGGGCCTAGATTCTATAAATGGCGAATAAAAAAATTGCTGCCCCAAAAAGCACTGAGTGCTATTCTATAAATGGTGCTCACATTATCAAAAGCCATGCCTAGATGTGGCCATTTACACCAACTGAAACGTGGTGCAAATCCTCACACCTATATTAGGCGTGGATCCCCCCTTATTCTATATCTGGATACATAATTGGCATGAATACCCCTGATCTACCCATGACCCTCCTATTGCCAGGCCCCGTTTTGGAGCCATGAGTAGAATTTAGGTGTGAATCCTGTGCCTAAATTTATGCGTGTACATTTTTAATTAAATCCAATTAGCACCAATAATTGCTAGTTGGCTCAATTGTTCACCCAAATTGGGCATATGCCCACATTTGTGCACACAATTTTTAGTGCTTTTTATAGAATTTGGTGGCTGTTTTATGAAATAACAAACTATCATGTAATAATTCTTTCAGGTCCATATGATGTGGAGAATCAATCACTCTTATCCAAATAACACCTCACCAGAAGCAGTCATTTAATAAATCAATGGACTTCAGCGGCTAAACTCAGGTAAATAACTAATAGTCATGAAGGGACATTTAGGACTCTAGTGTTTTTAGAGCACACACCAGATTAGCACGTGCTAGCTGAAAAACTACCACCTGCTCAAGAGGAGGCAGTAGCAGCTAGCGCGCATGCATTTTAGCGCACTATTCCACGCGTTAAGGCCCTAATGTGCCTTTGTAAAAGGAGCCCATTAGCTTAATTCTTCATTAGTCCTTATGAACCTTTTAAAAATAATATTTAATTTTCATAATTTCCATTCCTTGATACAGCATAGTGGTGAAATGTGACATTATGTTGGAAGTTCCCATTGCAATCCATTGGATTTAAGATGTGTATTTTGAGTAATATACAAAATATAGAAACTATGATAATTGAATATTATATTTAAAAGACATAAGTTTATAAGGACTAATGATGAATTTTGTTAAATGCCTCCTCATGGTTATTATTTACCTAAGGTTAGCCACTGAAGTCCATAGATTTATTAAATGACTGTTTTTGGTGAGGTACTCATCTTAAATTCAATAGATTGCAATGGGAACTTCCAACATAATATCACGTGTCGCCACTATGCTGTATCAAGGAATGTTCTCTGTAGTAATAACACAAGATTAAATCTATTCTATTTTTTAAAAAAGAAACTCAAAACATTCACCAAGTCCAGATATATTTTAAGATTAATAGAACACAAATCTAGAATATCAACTATAAATCTCTTGGCTCTACTTGTTTAACACTAGTTAGAGAAGAGTCATTTGATTACTAATATTAAATAAGAACATAAGAAGTTGCCTCCGCTGAGGCAGACCAGAGGTCCATCTCGCCCAGCGGTCCGCTCCCACGGCGGCCCATCAGGCCCACTGCCTGAGCAGTGGTCCCTGCCTATTTCTATAACTTACCTCTTACTCCTATTCCTATAACCTACCTCTACTCCTATCTGTATTCCTCAATCCCTTTGTCCTCTAGGAACCAATCTAAACCTTCTTTGAAGCCCTTTGAAGCCCTGCCTATCACAGCTTCCGGAAGTGCGTTCCATGTATCCACCACCCTCTGGGTGAAAAATAACTTCCTAGCATTTGTTCTAAACCTGTCCCCTTTCAATTTCCCCAAGTGCCCCTTGTACTTGTGGTTCCCCATAATTTGAAAAATCTGTCCCTGTCTACTTTTTCTATGCCTTTCAGGATCTTGAAGGTTTCTATCATGTCTCCCCTAAGTCTCCGCTTCTCCAGGGAGAACAGCCCCAGTTTTTTCAATCTGTCAGTATATGGGAGGTTTTCCATACCCTTTATTAGCTTGTTTGCTCTTCTCTGGACTCCCTCAAGTACTGCCATGTCCTTCTTGAGGTACGGCGACCAGAACTGGACACAGTATTCCAGATGCGGGCGCACCATTGCACGATACAGTGGCATGATGACTTCCTTCGTCCTGGTCGTGATACCCTTCTTAATGATACCCAACATTTTGTTTGCTTTCCTTGAGGCTGTGGCACACTGCACCGACGCCTTCAATGTTGTGTCTACCATCACTCCCAGGTCTCTTTCAAGGTTACTTACCCCTAGCGGTGATCCCCCATTTTGTAAGTGAACATCGGGTTCTTTTTCCCTACATGCATGACCTTGCATTTCCCTATGTTGAAGCTCATTTGCCACTTTTTGGCCCACTCTTCCAGTGTCGTCAGATCTTTTTGGAGATCTTCGCAGTCTTCCGTGGTTTTAACCCTGCTGTATAGTTTGGTGTCATCCGTAAATTTAATGACCTCACATTTTGTCCCCGCCTCCAGGTCATTAATAAATATATTGAAAGGAGCGGTCCCAGCACCGACCCCTGCGGAACTCCGCTCGTGACCCATTGCTAGTCTGAGTAATGGCCCTTTACTCCAACCCTCTGTTTTCTGTCTGCCAGCCAGTTTTTGATCCATCGGTGGACCTCCTCTTTCACCCCGTGGTTCCATAGCTTCTTGAGCAGTCTTTCGTGTGGTACCTTGTCGAAGGCTTTTTGAATTATAATAATTATTGTTCAGAATGAAGTTGGGTGGGAGGGTGTTAACTATGAAAGGTGGTTAAATTATCATGAGCAATATTAGATTTATCAACTGAATACAGTGTATCCTTTTGGCTTGAATGGGGAAATAGAGTGGGTGATGTTAGTATGAATGTGCGATGTGATTGGCTTCTTAGAATCAGCTGTTTGACTATTTAAATGATGAAAGAACAAGCCACCGCCATCTTTGTGATGAGTGTTCAATGAAGATGTCAGGTTTGCCTTTGAAGGTAGAGATATCCAGACCTGGTGAATATTTTGAGATTCTTTTTAAAAATAGAATAGATTTAATCATGTGTTGTTTTTTTAGTCTTTGTATGACAAAACAACAAACTAAAGAGAAACTGGAGAAAATATACAAATCAATCAGTTACTAAATCTCCAGAAGTAAATTTGCGCTGGTAGCATAAGTGCTCAAAACCTTAACCCCTTGTAGTCACTGAACATATTTTGAGTGAACTACAAAAGTACACATATAATGGGGGGAAACGCTTTAGAAGCTGTAGGGGCAAACGTTGCTCTGGAGCTATGAAGGGGAGCTTAAATTACTCATTAACTCCCCTCCAGTCATCTATCATAGGTGAAACAACCCCTTAATTGTGATGTAAAAGATAGTCCAAAATCAAAAGTCAAAAGCAAGCAACACTTATCTTTGCTTTAAAGTGGAGCAAAACTTCACAACGCGATGTTAGCTTATCTTCAGCTTCCTCACTGAATTAATATAAAACCAAGGATAGCCAACGTTTTATGACCTGCCGATCATTTCTTCAAGGCTCTTAAGTGTTAACTGATTGTTTTTTTTAGTCACCATTTATGGAATCTAGGCCCTGATTTTTTAAACCTACTGTGCATTTAACAAAATGCTAAACCAGTTCTAACCGATTTAGCTCACCACAGTCTTTTCCATGCTTCATAGCAGCCTCTGAATCTGCTCTGTAAATGTAGTAAAATGAGATCATTAATATTAAAACAAGCACTCCAGGCGATGCTCTGACATCACCTCGTGATGCACAAACTGAAGCACCAACTTTAGTGCCCCAAAACTACTGGCTGCTCTAGGGGTGCTGGTGCTGTTAAAAGCAAGTCTCAGGCACGTGTGCCCGGGGCTACAGCTGACACATTTCCATACTTCCCTGTCTGCTTATCATGGCCTCTTAATGATCACTGGTTGGTCCTTCCTGGCACCAGGCAGGCACACCTTGAAGCTGCCAGACAGCAAGCCTTTTATTTCACTGCCCCATTTACATGGAAAAATTTACCACTCCAGCTCCTTTGTCTGACCCCTCAACAAATTCAGGGTGGCAATAAAGGCCTGGCTCTTCTCCCAGGCCTTTTGACCCTGAGAACGGAAATTTTTTTTAAAACACTACAAAGCCTGGCTGATGTCACCGTCATATTTCTCAGTAAATTTATCCTCTATTTTTCAGATGCAAAGTGTATTACCAATGGAAAAAAGAAAAAAAAAACCATCTCAAAATAGCAAATGAAAAAGCCCGCGAGTGTTAAAAGCGCATCTCAGGCATGTGTATTAAAGGCACATCTTATGCACATTCGTTGAAAGCTGCTGATTGCACAGTTTGCGGGTAGTTCTCTACCCCCCTCCCTTCCCTCTCTATCCAATAGCATCGGCATGCCTATGATTGACATGTGCGTGCCTATGATGCAGCATTTCTTGGCACATGCACACATGTATGAGTATGGTTGTATGTTTACTGAGTACATTATATGTCTCTTTCCATGGACTATTCTGCACATGTGTCGGTCACTTTCTCCAGTGACTGATTTCCATGGACCTCCGTGAACCTCAAGGTTCTTTGGGTATCACTCGTCATTTTGAATTTGTTAAATTTACCGGCACTACAGCAACCCAAGGAATTTTAGCGGCGATGTTATGAGCATCGGGGCCCTAGTCCTGTGTGTGTAATTAAACTGTCCATCAAATGCACACCTGCACAGTGCATGCATATAAGTAAGTGCTCTATTATCAGCAGTTATACAAGCCATAGGCTTTTAGAAAAGTCCCTTTTCCACATGTAAAAGAGGCTCTTTACACATGGAAAAGCCTTTGGTATAAAGCTGAGTACATAGCTGCTAAAAAAAAAAAGGTCATAGCTTGCTAGTTTATTGGACCTTGTTGAGGCTATTTAATAGACTTTTTGAGCCAAAGTCTCTGGAATGTAGCTATGACTTGCTCTCAAGAGATCTGTGATAAATGTTCATAATTCCTTATCTATTAAATCTCTGTAATTAGACAGGACCTGGATGAATCTCAGGAGTTTGCCTTATTGGAAATAACAGTTTACCTTAAGAACAGTCTTTATCCACTTTTGTGGAAACAGATTCATCATCCTTGTCCTTGTTGCTGTCTCAGTAGACTAATGCAGTTTCTAAACTGGATCTGTGCCCTTCTGAACTCTTAAAATATTCATGTGTTGAGATTTTGGAACTATAGAGAGCAATTATCAACACTTCAAAGTCTGAAGGCTCTTTCCCATTTTGGTTGAAAGAAGCCATAGTTTTGCTGTTCTTGAAGAAACCGACACTGGATTCTTTGGTTCTAATTTTCAGCTTATCTTCATATTGCCTTATCGGGGTCGACTGATTGAGAAGGCAACGAGTTTACAACTGAACACCTACATGAATGACTTCCAGATATTTGGATGATAATCAGTTTAATTCTCACTTGCTACTAACTACTTCTACTACTGCTTATCATTTCTATAGTGCTAGTAGACATACCCAGTGCTGTAACTCAAAACATAGAAGAGATAGTCCCTGATCAAAAGAGCTTACAATCTTCTCAGCACAGACAAACTGGACAAAAAGGTGCATCTATACACAGTGCTCGGGCGGGAATGATAAGACAGATATTGGTGCTTAGCAGGTGGGTTGGAGTTTGGAATGGAAAGCATCTTCAAAGAAGTGGGCTTTGAGTCTGGATTTGAATACTGCCAGAGATGGTGCTTGACGTCAGGCAGTTTGTTCCAGGCATACGGTGCAGCAAAGTATAAGAGACAGTCTGGAGTTGGCACAGAGAAGTGAACAGATATGAGAAACTTAGCTGATGAGCAAAGTGTCTAGGAGAGTATGGGGAAAGAGGAGGGATGTGTGTGAATGCATGTGTAGGTTATTAGGAGTTTGAACTGTATGTGGAAATGGATAGGAAGCCAATTTAGTGACTTGAGGAGTGGGATAATGTGGGCATAGTGACACTGATGGAATAAGAGGCACGCAGCAGAGTTCTGAACCAATTGGAGCATAGGCGTCAGAACAGGGGGGGGGCCCACAGGGACTGTGGCCTCCCCAAAAATTGCCATCCCTGGTGGTCCGGAGGAGTAGCGGGCAGGAGCAAGCTTTACGCGCTCCTGCTCTGCTGCTAACCCAGGCGTTGTCGGCTGGTTTCTTCTGCTGCTGAGTGGCAATGAACAGGAGTGCACTTTGGCGCTCCTGCTCAGCGCTCAGCAGCTTCTTGATTGACTCCCACAAATTCTTGCGATTCACAAGAATTTGTGGGAGCTAATCAAGAAGCCACTGAGCACCAAGCAGGAGTGCCAAAGCACGCTCCTGTTTATTGCCGCTCAGCGGCAGAAGAAACCAGCTGACACAGACCGCATAAGGCCAAAGGAGGTAGGAGGATGGGATATGGTGCAGAGTGAGCGAGGGAGGGAAGGAGGCTGGCTGGCTGGGTACAGAGTCTGCATAGAATACTTAGGTCTGATGAGAACCAGATAGGTGACATGTTCCTAAACTATTATTGGCACTTTAACTGGAGTTTTCTGTTTATTTAAGGAGCGATTCAGTTAACATTCACTGGCTTTTCACATTCCACTCATTAAATATAAACAAGAGAAGTTAGTCTCCCCATTGTCCTTTTGAATTTGGTAGAGCATAAGGTAGGCTACATTCTTGGCACAATGATAGCCACTGCACCAATCCTCTCTAGTGTTGTTTCGCTCTAGTGAGGTGACTTTGCCTACTTACTGACAGAGCTATTGCTCTTGGGCTCTTGGGTTGGGTGCAGAGTTTGACAGAGGAGAGAGCAGGGGCTGGGTGCAGAGTCTGACAGGTGGGGGAGGGAAGGGGGCTAGGTGCAGTGCCTGACAGGAGGAGGGAGGGAAGCCAGCCCCCTTCCCTTCCTTCCCCTGGGGTCTCATGGGGGTCTTCACTTTCATTCTTATGAAGGTCTTACTCCTTATTCTCCCTCAAGCCCCCTTCCCTCCCTCTCCTGTCAGAGCCTGGCAGAGAGAGGCTGGGTGCAGGAGGTAGGGAGTTGGGAAGGCAGGGAGGACAGATGCTCAGGGGGTTGGGAAAGGCAGATACTACACATACTAGGAGAGGGTTGGGAAGGACAAATGCACGGGCTGGGGGGGTTAGGAAAGGAGGAAAAGAGAGATGCTACACAGGTGGAGTAGTGGGAAAGGAGAGAAAGAAATGCTGCTGGTGGGGGAGGGAAAAGCAACAGAGAATTATTTGACATAGGTCTGTGGCGTGAGAGGAAAAGAGAGATGATGTATATGGGAAAAGTAAGAAAGAGGGAGAATTGTTGGACATGATAGTGGTGGAGAGGAGGGAGAGAGAAATGTTACACTGGGAGGAAGGAGAGATGACCCTAAAAGGGAGAAATGTCAGACCACTGGAATGGGAAAGAGAGAGAGAAATATGCCAGACCACAGAATGGAAGGGAAGGAGAGGGGAGAGAGAGATGCCAGACTGCAGAAAGGAGAGGAGAGAGATGTTAGACCTCGGGAAGAGGGAGGGAATGAGAGAGAGATGCCAGACCATGGGAGAGGGGAAAGATTCCAGGCTATGGGAAGGAGAGAAGAAAGATGCCAGACCATATGATGGGGGTAGGGGGAAGACAGAGATGTCTGACCATGGGAGAGAGATGAGATGGTGCATAGGGATGGAGGGGAAGGGGAGACAGAAGGATGTTGCACAGCAATGGGAGTGACGGAAGAGATAAGAAGAAATGCTTCTTATGGATAGATGGGAGTAGGGGAGAAGAAAGAGGGTGGAGATTGTACACATGGATAGATGGGAAGGGAAGGCACGGAAAAGTAGATTTTGAGAAGAAAGCAGAAAAATGGAAGAAAGTTGAATGTTAAAAGTTAATGCTAAAGATGGATGTTTGGCAGAAAGTGAAAGAGAGAAAAACAGCAAATGGATAAGGTAGCCCTGGATACACAGTTAAGAGCACAGACAGAAGGAA
The DNA here is from genome assembly GCF_902459505.1 of Geotrypetes seraphini. Classification (NCBI taxonomy): domain Eukaryota; kingdom Metazoa; phylum Chordata; class Amphibia; order Gymnophiona; family Dermophiidae; genus Geotrypetes; species Geotrypetes seraphini. The sequence continues at coordinate 45,442,701 of NC_047087.1, forward strand.
GTGCAGCCAGAGACTGGGAAAGATGGTTTGAAAACCAAAATCACCAGACAACAAAGGTAGGGGAAATGATTTTATTTTCAATTTAGTGATTGAATTGTGTCAGGTTTTTTTTTTTTTGGCAGTGAAAATTTTCTTTTATTGAACCTCATATATGTAACCATTATTCCAAACATAACATAACATAACATAACGTAAATTATGTCTGAATTGTCATGACATCAGAAGTACATATGAAGTAGTTGCAGGTGATGCTTGGGACAGTTCTGATTGTGTTAGTTCAGTTTTATGTGTTTTTTGAATAGAAGGGTTTTTATTTCTTTTTTGAAGGTTTTGTAGTCTGTGGTCGAGGTCAATAGGTTGTAGAGTTGGAGGTCGAGTGTTGCAGCTCGAATGGCTAGGAGGTTGTCGAACAGTTTTTTTCTTTTATTTGTAAATCTTTATTGACATTTCAAACTTTATAATGTACTAGCTGATGCCCCGGCGTTGCATGGGTATTTAATTATAGCAATAACACTGTAAATGGATTCAAATAAAGATACTTTATAGTGGTGAAATAAATTATTTTTTTACAGCTTTATAAAAAGTACAATATTCAAATAATAATGTGAAATATTTGACAAAATGAATACAATACAACTAACACAAAACTTGATTATAAACAACATTTTTAGTTTCACCTCCAGGAGCAAGAACATATAAATTCTTGGGTGAAGAGACCCCCAGAACATATCACCCCAGGTAGTGAGGGATCTGCATACCAAGTTTCGTTCAAATCGGTCAAGCCGTTTTAGATTTACTGTGAGAATGGCAGCTGTTTACATTTTTTCCATTGACATGAATGGGTGAAATCTTATGTTCTGTTTGTAGCTCCGCCCACGTGTGCAGGTGGGCCGCGAGACCCCCAGAACATATCACCCCAGGTAGTTGGAATTACTGTGAGAATGGCAGCTTTTTACATTTTTTCCATTGACATGAATGGGTGAAATCTGATTTTCTGTTTGTAGCTCCACCCACATGTGCAGGTGGGCCGCGAGACCCCCAGAACATATCACCCCAGGTAGTGAGGGATCTGCATACCAAGTTTCGGTCAAATCGGTCAAGCCGTTTTTGAATTACTGTGAGAATGGCAGCTCTTTACATTTTTTCCATTGACATGAATGGGTGAAATCTGATTTTCTGTTTGTAGCTCCGCCCACGTGTGCAGGTGGGCCGCGAGACCCCCAGAACATATCACCCCAGGTAGTGAGGGATCTGCATGCCAAGTTTCGTTCAAATCAGTCCCACAGCTTTTTACATTTTTTCCATTGACTTGAATGGGTGAAATCTGATTTTCTGTTTGTAGCTCCGCCCACGTGTGCAGGTGGGCTGCGAGATCCCCAGAACATATCACCCCAGGTAGTGAGGGATCTGCATGCCAAGTTTCGTTCAAATCAGTCCCACAGCTTTTTACATTTTTTCCATTGACTTGAATGGGTGAAATCTGATTTTCTGTTTGTAGCTCCGCCCACGTGTGCAGGTGGGCTGCGAGATCCCCAGAACATATCACCCCAGGTAGTGAGGGATCTGCATGCCAAGTTTCGTTCAAATCAGTCCCACAGCTTTTTACATTTTTTCCATTGACTTGAATGGGTGAAATCTGATTTTCTGTTTGTAGCTCCGCCCATGTGTGCAGGTGGGTTGCGAGACCCCCAGAACATATCACCCCAGGTAGTGAGGGATCTGCATATCAAGTTTCGTTCAAATCGGTCCCACAGCTTTTTACATTTTTTCCATTGACTTGAATGGGTGAAATCTGATTTTCTGTTTGTAGCTCCGCCCATGTGTGCAGGTGGGCAGCGAGACCCCCAGAACATATCACCCCAGGTAGTGAGGGATCTGCATACCAAGTTTCGTTCAAATCGGTCCCACAGCTTTTTACATTTTTTCCATTGACTTGAATGGGTGAAATCTGATTTTCTGTTTGTAGCTCCGCCCACGTGTGCAGGTGGGCCACGAGACCCACAGAACATATCACCCCAGGTAGTGAGGGATCAGCATAGCAAGTTTCGTTCAAATCGGGCAAGCCGTTTTTGCGTTGGCAGCTTTTTACATTTTTTCATTGACATGAATGGGTGAAATCTGATTTTCTGTTTGTAGCTCCGCCCACGTGTGCAGGTGGGCCGCGAGACCCCCAGAACATATCACCCCAGGTAGTGAGGGATCTGCATGTCAAGTTTCGTTCAAATCAGTCCCACAGCTTTTTACATTTTTTCCATTGACTTGAATGGGTGAAATCTGATTTTCTGTTTGTAGCTCCGCCCACGTGTGCAGGTGGGCTGCGAGATCCCCAGAACATATCACCCCAGGTAGTGAGGGATCTGCATGCCAAGTTTCGTTCAAATCAGTCCCACAGCTTTTTACATTTTTTCCATTGACTTGAATGGGTGAAATCTGATTTTCTGTTTGTAGCTCCGCCCACGTGTGCAGGTGGGCTGCGAGATCCCCAGAACATATCACCCCAGGTAGTGAGGGATCTGCATGCCAAGTTTCGTTCAAATCAGTCCCACAGCTTTTTACATTTTTTCCATTGACTTGAATGGGTGAAATCTGATTTTCTGTTTGTAGCTCCGCCCATGTGTGCAGGTGGGTTGCGAGACCCCCAGAACATATCACCCCAGGTAGTGAGGGATCTGCATATCAAGTTTCGTTCAAATCGGTCCCACAGCTTTTTACATTTTTTCCATTGACTTGAATGGGTGAAATCTGATTTTCTGTTTGTAGCTCCGCCCATGTGTGCAGGTGGGCAGCGAGACCCCCAGAACATATCACCCCAGGTAGTGAGGGATCTGCATACCAAGTTTCGTTCAAATCGGTCCCACAGCTTTTTACATTTTTTCCATTGACTTGAATGAGTGAAATCTGATTTTCTGTTTGTAGCTCCGCCCACGTGTGCAGGTGGGCCACGAGACCCACAGAACATATCACCCCAGGTAGTGAGGGATCAGCATAGCAAGTTTCGTTCAAATCGGGCAAGCCGTTTTTGCGTTGGCAGCTTTTTACATTTTTTCATTGACATGAATGGGTGAAATCTGATTTTCTGTTTGTAGCTCCGCCCACGTGTGCAGGTGGGCCGCGAGACCCCCAGAACATATCACCCCAGGTAGTGAGGGATCTGCATGCCAAGTTTCGTTCAAATCAGTCCCACAGCTTTTTACATTTTTTCCATTGACTTGAATGGGTGAAATCTGATTTTCTGTTTGTAGCTCCGCCCACGTGTGCAGGTGGGCTGCGAGATCCCCAGAACATATCACCCCAGGTAGTGAGGGATCTGCATGCCAAGTTTCGTTCAAATCAGTCCCACAGCTTTTTACATTTTTTCCATTGACTTGAATGGGTGAAATCTGATTTTCTGTTTGTAGCTCCGCCCACGTGTGCAGGTGGGCTGCGAGATCCCCAGAACATATCACCCCAGGTAGTGAGGGATCTGCATGCCAAGTTTCGTTCAAATCAGTCCCACAGCTTTTTACATTTTTTCCATTGACTTGAATGGGTGAAATCTGATTTTCTGTTTGTAGCTCCGCCCATGTGTGCAGGTGGGTTGCGAGACCCCCAGAACATATCACCCCAGGTAGTGAGGGATCTGCATGCCAAGTTTCGTTCAAATCAGTCCCACAGCTTTTTACATTTTTTCCATTGACTTGAATGGGTGAAATCTGATTTTTTGTTTGTAGCTCCGGCCACGTGTGCAGGTGGGCCGCGAGACCCCCAGAACATATCACCCCAGGTAGTGAGGGATCTGCATATCAAGTTTCGTTCAAATCGGTCCCACAGCTTTTTACATTTTTTCCATTGACTTGAATGGGTGAAATCTGATTTTCTGTTTGTAGCTCCGCCCATGTGTGCAGGTGGGCAGCGAGACCCCCAGAACATATCACCCCAGGTAGTGAGGGATCTGCATACCAAGTTTCGTTCAAATCGGTCCCACAGCTTTTTACATTTTTTCCATTGACTTGAATGGGTGAAATCAGATTTTCTGTTTGTAGCTCCGCCCACGTGTGCAGGTGGGCCACGAGACCCACAGAACATATCACCCCAGGTAGTGAGGGATCAGCATAGCAAGTTTCGTTCAAATCGGGCAAGCCGTTTTTGCGTTGGCAGCTTTTTACATTTTTTCATTGACATGAATGGGTGAAATCTGATTTTCTGTTTGTAGCTCCGCCCACGTGTGCAGGTGGGCCGCGAGACCCCCAGAACATATCACCCCAGGTAGTGAGGGATCTGCATGCCAAGTTTCGTTCAAATCAGTCCCACAGCTTTTTACATTTTTTCCATTGACTTGAATGGGTGAAATCTGATTTTCTGTTTGTAGCTCCGCCCACGTGTGCAGGTGGGCTGCGAGATCCCCAGAACATATCACCCCAGGTAGTGAGGGATCTGCATGCCAAGTTTCGTTCAAATCAGTCCCACAGCTTTTTACATTTTTTCCATTGACTTGAATGGGTGAAATCTGATTTTCTGTTTGTAGCTCCGCCCACGTGTGCAGGTGGGCTGCGAGATCCCCAGAACATATCACCCCAGGTAGTGAGGGATCTGCATGCCAAGTTTCGTTCAAATCAGTCCCACAGCTTTTTACATTTTTTCCATTGACTTGAATGGGTGAAATCTGATTTTCTGTTTGTAGCTCCGCCCATGTGTGCAGGTGGGTTGCGAGACCCCCAGAACATATCACCCCAGGTAGTGAGGGATCTGCATATCAAGTTTCGTTCAAATCGGTCCCACAGCTTTTTACATTTTTTCCATTGACTTGAATGGGTGAAATCTGATTTTCTGTTTGTAGCTCCGCCCATGTGTGCAGGTGGGCAGCGAGATCCCCAGAACATATCACCCCAGGTAGTGAGGGATCTGCATGCCAAGTTTCGTTCAAATCGGTCCCACAGCTTTTTACATTTTTTCCATTGACTTGAATGGGTGAAATCAGATTTTCTGTTTGTAGCTCCGCCCACGTGTGCAGGTGGGCCACGAGACCCACAGAACATATCACCCCAGGTAGTGAGGGATCAGCATAGCAAGTTTCGTTCAAATCAGTCCCACAGCTTTTTACATTTTTTCCATTGACTTGAATGGGTGAAATCTGATTTTTTGTTTGTAGCTCCGGCCACGTGTGCAGGTGGGCCGCGAGACCCCCAGAACATATCACCCCAGGTAGTGAGGGATCTGCATATCAAGTTTCGTTCAAATCGGTCCCACAGCTTTTTACATTTTTTCCATTGACTTGAATGGGTGAAATCTGATTTTCTGTTTGTAGCTCCGCCCATGTGTGCAGGTGGGCAGCGAGACCCCCAGAACATATCACCCCAGGTAGTGAGGGATCTGCATACCAAGTTTCGTTCAAATCGGTCCCACAGCTTTTTACATTTTTTCCATTGACTTGAATGGGTGAAATCAGATTTTCTGTTTGTAGCTCCGCCCACGTGTGCAGGTGGGCCACGAGACCCACAGAACATATCACCCCAGGTAGTGAGGGATCAGCATAGCAAGTTTCGTTCAAATCGGGCAAGCCGTTTTTGCGTTGGCAGCTTTTTACATTTTTTCATTGACATGAATGGGTGAAATCTGATTTTCTGTTTGTAGCTCCGCCCACGTGTGCAGGTGGGCCGCGAGACCCCCAGAACATATCACCCCAGGTAGTGAGGGATCTGCATGCCAAGTTTCGTTCAAATCAGTCCCACAGCTTTTTACATTTTTTCCATTGACTTGAATGGGTGAAATCTGATTTTCTGTTTGTAGCTCCGCCCACGTGTGCAGGTGGGCTGCGAGATCCCCAGAACATATCACCCCAGGTAGTGAGGGATCTGCATGCCAAGTTTCGTTCAAATCAGTCCCACAGCTTTTTACATTTTTTCCATTGACTTGAATGGGTGAAATCTGATTTTCTGTTTGTAGCTCCGCCCACGTGTGCAGGTGGGCTGCGAGATCCCCAGAACATATCACCCCAGGTAGTGAGGGATCTGCATGCCAAGTTTCGTTCAAATCAGTCCCACAGCTTTTTACATTTTTTCCATTGACTTGAATGGGTGAAATCTGATTTTCTGTTTGTAGCTCCGCCCATGTGTGCAGGTGGGTTGCGAGACCCCCAGAACATATCACCCCAGGTAGTGAGGGATCTGCATATCAAGTTTCGTTCAAATCGGTCCCACAGCTTTTTACATTTTTTCCATTGACTTGAATGGGTGAAATCTGATTTTCTGTTTGTAGCTCCGCCCATGTGTGCAGGTGGGCAGCGAGATCCCCAGAACATATCACCCCAGGTAGTGAGGGATCTGCATGCCAAGTTTCGTTCAAATCGGTCCCACAGCTTTTTACATTTTTCCCATTGACTTGAATGGGTGAAATCAGATTTTCTGTTTGTAGCTCCGCCCACGTGTGCAGGTGGGCCACGAGACCCACAGAACATATCACCCCAGGTAGTGAGGGATCAGCATAGCAAGTTTCGTTCAAATCGGGCAAGCCGTTTTTGCGTTGGCAGCTTTTTACATTTTTTCATTGACATGAATGGGTGAAATCTGATTTTCTGTTTGTAGCTCCGCCCACGTGTGCAGGTGGGCTGCGAGATCCCCAGAACATATCACCCCAGGTAGTGAGGGATCAGCATGCCAAGTTTCGTTCAAATCAGTCCCACAGCTTTTTACATTTTTTCCATTGACTTGAATGGGTGAAATCTGATTTTCTGTTTGTAGCTCCGCCCACGTGTGCAGGTGGGCTGCGAGATCCCCAGAACATATCACCCCAGGTAGTGAGGGATCTGCATGCCAAGTTTCGTTCAAATCAGTCCCACAGCTTTTTACATTTTTTCCATTGACTTGAATGGGTGAAATCTGATTTTCTGTTTGTAGCTCCGCCCACGTGTGCAGGTGGGCTGCGAGATCCCCAGAACATATCACCCCAGGTAGTGAGGGATCAGCATAGCAAGTTTCGTTCAAATCAGTCCCACAGCTTTTTACATTTTTCCCATTGACTTGAATGGGTGAAATCAGATTTTCTGTTTGTAGCTCCGCCCACGTGTGCAGGTGGGCCGCAAGACCCCCAGAACATATCACACCAGGTAGTGAGGGATCTGCATACCAAGTTTCGTTCAATCGGTCAAGCCGTTTTTGCGTGATCGCGGCACATACACACACACATACACACATACATACCTCCGATTTTATATAGATAGATACAATTGAAGAATCAGAAAAAAACTGTATGAAAATACATTGTAATCATCACAATTATTACATTAAACAATTTTTATCCCCTTATCCTAATTATAAACAATAAAATTATATATTATACTATCAATATAATTAAAAAAGAATTAATTTTACTCTTCCAAATAAATATTCCACCCCACACCCTCTCACCCTCCCTGGATGTGTAAAGGAATCTAACGGAAAAAAAAGAGAATCATAATTTTAATTATAACATAATAAAATTAGTCAATGGACTCCAAACCTCATTAAAGGAATTGCTAGTACCTAAACGTTCTGCCATTATCCTTTCATATTTATACATTGTACACACATTGCCCACCAAAATTTGAAATTAATCCTATCATGATTTTTCCAATTGTATGTAATCATTTGAACCCCTATTCCTGTCAAAATCATTAAAAGGCTACTTTTATTTTTATCTAAAGTGGATTTAACTTGGAGAATCGTAGGTAGGTAGGGGAAATGATTTTATTTTCAATTTAGTGATTGAATTGTGTCAGTTTTGAGAAATTACATCTGCTGTCTATATTTTGCACTGTTCAGGAAGAAATGCATTTGTTTCTATTTCTCTGGGGGTTGTACTGCATGCAGAGTCTTGCATCTTAGGGTTTTGTTTGTATATATGTGGTCCTGTATTTGCATAGGGGTTATCTGTGTTCTGCATGTGTGACCAAGGCCAGGTGTTCTGGTAGGAATGAATGTTGAGAAACATGCTTTGCATAGTTTAATTTTGTGGTTAACCATTATGTATTAGTAATAAGCTTATATTGTGTGTATATATGAAAAATGAATGGAAAAAATGGTATTACAATTAGTACTATTATGGGAGCGGGGTCTGAGGCGGAGCTGGCGGGGCCCCCCCAAACAAAAAAGCATTCCGCTGCTTATGGATTAGAGAAATATGGTTTAGCGGAAGGCAAGTAAGAAGCAGGTTGCAGTAGTCCAGTCAAGGGGTAAGGGTATGGATGAGAGTCTTAGTAGTGCACTCAGAAAGGAAGGGTCTGATTTTAGTGATATTGTATAGTAAGAAACAACAGGTTTTGGCAGTCTGTTAGATATGTGAAGAGAAGGAGAGAGATTACCCTGAGATTATGAGCTGGTGAGACAGAGATGATGAGAGCATTGTTCACAAAAAAAAAACCAGGAAAAGAGGAGAGAAGGGTTTAGATGGAAAAATAAGGAGCTCAGTCTTGGTCATGTTTCATTTTAAATGGGCGGTGAGACATTCAGGTAGCAATGTCAAACAAGCAGGTTGAAACCCAGGATTGAACGTCAGTCAAGATTTCAGGTGTAGAAAGATACATCTGTGAGTTGTATACATAGAGGTGATACTGAAAGTCAAAGGAGGAGATTAGAGCATCAAGGTAAGACGTGTAGATGGATAAAAGAAGTGGTTTCAGGACAGAGCCCTGAGGCAGCAGACCGATAGTGAAGGAGACTCCACCACAGCATACACTAAGACCGGATTCTGTATAGGACGTCCGGTCTCAGAAGGCGCCTGAGTGGCTTTTGAGAATCGCACATGGTTAGAGAATTGGGTTCCCCCTGAGCTTATCGCGGCAAGGGATCTCCCTGCTGCAATAGGTTTATTGGCTGCCTATCCCCATCCCCCATGAAGATCCAAACAGTAGGCAACCCCATGGTTAGTTAAGCTAGCATTATTTCAGGACATATGTATATTCCCTCTATTTATATGCTCCTGTAAATCTCTCTCCTTTCTCTCCTTTTGTTTTTAAGCTTTGTAAACCGTGCCGAGCTCCACTTCCGTGTAGAAGAAGCGGTATATAAACTTAAGGCTTAGTTTAGTTTAGCCCAACCAAGAAGAGAATGACGTGGATATGGTTCAATCAATGATCTGAAACAATGGCAAAAAACGTAGAATTTTGTTTCTGCAAATTGGCACTTAATGAAATAAGTTTATTGGTTGGGCTGAGAACTTTTAAGCACCTCCTCGTAGTTATTTCAGTTATTACTTTTGATCATTTAGCCTGCCGAAAGCAAAGTGGGGGGGTTTTATTTGGTTGTTTGTTTGATTTGTTTATTGTTGAATCTTGGACACATAAGATCAAGCAAATAATACCAAACAGCATTTAAGAATGCAGAAAATATTGGACTCATTTATTAATCTTCTCAGTAAGAACAATGTACTTGAATCTTTGGTTTATTCTGATAATGTATTAGGTCTGCCAAGAGAAAGTGCATTCTGTATTTTTAACTGTTGTTTTCCATTAGAATCAATCATTCTATGCAATTAAGCCAATTGTCTCACCAATTTTGCTGTTATGAACTAAAGCATCCCAAATATATTGACAGCTGTCTCCAGTAAGCTGACACAAATTAGGATGAGAGGGCATAAGCCTAAATGTCACCAGTGGGAGAATATCAGTTGTGCTCGCAGAATGCGATCTAATTTTCATATCCTATAAGGCATTTGGTAGACTTTTCTTGACAGGCAATGTACATTAATCAATGTTTTAGCGATCATACACTGCAGCATTCTTACGTGGGTAAATACTACATTTTGTGCAATAAATATTGTTATGTTCTTAAGTATATTAACTGCTCATTGGACTTTTGTTTGCAATATGTATCAGCAAATGAGTGAACGAAATATTGTTTGTTACAAAACAGATGTCAAATAAAATTATGCCATATGTGCTATTAAACACTTTTCTTATTTTTTTTTTTCTACACTAGAAATCAAGATTTAGAATTCCTAAAAAATTTAAAGCATTAAAAGTCAGCATCTTTATATATTTTTTTAATTCTTTATTCATTTTCAAATGTACAATAAGTGTATCAATGTGTTAAAACAAATTAATCATAAATATATCACTTAATAATCATCGATAGTACAAATAATATTTATCTTAATAATAATATCTTTATATTTTGTTAATAATAATCTTTGGTTGCCTCCCCTGAGTTTACATTCTGTACTTTATAACAACTAAATACAGTAGTTGACAGATAAGTCTTCAGTGTAGACATAAGCACGTATGTGAACTCAAAGGCTGGTGCAAATGTTCACACCTAACAGCAGTGTTAGGCCATGCAACTGCTTGTAATCTACAACCCACACACATAAGTACTAGGCGTGCTTCTAACCCAACCATAGCCCTCCTAGTTCCATGCCATCTTTGCAGTTGCATACTCTGGATTTTGCACACACAAATTGTAGAATCCCAACTAAGGGCAATTATGTATGTAACAGCTAATTAATGCCAATAATTAGTTGTCAATGTCAATTAGTGTCTAATTATTACGTTATGTGCCATTCCATAACTTGCCTGTGCATCGTTGTATACGGGTGCACAATTCTGGGTGCAGCTCACAGATCTATGTGCAAACTAATTAGCTAATTAGCTGATAACAATCAATTACTGCTGTTAACAAATATTTAATTGACAATAATTAGGAGTTATGTGTGGATCTGCCCTATTCTATAACACACCTGTCTATATTTCATCGTGCACAACTCCAAAGGGGGTGAGGCCAGGAGTGGAGCATGGATGGGTCGGGGCATTCCCAGAAATCAGGTGCGCTGTTATAGAATACCTGCATCTGTGCTCCTAACTGCCTTCAGTTGGGCACAAAAACAATTTACAGCCAGCTTCTGATGTGCGTAAATGTTAGTGCCCAAAGCTAGGCGTGAAATGCGCATTCAGCTAGTTTTCAATAAAAGTCATTTCACGCAGAGTGCACTTTCTAAAATATTTGCTTGGCATACAACACTTTAGTGCCTATCTTTGGGTGCCATTTCCAGAATCTAAAATTGTGTGTGCAACTTTATAGAATTGAGGGAAGTGGCTGTAGAGGAGGAGGTGGAATTGAACAGAACAGATAAGAGAAGCCTCTGCTTGTATATTTAGCCTCTTTAATAATAATAATAATCAGTTTATATACCGCAAGGCCGTAAAGTTCTATGCGGTTTACAATAGTTAAAAAATTTCAATTAAAAGAAGTTGCATAAAAGTAAAAAAATTAAAAAGCCAATAGAGACACTATAATGACCCTTAACCCTCACTCCCCTGCAATAATCCAACTCCCGCCCTCCCCCCTCCACTCTCCCCCCCCCCTCCCCTCCTGTGGTTCTCTCTCCCCGGCCAATTCAACCTGTCGCTGCCTGTAACTCTGATAAATTTCTGCTAAAATGTTCCAACACTTCCTTCCTCGTTGCTTGTAACTCCGACAAAATGTTGTAAATTCGTGTTCAGATCGGATCCTAATTAATTGATGTGAACCGCCTAGAACTCATTGGGTATGGCGGTATACAAGAACATAATAATAATAATATATAGTTCATATAAAAATTTTTACTAATTAGCTGCCTAAATATTTTGTAAACAAATATGTCTTTAAATGTCTCCTAAATTCCCCATAAGTGTCAGTAAGCAGAAGCAATTGTTCTAAATCCTTACCCCCAAAATGCTGCATAATATTAAAAAAGATTTTGATGATGTTTTTTAAGTTTACATCCTCTAACAGGCAGAAAAACAAAATTCAGATGTGAGTTTCTCTTGTGTCGGTTGCAAAAGAGAAAAGCTCAATTATATATTTAGGAGCTAAACCAAACAAAGCCTTAAAGCAGAAGCAACCAAACTTAAACTTCACCCATGCCTCCATTGACAGCCAATGCAGTACTCGATAGGAGGGTGTCACGTGATCATATTTCTTCAACCTAAAAATCAACCTGACCGCCACATTTTGTACCATTCGCAATCGCTGCAAATTCTTCTGAGAAATTGCCAAATATGCAATATTGCAGTAATCAAGCTGTCTTAGTACCAAAACTCTAAATGATGAAACATCAAAATACGCCCTAATGGACCGAAGCTTCCAAAGAGTAAAGAAACCTTTTCTGACCAAAGAGTCATAGTTAAGCCCTGGTCCAGTATTATTCCCAAAACCTTAATGGTAGATTGAATAGGATAGCTGAATTTATTTTTTAAACGATGATGTCTTAGTATCAAATGGGCATGGTGAAGCTATAAAAAACTTTGTATTTCCTGAGTTAAGCTTCAGTCTAAGTTCAGTCATCCATTGCTCCATTAGACCTAATACTTCTGTTGCTTTAGGAATAACTTCAGAAAGAGAAATAGCAAATGAAATAATGATCGTAAAATCATCTGCATAACTAAACAGTTTTATCCCCAGCTGGGACAATTGCGCACCTAATGATGACATATAAACATTAAAGAGCAATGGGGACAATGGTGAACCTTGCGGGGACACCAGATGAATTATTCCAAATATTTGAAAGATCATTATTGAAACGAACCTGATAGGTGCGAGACATGAGAAAGCCCCGTCTGGACTCTATGTTCTCTTAATGATTATTGACTGGTTCTCCCTTTTGTTCTATTGGCACAACTTGATGTTGGACGTCAGAGAGCCTTTAATTTTTCATACCACATTTATAGAACAGTCTCCCTATGCTGTTACCCCCCATTTTACTAAACTGTAGTAAAGGTGTCTAGTGTGGCCTGCGGCCTAAATGCTCTGACGCTGCTCCAACACTCATAGAATTCCTATGAGCATTGGAGCATTTATCGCCCCGGGCCGCTGTAGAAACCTCTACCGTGGTTTAGTAAAAGGGGGAGGGGTTAATTAGTTATCTGCTTTTGCTGGGGCTTTTGCTGGCAAATATGCAATTTGCAATAAGTATAATATCAAATTTTCTAGAGGAGAAACAGAGGGGAAAGAAAAGAGGGCCAACAGAGAGTTGAGGGGATCAGGATGAGGGGGTTGGCAGAGTCAACCTCTGGGAAAAGCTTGTCACTTAATCCCCCCATTGCCCCAGGTACATCAGGTAGATTGTGAGCCCGCCAGGACAGACAGGGAAAATGCTTGAGCACCTGATTGGGAAACCCTTAGATAACTTTGATAGGCAGAATATAAATACCTAAAAATAGAAATAAATAAATAGAAATGGTGGAGGCAAGAGTAATGTCTAAGTGTATAACTGAAGGAGAAGGTAAAGTAAGTTGACAGGTGCCAGCAGAATGGAGGATTTGGGTAGGGACATAGGGTATGAGTAACAAGGACAAGTAATCGGGAGAAGAGGGAAGATGGTTTAGAGCTATGTAGAAGAACTGCTGTGGACTGGCCACTTAAAAGAAGAAAAATTTACCAATTTTAAATCCTTATTGAAGAATCATTTATTTAATTTGGCCTCTATAAACTAGGAGTAGCGGTATCCGGTGACAGACTTGTTGCTGATTTCTATGTTTCTGCTGTTAAGATGGTGTCCTTTCCTGTTAAATAAATTTTAATAAACTTGAAACTAGAAGGGGAAGGGGAAGGGAAAAGGGAGATACTGGCCTCCCCTACATTGGGGTAGGGAGGGGAAGAGAATATCCTGACCACCTTGGAGGTAAGGGGGAGAGAAAGGAAGGAGTGATGTTAGACTATGAGGATGGTGTCAAGGGAAAGGCAGGGGCTGGACGATGGGGGACTAGACCTTGAGCCACCTGGAGAGGGCACATAATGGAAGGTTTACTGTGCGGCACTAACCTTGCTGAGTGAGAAACAGCAGGACTCTGTCACTTTGTAAGGTTAATATGAATAATCATGTAAGGTTTCTGAAGATCGAACATGGGTTGGAAAGTAAAAACAGAGTTGACAAAGGCAAAAAATCCTGAAATTGCACTAGTGCAAGCTAGAAGTGAACCTGATACAGAGCTTAGCTGTGAGGCTTGATCTAAAATCAAAGAGTAGATAATATGACTGAAGTAGAGCCTGCAAGCAGACCAGAACAGCAGATCACAAGACAGGACAGCTGATCACAAGACAGGAACAATGGTTAGACGTAAACTAAAATGCACAGCGCTGCATATGCTTTTCAACATTATATAAGTGATTAGTAGCAGAGGATCACGTGGCTAAAGCAATGGCTAAACGTGAACTGGATAACAGGCTTGGAGCTTGGTGTTATAAACAGGTAATACATTAGCCTGAAGCTGAGATACTTGATAGCAGAGATCTTAAAAGCAGGAAGCTCTGTAGCAAGTGAATTGGTTAGCTTTTTGCTTGCTGTAAACAGCTTCTTGTTCCTACGAGCGTATATAACTTGTTTTGATGGAGCACTAACCAATTCCTGATTCCTAAGATAATCGCCAAAATGGGCTATCTGAAGCCATCTGTTTCTCTATTGCTCCAGTTTGATGAGGACGCTGACTGGTCTGTTATTCCAGGTCTGGCCCTGACATGCCTCCTGCCATTGGCAAATGTATAGGGTCATTTTTAGGTCTATATGGTACAATCACCAAGTGCACAATTTAGGGCTCCTTTTACTAAGTTGCGCTAGCGGTTTTAGCACCCCGCGCTACACGAAAAATACTAGCGCAAGCTCTATGGAGGCGTTAGCGTGTAGCGCACGCTAAAACCACTAGCGCACCTTCCTAAAAGGAGCCCTTAGTGTGACTGCATCACTTACATCTGCCTAAAGATGACTGTGTTGTCTGGCTCTCTGTTGTTCTGTCCCCAATAAGTCTTGTCCTTTTCCAGGAAGGGAGCTCAGAACGGTTTAGATAAATTTATTCGGGTACTCATGCATTTTTCCTTGCCTGTCCTGGTGGGCTCACAATCTATCTAATGTACCTGGGGGCAATGGGGGGGATTAAGTGACTTGGCCTAGGGTCACAAGGAACAGTGTGGTTTTGAACGCACAACCTCAGAGTGCTGAGGCTGTAGCTTTAACCACTGTGCCACTCTAGAAATGTAGTAAGTGAGTCAAGTATAGGACAATCAAGCCATTGTGACATCACTGATGAAGTTGGCTCTTAGCATTGGTTGAATGAGGCATTATGATGTCACAATATCAGCTCTGGTTATCAGAGGCTGAAACCTTTTGTACTATTTATTTATTCAATTTTCTATGCTGTTCTCCCAGGAGAGCTCAAAACAGTTTACATTAATTTATTCAGATACTCAAGCATTTTCCCTGTCTGTCCTGGCAAGCTCACAATCTATCTAATGTACCTGGGGGCAATAGGGGGATTAAGTGACTTGGCCTAGGGTCACAAGGAGCAGCGTGGTTTTGAACTCACAACCTCAGGGTGCTGAGGCTGTAGCTTTAACCACTGTGCCGCACACTTCCTTTTTTGTGTAATATTTAAGGCCCACTCAACTAGGTTACCAGATGCCCAGATTTCTCTGGATATGTCCTCCTTTTGAAGACATGTCCGGGGGTCCGGACAGCTTTTCAAAACCCGGCACTTTGGGTTTTTAAAAAACCTGCTGAAATTGCATCGGGCAGGGAGGAAGTCCGTGCATGCACAGAAGCCTCATAATGACGTCATGCGCACGTGCGTCATTGCATGGCATCCGCACATGCGAGGACTTCCTCTGCCTGATAAGAGCAAGCAAAGGGGGGGGAGGGCGGAACCTGGGGCAGGATTAGGGCAGGGATGGGCAGAACTGGGCGAGCCTGGGGGGCGGGTCTAGGGGTCCATATTTTCCGATTGGATAATCCGGCACCCCTACACTCAACATTCAGCCCATGCCAGTAAGCAGCTTGTAAACCACTCACAATTGCCAGCCTCTGGCACTGAATATCCAGGTTAGTGCAGCAACCCAGAAGTTAACCACCTACAAGCTGATATTCTGATTGGTTCACAGATATCTTGGCAGGTATATTTAGGACAGCTTTTCATGGCATGGATAGGCCACATTATCTTTAGCTGCCTTCATTTTTCTCTTTTTCTGCTAACTGGTTAGCAGACTGTTGCCACTAACCAATTAAATGCTGATTTCACCCATACCCCAGCCCCAGACTGTCCATAACCTAATTGGTTAGTGCTTAGGTAGTCAGAGATTATCCAGTTAAGTGAGTCTGAATATGGTTTATGGTTTATTAGATTTATTGAATCACCTTTTTTTTTTTTTTTTTTACAAAATAATTAACGGCAATGGGGCTCATTTTCAAAAAAGACAGGTGTCCAAAAGAGAGCAAAAACCAGCACTTGTACGTCTTA
Source organism: Geotrypetes seraphini (assembly GCF_902459505.1). Taxonomy (NCBI): domain Eukaryota; kingdom Metazoa; phylum Chordata; class Amphibia; order Gymnophiona; family Dermophiidae; genus Geotrypetes; species Geotrypetes seraphini. The sequence continues at coordinate 45,458,911 of NC_047087.1, forward strand.
CTAGTCAAAACGTCCAAGTGCGCATTCTTAAAACAGATTTTCTAGACGTCTTTCAGGTCGTTTTGTCTCCATTGTCTTAAGGGGACATGTTAGAGGTAGGTTTTGGGTGGGTTTAAGACTTGGACGCTCGACAGGCATAATCAAACCTTTAACAAAATGTCCTGGGCTTTTTTTTTTTTTTAGATATTTGGAACTAGACCTTTTGAAAAGCATCTAAAAGCTAAAAAGATGCCCAAACCGACCAGGTGAATATTGGAGGGATTAAGGCATGACCACACCCCTTTCCCCCAGTGGTCACTGACCCACCCACCCCTACCACCACCACCCAAAGATGTTAAAAAATACAATACATTCTAGCCTGTATTATAAAGGGGGTCCTGAAAGATTCTCAGCCCAAGCAGTTTCAGATGTTATTACAAACATTTGAGCCCAGAAAGCAGAGGGGCTCTTCTAAGAAGTACATTAAAAGTTCCAAGTATAGATGTCACTATATCTTGCTTATATTGTACGGTGGGTGAGCCCTCTAAAACCTACATAAAGATGACACCTGCAGGCATAAGGGCTATTGTGGTATACAGCTGAGTGCAGTAAGTTTTGGGTGGATTTTGGAACGCTTACTTACAATATAAGCAAGATATAGTGACAGCTATACCTGGTACTTTTAATGTGAAATTGACTACAGTACTGCTTAGAAGAGCTCCTCTGCTATGCTCAGCTGTTTAAATAGTTTTCTAGGAATGCCTAGAGGAAAACTGTCTTTTGTGCGTTTTTCATGTGGACGTATTTATATTCGAGAATGGCCAAAAAAGATAGATGTACTGAAACAGAGACAAATTTTTCCCCATCCCCACAGGAACTCAATTTCCCCGTATCGTCCCCATGAGTTTTGTTTCTGTCCCTGTCCCTGCCCCATTCCTGTAAGCTCTGCCTTAACTGCACAAGTCTCAAACACTTATGATTTTAAAGTATTTGAGGCTGGTGCAGATGAGGACAGAGCTAAGGCATTGGTGGAATGAGGCATTATGACATCACAGTCTGAGCTCTAGAATGTTGCTGCTTATGATTTTAAAGTGTCTGAGGCTTGTGCAGATGAGGACAGAGCTAAGGCATTGGTGGAATGAGGCATTATGACATCACAGTCTGAGCTCTAGAATGTTGCTGCTTATGATTTTAAAGTGTTTGAGATTTGTGCAGATGAAGACAGAGTTAGGAGAGTCCTTGGACGTCGTGTACCTGGACTTCAGCAAGGCTTTTGACAGCGTCCCACACCGCAGACTGCTGAACAAGATGGATTCGATGGGGTTAGGAAAGACACTAACTGCATGGGTTAATGATTGGCTAAGTGGCAGACTTCAGAGGGTGGTGGTTAATGGTACCCTCTCTGAAACATCGGAGGTGACCAGCGGAGTGCCGCAGGGCTCAGTCCTGGGCCCGCTCCTCTTCAACATATTCATTGGGGATCTGACTCAAGGACTTCAAGGTAAGGTAACCCTATTCGCTGATGACGCCAAACTATGCAACATAGTAAGCGACAGCAATCTTCAGGATACGATGGCGCAGGACCTGCGTACATTAGAAAGATGGTCCTCAACCTGGCAACTGGGCTTCAACGCCAAAAAATGTAAGGTCATGCACCTCGGAAGCGGTAATCCATGCAGAGCTTACACCTTGAATGGAGAAACTTTAACCAGGACTACAGCAGAACGAGACTTAGGAGTGATCATCAGTGCAGACATGAAATCTGCCACTCAAGTGGAGAAGGCTTCATCTAAGGCACGGCAGATGATAGGTTGTATCAAGAGAGGCTTCGTCAACAGGAAGGCTGAAGTCATAATGCCATTGTACAGAGCCATGGTCAGACCTCATCTGGAATACTGTGTGCAATTCTGGAGACCACATTACCGTAAAGATGTGCTCAGAATGGAATCAGTTCAGCGGATGGCCACCAGGATGGTCTCAGGGCTCGGGGGTTTCTCGTATGAGGAAAGACAGAACAAATTGCGGCTCTACACTCTCGAAGAACGTAGGGAGAGGGGAGACATGATTGAGACATTTAAGTACATCACGGGACGCGTCGAGGTGGAAGACGACATCTTTCTTCTCAAAGGACCCTTGACCACAAGAGGGCATCCGCTCAAACTCAGGGGGGGAAGTTTCGTGGAGACGCAAGGAAATACTTCTTCACAGAAAGAGTGATTGAGCAGTGGAACAAGCTTTCCAGTGCAGGTGATCAAGGCCAGCAGTATCCCTGACTTTAAGAATAAATGGGATACCTATGTGGGATCCCTACGGGGGTCAAGTCCAGGAATAGGGTCACTAGGGTAAAGTAAAGTGGCAGTATAATTAAAAGGGGTCCAAGGGGTGGGTCTAGAGAGTGGGCAGACTTGATGGGCTATAGCCCTTATCTGCCGTCATCTTTCTATGTTTCTATGTTTCTATGAATGGGGCAGGGACAGGAAAAAAACTCGTGGGGATGGGACGGGAAAATGAGTTCCCGCAGGGACAGGGAAAAATTTGTCCCCGTATCATTCTTTTGTACTAAGGACCAAAACGTCTACATAGGTCATTTAAAAAACAGATAGATGTCTTGCTGCTTTGAGAATAGAAATTTTCTCTACTGAATTTCTGGATGTCTTTCCCACAACTTCGAAACTCAGACTTACTGTAGATGTCCTATTGAAAATGCCCCTCAAAATGTATACATTACAATTAAATAACAGAAAAAAATGCCACTGATTTATTGAACAACGTATCATTTATATAAGATAGCAATCGTATATCTAGCAGTGAATCATAGGGCTCCTTTCACAAAGCTGCGTTAGGACATTAACATGCAGAATAGCGCGCTCTACATTGCCGCGTGCACTAGATGCTAACGCCAGCATTGAGCTGGCATTAGTTCTAGCTGCGTAGCACGCGGTAATATCCTGCGTGCGCCAAAAACGCTAGCGTACCTTAGCAAAAGGAGCCCATAGTGTTTCACCAGTGCTCTGTCTGAAAGAACCCCATAGTCAATTAGAAGCCTCTTTATATAGATAAGTTTTGAGGCTGGATTTAAAATGTTTCAAAGGTGATTCAGCCCAGATCATAAGTGACAGACTGTTCCAAAGGAGCAGGGCCATAAAATAAAATGGATTTTGTCAAGAACTAGGAAAAAATAAGTCTATGGTCATTGATGGAGCGGAGTAACCAAGCAGGAGGATATGGAATCGTTAATTTGGACAGATAGTCTGGAAATCCACTTTGGAGTACCTTAAATTGAATTATGTAACTGACTGGGAGCCAGTGTAATTTTTTGAAAAGTGGGGTAATATGTCCACTCCTTCTAGTGTATGAACGAAAACAGAAGACAAAACTCTACCACAGATAAGCAGCAAACAACACGACAGCGGAGAAGACAATAACCAAATCAGTCAAAGGAGCCTATAAGGATTAATTTATTAAGTAGTGAAAGGATGACTCAAACGATTCATGTTTCGGCCAAAGGGCCTGCATCTGGAGTCAATGATGTCAAATTTGACTGATGAACAAGACAATGTATGGCAGTTCAAAACCTATCAAAACATTCCATTACCTCCAAAACAGCAACACTTTCAGACAGTTCCTTATCATTTGCTGTTTTGGAGGCAATAGGTTGAGTCGTCGTTTCACTACTTAATAAATTCTTCCTTATAGACTCCTTTGAGTGATTTGGTTGTCATCTCCTCCACTGTTCTGTTGTTCACTCCTTCAGCTGTGGCATCGAACTCCAGGAACGGTCATCTCAGCAGAGTTTAACCAGATGGGAAACTCTCCTACCTGGTTAAACCCTTTGGAAGCTATTTGCACTGGCCTTAAAAAGTGCAGTGCAAGCAAACTCTATGCCCTGTGTGCCCCATTTTAAAGTATGCTGTGCCTGTATGCACTTATGATAACGGTAAACATGTCCTTAATACAGGCAGTTTGCTACCAAAGCACATTGGGAATAGAGAAGCAGCCCAATGTTTAGTGCAAGAACCAGGGGAACTGGGTTTGATTCTGGATTTGACCCTGGACAAGTCACTTAATCCTGCAATGCCCCAGGTACAAAATAAGTTCCTGCACAGAATGTGTAAACTGCTTTAATTGTAACCACAGAAGGGCAGTAGATCAAATCCCATTCCACTTTAAAAAAAAAAAAAAATTAAATATCATGCCTACACAATAGGACAATAAAAGTACACTTTTATCCCTCAAGGTTGCTTTTTTTAGTCAACTTCTTTTATTTGTTAGCCAATGGCTCGTCCTTTTGGCTGCTTCTTTTCTTATATTTGAACAGATGCTGCAGCTTCCGCATGCCTCTCTTTTGTAATTTGGATTACAGCATACCCCCGCGAAGTCGCGGTTCCGAATTCACGGCCCCAGTCATTCGTGTTTTTTCCCAAATCTCCCCGGTCATAATTATTTCCACTCGGAGCCTCTTTTAAAAAGTCCTGAAAAGCACAATACGGTAGGAGGTAGAGCAGATCGACAGCCAACTGTAGATGGGCAGAAGTCCTCAGCACCTCCGGCAAGATCCAAGTTTTTAAAAAAAAGCAGCAAATTGGTGAGCCACCACCCCTGCAGCCCTCTTCCGCCTCCGATCCCCACTCCTAAAATTGTGGTTTTTCGAAGTTCGCAGGTGCTCCTGGAACGCAACCCCCGTAAACTTCTGGGGTATACTGAAACAGGATAATGCCACTGAAATTATCTTTGGCGGCCTCAGCACTACTGAGGAGTGCCAGGGTGGTCAAGGGCAGAGTATTCCATACCCAGATACCCAGCACTGAATATCTGGATATAGATTTAGAAGCCATTCTTATTCACAAATTATTTAGAGAACTAAAATGATTAACGCTTATTCTGTAGTTCACTGGAAATGTCCAGTTTTTTTGTCTTTTGTGAACCGCATCGATCCATGAGGTTTTGCGGTCTATAAATGTAATGTAATGTAATGGTTAGCATTTGAATTAAATACTGACACAATGCTGAAACAGCGTTAAAATATCAGAGGGAAAATATGGAATATTAATTCACTTTGGCAGAATCTCGAAACAGTGTCATTAACGGTGGCCGGCTACAAAAGCAGTGCTGATTGCATGTTAATCACACAATGGCGCTGTTTTGAAAATCGCGGACACGGCAAAGTAAAGTGCTGGAAATATGGGTCGGGGTTTTAAAGTCCTACATTTCCAGCACCTATCTTTGACATGGGCTACGGAAGTGCCTAAGGGTGCCTAAGGTCACTTTTGTGACCTTAAGCATCCTTAAGCGTCTCCATAGTCAGAAGAATGGCACCATTTCTGGAGGTACCTCCATTTTTTATATGAGAAAATTAATTGATTTTAAACAACATGGTCAATTATAGCTCTGATTAAAATCAATTAAGCCATAAGTACATAAGCAATGCCTCTGCTGGGTCAGACCTGAGGACCATCGTGCCCAGCAGTCTGCTCACGCGGCGGCCCAACAGGTCCAGGACCTGTGCAATAATCCTCTATCCATACCCCTCTATCCCCTTTTCCAGCAGGAAATTGTCCAATCCTTTCTTGAACCCCAGTACCGTACTCTGTCCTATTACGTCGTCTGGAAGCGCATTCCAGGTGTCCACCACACATTAGGTAAAGAAGAACTTCCTAGCATTCATTCTGAATCTGTCCCCTTTCAACTTTTCCAAGTGCCCTCTTGTTCTTTTATTTTGCGAGAGTTTGAAGAATCTGTCCCTCTCCACTCTCTCTATGCCCTTCATGATCTTGTAAGTCTCTATCATATCCCCTCTTAAGTCTCCTCTTCTCCAGGGAAAAGAGACCCAGCTTCTCCAATCTCTCATGTTTTCCATACCTTTTATCAGACGCCTCGCTCTCCTCTGAACCCTCTCGAGTAACTCCATATCCTTCTTAAGGTACGGCAACCAATATTGGACGCAGTACTCCAGATGCGGGCGCACCATTGCCCGATACAACGGCAGGATAACTTATTTTGTTCTGGTTGTAATCCCCTTCTTGATTATACCTAGCATTCTATTCGCTCTCTTAGCAGCCACTGAGCACTATGCCGTCGGCTTCATTGTTATGTCCACCATTACCCCCAAGTCCCTTTCTTGGGTACTCTTGTTCAATAATATCCCTCCCATCGTATAGTTGTACCTCAAGTTTCTGATTCCCACATGTAATACTTTACCAATTAAGCTAGGTGACGGTAACTTGTAGAATCCAGGCCTCTGTGGGGAAAGTTAACTACACCTCTTGAAGTGTAATTAATGCCCCTATAATAACGTGACGTGTGAAATTTAATACAAGTCACGTTACTCTGTTTGTATAATAATAAGCTGCTTTGCATACATTTGCATATAATAGAGATCATTACCATAGCAGCATTGTAAGTGCTTTAGAGACCTAAAATAATTTAATTTAGTGTTATTTAATTTGATTATTTGCTTATGATTGAATGAATTTCAAAGTCAGGTATATATTGCAATTTTAACTTCAATTTCATCATAGAAACACATGGAAACTTTTGCTAATTGCGACTTTCATTCCTTACTTCAAAATACTCCTTAAATCGTAAGCCTTAATTCATAACTTACCTTGAGCTTGGATTTGGGAAAGATGAGTGATTAAATTTCAAATCCAAATCAGTGATTAAGTCCCTGTGCATAATTTTCACATGAAGTACTATTATATGATAATGCAAAATATTCTTTCTTCATGTTATCAATTAGCAAGCATAAATGTCAGCTTTGTTGTATAAGGCTGTATAGCCTAGCAATTATTACTACAATTTGGTCATCAAACTAATGATATTTTGCCATTCACGGTAATAAAACCATTACAGAAGTTTGTTTGGGAGCTAAATGGTAAACAATCATCATGGACGATTTTGTTCTATCTCAGTATCTTCTTCTACGTGTTTATGCAGTTTTCATGAGATTTATCTGAGAATTAATAGCAATGATATGAAAAGCCCAGGTACCATGTCGCCTAGATGCTTAGAAATGTGACCTCAAAGAAAACAAACAAATGCTTATCGGGAAAAAGACAGGATTGGGGCAAAAGCTTTCTACACTCGCAGCCACTGAATATCACAGTAATTAAAAAATAATTGGGAAATATTAATAATGAACATAGGGGCCTTCAGTGTGAGGTAATAAGCTCAGAAGAGAGGGTACAAAGATCCACTCAATTGCTTACACAAGCCTTTAAGAAAAAAAAAACTCCACAATCAAATTACAGACTCAAAAATATCACCGGGTGCCCCTAATGTGTGCTCATACAGTGAATAAGCCTATTACCAAAATAGTGTTGAATTAAGTTATATCAAATCAATAAGCGAGAAAGTTTTTACCCCCATCCCGTAAGTCAAACGGAAAAAAACGCAAAGAGGCCACATTCATTGAAGTTCTTCAAAAAAGCGCTACAAGTTTCAGTAAAGTCATCACTCTGCTTTAAATGTTTGTTGAAAGACTGATGATCAATGAACGCCCAACCAAGCTCGGTTTCAAGGCTAGGAGCCCCTTCGTCAGGGACCTCCAAAGTTCAGCCCGGCAGAGGCTGAAAAAACACTGTGTGAATCTCACTGTTCCGTAAGACTGAAGGAGGGGGAACAGCAGTCTCTTTTCCAAGCTGAAGTGCCCTAACCTTTTTAGTCTCTCCTCATACGAGAGGAGTTCCATCCCCTTTACCATCTTGGTCGCTCTTCTTTGAACCTTTTCTAGCGCCGCTATATCTTTCTTGAGATAAGGAGACCAGAATTGAACGCAATACTCCAGGTGAGGTTGCACCATGGAGCGATACAGGGGCATTATAATGATAGGTACTGTATGTAGATAAACAACATACAGTGGTACCTCGGTTTGCGAGTAACCCGGTTTGCGAGTGTTTTGCAAGACGAGCAAAACACTCAGCAAACTTTTGACTCGCAAACCGAGCACTGCCACAATCAACGAGCACTTACGGGGATTCCTCTTCCGTCTTCCGGCCAGCCTTCTACATCGGGTGCCTTCCTAAGGTTGGAGGACCTCTGTCTGGGCCTGCGTAGCTGGGTGCTGTCCCTCCTGTGCGTTGCGTGTGACGCACACAGCATCAATCATCAGCGTTGTGCGTGTCATGCATGGCGTGGGGGTGGGGCAGTGCTCGGCTGCGTGGGCTCAGGTGGGGGCTCTCCAGCATGCGAGGGGCATCCGACGTGGAGGGCTGGGTGGCGGATAGAGGAGGCATCCCTCTGAAGGCACTGCAAGGTTCTCTGGCGGCTGGCATCCCCCCCCCCACCCGAAGCGGCACTGTTGGGTTCTTCTTCCGATGACGGACGGAGGAGGCAGACGGAGGAGACGGCGCTGCAGCACCCAGCCCCGACAGGTACAGACCCCGGGTTCTGGAACGAATCATCGATATTGCCACTATTGTCTATGGGGAACTTTGTTTTGATAAACGAGCACTTTGGATTACGAGCATGCTCCTGGAACGGATTATGCTCGTAATCCAAGGTACCACTGTATATACATTCATCTTTAATTGTTCATATTGCACCATTCCTTTTGGTAACAAGCTTTGCAAGCACTGTAAAACTGTGATTTGGGCATCAAACAGGGTGCCTCAGCAAGCAGGTAGATCTGTGCTAATTTAGTTTTCTGCAAAGGGTGCTCTATATAGTGTGCCCTTTGCAGAATACTAGTTTAGCACAGCCTTTGAGGTCCTTTGAGGTCCTCCCCCCTCCACTCTCCTCCCCTCCCCCCCCTCCCCTCCTGTGTTTCTCTCTCCCTCCCTCTTTCCGGCCAATCCAACCTGTCGCTGCCTGTAACTCTGATAAATTTCTGCTAAAATGTTCCAACATTTCCTTCCTCGTTGCTTGTAACTCCGACAAAATGTTGTAAATCCGTGTTCAGATCGGATCCTAATTAATTGATGTGAACCGCCTAGAACTCATTGGGTATGGCGGTATACAAGAACATAATAATATTAATAATAATAATAATTTACTGAGGCACGCTAATCGATTTAGCGCGCACTAAATGCTAATGCGTCCATAGAATATAATGGGTGCGTTAGTGTTTCGCACACGCTAATCGTTAGCATGCGCTAAATCAATTAGCGCGTGTTAAATCGGTTAGCGCGCCTTAGTAAATGGACCCCTTTGTGCCTATTTTTTTGAGCGCTTGCACCTGAAACCTGATGTAAATGCTGGCACACAGCTAATGGGTGTTGGGCGCATCAGTGGCCCTATTCTATAACATTGCACCTAAACTCTGGGAATGCACTTGACCTGCCCATGCCCCTTCCATGGCCACACTTCTTTTGCGTTGTGAGCCATAAAGTTTAAGACCCCTTTTGCAAAGCTGCAGTCGTGTTGCTGTTGTGATAAATGCGCCAAAGTCCACAAGAACTGAATGGGCTTGGGCGCCTTTAATTGGGCAGTATCGCTACCGCAGCTTTGCAAAAGGGGCCTTTGGGCACACTTTTTATAAAATAAGGTACATGCAGATCTGCACCTAACCCCAAATGAGTGCCAATTAACACCGATTATTCTCTTCTTTTACAAAACTGTGTTAGGCTCTTGTGTCGCCAGTCATGGTGGTATTAACTCCGACACTCGGGAATTCTGTGAGCATTTGAGCTAATACTGCCACGGCCAGAGATAAAAAAGCCCAATGCGGTTCGTTAAAGGGGGAGATTAATTGTTAATGGTTCATTAACTAACTAGTTTGTGTGCAGACTTGGGTTCCATGCCCAAATATAACAGATAAGGCTCACTAACTTAACACACTGCATTGTGTTATGTTCACTATCCTCTGATTATTGTAGTTCTTCCCATTTCTCCCTCTTGTCCCTGTTTGCCTAAAGTTTGTGTATTATTTGTCTTACTAACTCCCCGTGAGGTCTATTTTTGTAAAGTTTTAACCTACACTTCTGTAGTTTTTATTTAATTTTTTTTTTTTTTTTAATTATTTGTACACCGCTTAGAAGGTTGATTGAGTGGCATCAAATATTTTAATGAAACTTGAGCTACTACTACTATTACTTATTTCTAGAGCGCTACCAGACATATACAGCACTGTACAGAGTCACAAAGGAGAAAGTCCCTGCTCAAATGAGCTTACAATCTAATCAATCAAGACAGACAAATAGGATGCTAGGTTAGGGGTTACAGTTAGTGGGGGGTTGGTTAAACTGCTGGTAGGGTTGATGAGCAGGGGGCAATGGGCAATAAGTCGAAGGCAATCTCAAAAAGGTAGGTTTTCAGCCTACGTTTGAACACAGGGAGGGGCGTGATGCACAGACTCAGGTAGTCCATTCCAGGCATATGGGGGCAGCGAGATGAAAGAGCCTGGAGTTGGCAATGGAGGAGAAGGTTACAGATAAAAGCGACTTATCTGAGGAACAAAGTTCTCGGTGAGGCATATAAGGAGAGCCAAGAGAGGAGAGATACTGAGGGGCTGCAGAATGAACCCACCTGTAGGTTAGTAATAGGAGTTTGAAATGTATGCGAATGCAGTTGGGAGCCAGTGAAATGATTTGAGGAGGGGTAATGAGTATAGCAAGGTTGGCAGAAGATAATTCATGCAGCAGAGTTTTGCTCAGATTGCAGGGGAGAGAGACCTGTTGGAAGTAAATTTCAGTAGTCTAAGCATGAGATTACCAGGGTGTGGACAAGAGTCCAGGTAGTGTGATCAGAGAGGAAGCGGTGAATTTTGGTGATGCTATAGAGATAAAAGTGACAGGCTTTAGCAGTCTGTTGGATGTGTATAGAAAATGAGAGCTTTGCATTACTAGCATGTGCCGAAGCTCGCGATAAACACCTAGTTTAATAATTAGGTATCTAAGAAAAAATAAGGACAAGTAAATGACATTAACAGAAATAGTATCTGGATAGCATGATTTATTGTGGACAAAAATAGGTCGTTTCTGGCACAAGAGAACAGAGTCCAATAGCGTGTGTATGTGTGTGTGTGTGTGTTATAAAAGCACAAAATCTTAAAATGTAAATCAGTAACATAAAAATGACAATGTAATGGCTTTTGCTACTTAAATTGAAAAATTTAGAAGTTCTGAGTATATTTAATAGAATTTTTATACTTTTTATATTATTAGACATAAATGATTATAATTTTTAATGAAAATTAGACTTGGTAATTTATATTTCTTGTTTATCCTGTACAGTTTTCTGATGAAGAATATGTTAAACTTATTGATTCATGACCATAATTGTTTAATTATTTATCACTGCAGAATTATATTAGCATTCCTAATAATGCAGATCTGCACAACAGCTAAGAACTCATAACCGGCTCATGTTTTATGTGTGCCGTATTGGCGTTAGGCTGTTCTAGGAACTGGAGTGTGTAGACACTGCCGTTGCTATTGAGGCTGAGGCGAAGAAATCATCTCTAAAGTACATAAGATTATAAATGTACTACAAACATGCAGAAAGCAGAGGCGATGAGGTCTCGGAACTCTCTATGCAACGCTATTCTATATCGCCCTGTTATGCATTAAATTCCATGCAGCATCGGAGCTGCTCTTAGCTTTATATCGCACTTAAGAGTTTCAGTTCATTGCACAGGAAACCACCCTCCTTTTTTTTTTTTTTTTTAGAGCATCTGTACGGCGCATTAATTGCAATAATGCACACAAGACCTTGCTTTAAATTGTTACTTTTCAGACAAGAGAAAAGAAGTTTTAAAATGCAAAACTGCATGGTTTATTCCAAAACAGATTCAAAATACCAGTTATTTAGATAGGAATATTCAGGCATAAAATTAGTTTCAATTAAATTTATTTTTTAGGCATGTTTTGCACAGAAGAGATGTCTCTTATGAAGGGTGTGTTTATTTAGGCTCCCTTTTACTAAACCGCACTAGCGGTTTTTAGCGCCGGGAGCCAAGCTGAATGCCCCACGCTACTCCCAACGCTCATAGGAACTCTATGAGCATCGGGAGCAGCACACAGCATTCAGTGGAGCTCCCAGCAGGGTTTAGTAAAAGGGGCTGTTATTTATTTGTTCAACACCCCTCCCTTAACAAAACTGCACTAGTGGCTGCTGTGTGGTAAAAACCACAAAGCCGTTTGCCTTTGGCCTATGGATTTCAGAGCAGTTACCACAGTGGCAGCTTTGTAGATGGGGGGGGGTATTTATTTAAAACTTATATACCACAAATTTACAAATCTAAGCGGTTTACAACATGCATGCATAGAAAAGATATAATATTAAAACATACTACTCTTAAAGACATACAGTATTCAAAAACCTGTGCAATGTCTAAAATGTCTGTTTTAATTCATAAAAATGCCTGAGAAAACAGATGTGCTTTTAAAAGTTTTCTAAATGAACTCAAGGACTCAGTCTTTCTCAATTCCTTTGGGAGTTTCATAACTGAGGTCCCACAACCATAAAGATTGAGTCCCTATATATCTCTAATCTAATTTGTTTAAAACCTAGAACATCAAGTAGTGCCTGATTACTTGAATGAAGGGGACGTCCTGGCACACAAATCTTTAGCGTTGCAGCCAGACAAAGTGGTTGTTCTTCATAAAGAATTTTTAAAATGAGTGTTAAAATTTTAAAATGAATACGCCATCAAAAAGGCAACCAATTAAATTGTTTCACAATTGGCGTAATGTGACTATAGAAAAGACTTCCTGAGATTTAGGGGTCGTTTTACTAAGGTGCACTAACCGATTTAGCGCATGCTAATTGATTTAGCGCATGCTAACACTTAGCACGCACTAAGTGCTAAGGTGCTCATTATATTCTATAGGCGCCTTAGCTAATCGTTAGCGCTAAATCGATAAGTGCGCACTAAATCGGTTAGCACGCCTTAGTAAAAGGACCCCTTATTACCCCCCTCCTTTTACTAAACCGCAAAAGTGTTTTTTTAGCTCCAGCTGGCACGCTGAATACTCTATTCTGCTCCCGACACTTGTAGAGTTCCCATGAGCGTTGGGCGCAGCGCAGAGCATTCAGCGCGCTGGCCTGCACTAAAAACCGCTTCCATGGTTTTGTAAAAGGGGGAGGGGTAAATGAGTAGTTCTTAAATCTTTTTTAGACAAACCAACTAACAATGAGTTATAGTCATCAAGCAATGGGGTATATATATATGCTTGTACAACTGTATAAAAATTTGGCATCTTCATTTATTATTTATTTAAGGCGTTCTTTTACTAAGGCACACTAAAACTTACACACACACACCCTTTTACAAAACTGTGCAAGAGATTTTTAGCGCTGTCCAGTGCTCTGCGCTAATCCGATGCTCATAGGAACTCTATGACTGTCGGAGCAGCACAGAGCATTCAGTGTGTCGCCTGGCGCTAAAAACTTCTTATGCAGTTTTTTTAAAAGGTAGGGTTAGAGTGTGTTGTGCCATGCAGTCCATAGATATACAATAGTCCAATCAATTTACAGGCTCAAAAACATCATCCAATTAAAAATTACATATTTCAGCAATGTACTTCCGTTAATTACAATCACATGGCTCCTCATAATTATAGGCTCATCAATATTTTCCCCTAACTTGGTAAGTGAAAAATATGGTAGTTCATATAAACAGATACATTTTGCTTCCCATATTCTCAGGTCAGTTTGACCACTAGCCTGTTTCTGTTATTTATAAGTTGCTTATGACTTTTAACTATAGCCTACTGTTATGTCCTCAGGGTATTGTTTCCCAGACTTACATAAGTACATAAGAATACCCTTACTGGGTCAAACCAATGATCCATCAAGCCCAGTAGCCCGTTCTCACGGTGACCAATCCAGGTCCCTAGTACCTGGCCAAAACCCAAGGAGTATATATATCGTTTCAAGTTTCCCAGGCAAGGGGTATCTCATACATATTGGGTTATGCCCCCCCCCCCCCCCCACACACACACACACACCTTATCCTGCTTAATACAGCTATCAGCATCAACCTGACCTAGTAAACCAGACAAAATAGCCCTTGATGAAATAGCCCATATAACATAATAGCCCTTGATATTTCTTCTCTCTCTATGTCTAACGTCCATCTTGTCTCTGCATCGCTATCTGTCCTATCTAGCAGCGCTTCTCTTTCCAATGCACCTCTGTGTCCTTGTTCAGCATCTACCTTCTTAGTGTCCCTAGCCACACCTTTTCTAGCATTGTCCTGTGTCCCTCTCTCTATTCCTATTCCACGCCCATCACTTGTCTGTGCCCTGTCCCTCCTCTCTCTTTTCCCTTCCTCCCACACTCCTGGTCCAGCATTTCTCTCTCTCTCTCTCTCCCCTTCCCCCTTCCATGGTCTAGCATAACTCCCTCTCTCCAGCATCTCTCCTTCTCTGTTCCACTATCCACCCCCAATCCAGTATCTGTCTTTTCCCTTCTTCAGTCAGGAGGGATAGAGAAACACTGGATTTGAGATGGAGAGTACAAGAGAGATGTTTGTTCTCTCAGAGTTTTGCAGCTAGTGATATCTCTGTGGTAAACCATGATTGTTACAGGTTTCTGGGTCTCGCTGCATCCTGTCAGGTAGAACTGACATTTCAGCCATCATGCTGTGGCTTTCTTCTGGGTATGTTTTGAGATCTGTAGTTTGTCTTTATACAGTAAGTCCTCAAACTCGATTGGTTGGGGCTTGAGGTGACTGAGGCAGGAAACTCCATTGGTCACAATTTTGGCGGGAAATCAGAAAGTTTCTGTTGTTTAAAGATGTTAAAGATGGTGGTTTTATCTACCATAGAAGGATGGATATCTGATTTAAAATTAAAGTTGAATAAAGAAAAAAGAAAAAAAAATTATAGCTACTTCAACCAAGTGGCAGCTCTCGTTCAGCTCATTAAAATTCAAAGTGGCCCAGCTTAAAAATTAATGAAGACCACTGCAGTCAGTTATAGACTACAAGAAAACATTAGATAAGATACAAACATCCAAAGGATTATGACATCGAGGATTATGACCATGCTTTTTGCAGGTTTCTGGGTCTCGCTGCATCCTGTCAGGTAGAACTGACGTTTCAGCCATCATGCTGTGGCTTTCTTCTGGGTATGCTTTGAGATCTGTAGTTTTTCTTTATACAGTAGGTCCTCAATCTCGATTGGTTGGGGCTTGAGGTGAATGAGGCAGGAAAGTCCATTGGTCACAAATTTGAATTTTGGCGGGAAATCAGTCTCTTTTTTCCATGGAATGGAATAGTTTCTGTTGAGTTTAAAGATGTTGGTTTTATCCACCAAAGAAGAATGAATATCTGATTTTAAGTTAAAGTTGAATAAAGAAAAAAGAAAAAAGAAAAAAAAATATAGCTATTTCAATCAAATGGCAGCTCTTGTTCAGCTCATTAGAATTCAAAGTGGCCCAGCTTAAAAATTAATGAAGACCACTGCAGTCAGTTATAGACTACAAGAAAACATATTAGATAAGAAACAAACATCCCAAAGGATTATGACATTGAGAGCTTAATGGTATTGATGCTAGATATACTGCATTGGGGTCTGGATTCTGGGAAATCATGTTTATGTTTATTAATTTCCTTGGATGTGTCCTTGGCTTGCTTCATCATGTCATTCTGGAACAAAGATTGTAACAAATTGAATCTTCTGGACAGATGGTTAAAGTGGTTTTGCTCTTTTTTACATGGCTGTAAGCAAAAGTTTAGATAGGGTACAGAGGAATCAAGATCAGGGGTGCAGCAAGGTTCATGCTATCCCTAGTGTTATTCAATATGTAATTGTCTCCATTGGGCAGGTTATTGTTTAATTTGAATGCCTTTTATAGACTTTATGCAAATGATATCCAACCGGTCTTGGGTCTTGATGGTGGCACAATCACCAGCTAACACTTTTAGATGAGTAAATCAGGGTTTATTGACAGTGAATGGGTAGCTCCAGAATAACTTCCTTCCTTCAATATTTCCAAAACTTTGGGGATATGGTGAAGGTCCTGGACTGACCAGCATGTTTTCTTCTCTCCAAATAAAAGGAACTGGTCTATTCTTTCATAAATGTATAGTTCAGGCATGGCCCTAAATACTTCCTTGACTTTGAAATCTCTTTGTGGCAAATTCTGCTTTTTGAAGCTGCAACTCCTATAGAAATTTCAGGGAAATTCATGTTGGGATCATTTTTGGTCTCTTATTCAGGCCTTAGAGTTATCAGTCTTGGATAATTGCAACACAATATTTTTAGGGCTTTCAAATTCATTTGTAAAGCCCTGCAAATCATAGAAAATGTGGCAGTCTGCCCAATTTCAGGCTACAGTTATTATGATCCATCACCGGCTGCCCATAGTTATTAAGGTGAAAGTCAACATTTTGGGCTTGATGTTTATAGTGTTACATGGTCAAGCTCCAAAATATTTGAAGAATCTAGTGGAAATTTATGTCCCCAATCAAGCCCTTCATAAAATTTATATCCCCAATCAAGCCCTTCATTTGGCAGAGCAGCAGCATATACTGATTCCTTATGCTCAGAGGTTAGGTTATAGGACACATGAAATCAGACATTTTCTGTGGCTGGTCCCGTATTGTGGAATGGCTTACATCAAGAGATTAGGAAAGAGGGAGAATTCCATATTTTCCAGAAAAAAGTCAAAGTGTATAGTTCTTGATGATTAATTAGGAAGACAGGATTAAAAACTATTCAATTTAAGGGGTGGTAATTGTTATAATTATAAATGATGTCTACTGTATTTTGGTCTGTCATATAATTTAACCCCCCTTCTTTTTTTTTCTTTTTTTTTTTTTAACTAAGCCACTGTAGTGGTTTCAACCGTGGCCCAGAGCACTAAATGCAAATAACACAAAAAATTAACATGTCAGATGAACTACTGTAGAGGTCGTCAATGCATGGCCTCAACCGCCAAAGTTCTCCATTGTGGCCCTCAAACAGTTGGCTGAAATGCTCTTCCAATACATTAATTTCAGTCTCGATCACATGATGTAGTAACTGCAAACATTGTAAGTGTGTTACTCAGGTGTCTCATTTATGGAATTTGCCACTGTTGACAATCCAAAATAAAAGTGAGCTTTTAAGATGTATCCTTGAAGTTTTGTAGAATCAATATTAGTATTAATGTGTAATACCCAGACTGAGCAAGAAGGTTAAGGCAGTTTTCAACATTAGCTGCATGCGAAAGCTTGAAATCTTTCGGTGGCCCCCTGAGCTTTCTCGTATTCACACTGCAGCTCTTTACAAGAAAAAGTAACAGGCATTTGGAGATGCAGATCGCCCATATGAGCCATAGAAGACACATGTTGCTTTTCAGGAACAATGCCTTATAAAGGGTTTAGCTAATTGAATTAATTTAGATTAGGTGTGGATTTTAGTTAGACATCAATAGATGGCCTCATCGGGGCCTCTATTACAAAGCTGTAGTAGCGATATTGCTGTGGTAAATGCACCAAAGCCCATAGAAATTCAGTGGGCGTCAGCGCGTTTACCACAGCAAAATCACTACGGCGGTTTTATAAAAGAGGACCTTACTCACGTAACACACACATAAATGTGAGCTCGTTTAGTTATTGGATTTCCCTTTAAAGCCGTAGAGTGCAGATATTACACATAAATTCGGTGTGATCAGGGAAGTACCATGATAAGCTCTCTTCTCTGCACTATAATTCATGGCTTAAATATTTGAGGGGGGGGGGCATAAGGGGCATACAGTTTCCTCTCCTTTGCACTTTCAGCTCAGTTGAATCCAAGGTTAGGGTCCTGGCACCAGGATCCTTCATTCACAGTCACTTGGGGTTGTGTTTTCTCGTATATCCTCCCACTCCCTCATGAAATACACTCACTCCTTAGTGTGGCACAGTGGTTAAAGCTATAGCCTGAACACCCTGGGGTTGTGGGTTCAAAACCTGCACTGCTCCTTGTGACCCTGGGCAAGTCACTTAATCCTCCACTGCCCCAGGTACCTTAGGTAGACTGTGAGCCCACCAAGACAGAGAGGGAAAAATGCTTAAAGTACTTGTATGTAAGCCGCTTTGAGTGTAATTGTAAAACTACAAAAAGGCAGTATACAAGTCCAAATCCCTTTCCCTAATATACCTAGTTTGGTCATTATAGTGAACAAAGTTGGCCAGTGGCTAGGCATCAGGGTTTCAATTCAGATAAAAAAAATCATGAAAAAGAGGGGGCTTTCTGAAAAATGTAAGGCGGAGGCCGTCCAAATGGGAAACCACTGAAAATGTACACATGGTTCTTTGTGAGTAATTTTAACTTGCGTGCAGACCATTAATGAGGAATTTTATTCACTCCTCATTGTCAGGGATGGTTAACATAGACTGCTGTAGCACATCATACATCTTTCTGAAAGACTCCCTGGCCACTTTGGCTAAACGGGCAAGATACATGTTTCTTTTGGTGGATTGATGTTAGTGACAAAAATGTGACTATTAATGGAGATAATGTTTGTATGGGGCTCAGGAATAGCCTACTCATCCTTCCAACCTACGAAGGAATCTTGATTTAATTAATCAATATAAGTTATTAATGAATATGAGTCAATGAAGTAAAATGCATTGTCTTAACTGGCTTCTTAGATGTTGATCTCTGCCTCATTAATTCATAGTGTAGCAACCTTGTATAACATTATTTATGCTATGGAGAAGATAAGCTATATAGGGACAACAGACCCTAGCATAAAGAGGAGAGTTCATGTGTTATTCATTACACATAAATATAAATACCACCAGCTAGACTTTTAAGGAAATATCATTGAATCAGATCAATAATTATGGGAAACACCTCACTGAAGTATACATAGAATAAGCCATGAAGAACAGGAACAAAACTCAGTGGATTCTCCAGCTTACTAATCATATGTGCGTCAGATCTCAAGACAAAGGAG
Organism: Geotrypetes seraphini; assembly: GCF_902459505.1. NCBI lineage: Eukaryota > Metazoa > Chordata > Amphibia > Gymnophiona > Dermophiidae > Geotrypetes > Geotrypetes seraphini. The sequence continues at coordinate 45,477,703 of NC_047087.1, forward strand.
TTCTAGTGAGATAAGTTCTCTTCATTTCATCAAATCAGATTTAAAGAGCTGAACGCTTGTGGCGTAGTAAGTTGGGGACAGGGGCAGACCACCTGGCCTCCATCTCGGTGTGGGTGCCCTATGCCACACTTGCATCCTCCCTTCCCTGCACCCTCTTTAAAATCTTCAATAGTGTGAGCAACTACTCTAGCCTCTTGTTCGGTCAGGCCTGATTCTCTTTGAAATCACTTCCAGGTCGCGGGGTCAGGAAGTGACGTCAGAGGGAAAGCCAGCGCGAATAGCAGGCAGAGAAGCTGCTGGCCCTGGAAAAGATTTAGAGGTACAGGGGTGGGAAGGGACGGCGTGAGTGTGATGTGGAGACATGGAAGGAGCGAGGAGTGGAGAGGATAGCATGGGGGGTTGGTGCGGTAGGATTGGGGGCGGAGAGGAGGGAGTGGGTTGGTGCCATCGCCCTGGGCTCCTCACACTCTTGCTATGCCACTGTGTACGCCTACAGTTAATTTTACAACAAATTGAATAGTTATTCCTCCTAACTTTATTTTTTCTATCTTACCCTAAGAATTTAGATCTGAATTCTGTGGAGAATATTGCATGTAGGTACCCAAGAGCATGTCTGGTCTACAGTATCTCTGTGTTCTTATTTCATACTATGGCAAGAATTTAGCTCTTAAAGAGTCTTAGAAATTGGGAAGATAAGACCTGATTCTACAAATGTCATTAAGAACATAAGAAGAGCCATCTCCAGATCAGACCTTCGGTCCATCAAGTCCGGCAATCCGCACACCCATATCCTTCTATGCCTCTCGTAAGGAGATGTGCATCTAGTTTGCTTTTGAATCCTTGGACGGACGATTCCTCTGGGAGAGCATTCCAGGTGTCAACCACTCTCTGCGTGAAGCAGAACTTCCTGATATTTGTCCTCCCTTAGCTTCATTCTGTGTCCTCTTGTCCGTGTCAAGTTGGAAGTTAGGCACCCGCAGGCACCTGGATTGCACCCACTGGTGCCTAACTTAAGTGTTATAATTAGTTTCAAGTGGCACAATAATTGGTCATGCCATTAAAAACCAACTAAAAACATATTATAAAACTTAGTCATCCTCTAGGACAGCGCCTAGTGATACCGAAGGTCAGAAGTCGACGTATTGAGGGTTGGCACAAGACTTCGGCTGTGATTCTACAAGGATCCTAGGTGGCAGGCACCACTTACAGAATCAGGCTCACAGGGGCAAAGTCTATAAAGGACGCCTAAAATTAGGTGGCCACAATGTGGACATCCAGCAACTTAGGCGTCCAAATAGATTGAATAACAAGCACAATTAACCACTTTAGCAAGCAATAATTGAAAGTTAGATATCCAAAGTCTGTGCCTGATTCACAGAATAGGCATCTAGAATTTCATAGATGCACATCGGAAAAAGCTGCGCCTAACAGGATAGGCGTGGGCGTGGTTTTAATATGGACGTCTATTTACAGAATCGCATGGCGTTCTTATGCATTATAACGCATCTATATTCTCACCTAAAATGTAGGCATTGCAAAACCATACCTAATTTTGGGCATGGGTTGGACACTAGCTAGGTGCAAGTTAGGCATGGGTTAGGTGTTCTGGAGTTGTCTGGATATAGTGGTAAAGATTTTGTTTTTTAGGGTAAAGAGTACTTCAGTTTGATCTGGCATCCCCCCTTCACATTATCCCCCCCCCCCACACCGCAATCCGGCATCCCCCACTCACCCACCCAAATACAATCTCTTACCCTGATGTGGCACCAGCACCAGCACCAACGCACAGGACATGCCGGTGCCCGAAAATCCTCCCTCTTGCTTGGCTGGGCCTTGAGCATCTGCGCATGCTCAAGGCCTTCTAGTTCTCGCTCTCTCCGAGATTCTCAGTTGTACGAGTAAGAAATCTTTGGAACATACATTGGCATTCCAGGCTGCTTTCTATGATAGGGAATTTCTACCATTGTTGCATAGTGCTTGTTCTTACAAACATTTTAGAACTCAATTGAAAACGTATCTTTTCTCAAAGTATCTGGTGAATTAAGCTATATGTTTCTTAAGTTTATTTTTTTACTAATCTTTTGTTAACCACGTTGAACTTACGGCTACGCGGTTTATAAGTGTGATGTTATGTTATGTTATGTTGTGGGGAGAGTGTGGTGCAATGGTTAAAGCTACAACCTCAGCACCCTGCAGTTGTGGGTTCAAAACCCACGCTGTTCCTTGTGACCCTGGACAAGTCACTTAATCTTCCCATTGCCCCAGGTACATTAGATAGATTGTGAGTCCACCGGGACAGACAGGGAAAAATGCTCAAGTACCTGAATAAACTCCTGTAAACGGCAGGATTGCCCAGTAGGCATGTGCCTAGGGCCTGAAATGGTCAGGGGGGCCTGATGAAGGAGGGCCTCAACATTGTTTTTCCAAACAGCGATGGGCCCCTCCAGCATCGATCGTCAATGCGGGCTCCCCCCAATCGGCAATGTGGGCCCCCCTGATCAGCAATGCGGGCCCCCCGATCAGCAATGCGGCTCCCCCCTTCCCCCCGCCCCATCAATGGAAAGTAAGACAAGCAAGCAACGCGGGTAAGAAAGGCAATGGGAACTGTAATTTTGCAAGCGGTGCTGCTTGCCCAAAGCTTCCCTCTGACGCAGCTTCCTGTTTCCTCCTGGGCGCATGGTGGAGTGGGGCTGAGCAGGGGGCCCAGTGTACTTGTGTGCCTAGGGGCCCTCGACAAATTAATCTTGCCCTGCATGTAAACCGCTCTGAGCTCTCCTGGGAGAATGGTATAGAAAATTGAATAAAGAACATTTAGAAAGCTCTGCAAAAGCATTTCACCCCCTAAAAAAGTTTGGATAGACTTTTCAACATCTTGGTCTGGGGATGACATAAATCAATTTTATGTTCAGTCCTGCATTTGTAATTTTACAGGCTCTAGATGTTTTGGTGAAAATGTATATATTCATCCATTCATGACTTTTTTCTAAAATGGTGCTGTATTGAAGGAACATACTTTTCAAAGTAACAGTGGGCAGGTTATATGTACGAGAGGCTGCTGAAAAGACCGACCAAAGCAGTCTCCATCGAGGGCTATACACTTCATCCAGTGATTTTCCATTTTTTTCATTTCGGCAGAAAAATGCAGAATGAAAAAAAGCGGAAAATCACTGTATAGCACTCAATGGAGACTGCCTCAACTTTGTTGGTTGGGCTGAGAACTTTTCAGCGGCCCCTTGTACATTAAATAAAATGAAAATGGAATGAATAAGTTCACTTAACTTATTCTGGTTGCTGCCACCACTGAAAACTGATCCCAGTATTTATAATATGGTGTACTTTAAGCACGCTAAACCCTTTTGCATAATTTTTTAAGTGGCATTTTAATATGCCTACTATATAATCTTGCAAAATCATGCTAAAATTTGTTTTGCATGAGCCTTAGAAAATACGTGCTCATGCAAAAGATCTAAAACATATTCTCTCAGTTTTAGAATAATGTAGAATGTTTCTAACATTCCATACACACAAATAAAATTATTCTCATCAACATAGGAAGGTAAAGAAACAGAAATATGATGGCTGATAAAGACCAAATGGCCCAGCCAGTCTGCCCATCCACAGTAACCATTATCTCTTTCTCTCTCTGAGAGATCCCCCGTGCCTATCCCAGGACCTCTTGAATTCAGACACAGTCTCTGTCTCCACTATCTCTTCTGGGAGATTGTTCCACACATCTACCACCCTTTCTGTAAACTATCCAGATACTGATCTTCCTGTCCATTCCCCTCCTCCTCCTCAGCCATTGTTAGATTTTTCTACTTGCATGAGAAAAGTCAGTGAAATAAGAATTCAACATACAGGATGACTGAGGCAGCTAGTCTACTCATATCTTATCGTTATGATATATTATGTAGAATGGAATTTGGTCTCCCCGAATACTGCACCAGACAAAACATCATTTAAATGTATTAGGCACATGGGATGAAGAGGTTGTTTTAAGTAGCACCCTCAGGACCCCAGATGGCAACTCTATGGCATTGTCCATTCCTACCCATTAGCAGGCCAACAAAATATTACTGTGCTTCCAACCAGTACATATCAGCCAGTTTTAAAGCAGGCTAGAACACTTATCCCATAGGATTTACTACTTATAGACACATCTGCATCCTACAATGAAAAGAAAAATGATTTCTGCTGTTAAAATCGCATTTCTAAAAATCAATTATGATATATGATCCAAAAAAAATGTGTCTAGTGGAACACTAGACATTAAAAACCAGTTGAAGAACTAATAATAGCGAACAAGCTCACTAGCAGCTCTTAGCACAGTTAACAAAGCCCGATGCATTCCTTGAAGCTCTTCCCCCCCCCCAGCACATACAATAATAAAAATTCAAAATTAAATGCAAAGTAAAATCACATTAAGGCTGCATAGCAGAGTGCCACATGGCAAATGCTCCAACACCCATTCAATTCTTACGGGCATCAGAGCATTTACCACGCCAGCCTGCACTGCCAGCTTTAGTGAAAGAGGGAGTAAGTTACAAATTTTAAAAATATATAAAATAATTATTGGTTTTCAATTTAGCAAATTAAGAGACTCCTGCTAAAATGTGTTACGTTTTAGGCTTAAATGTACATAACATAGACTTTTAACAGGTGGCAAGCTTAGAACTAATGCTGCATCAAGAAGGGGCATCCCCACATTTTTTTATTGCAGGTCATGCAATATCTGCACCCTGTTAATATGGAAAAACCACGGGTCTGATTCTATGTGTAGCACCCAAAATATTGGTGCTAGCTAGAATGATGCTTACAGCGATTCTACAGGTGTACATACCTGTTCTAGAATCGTGCTTAGTGCCTGTGTGCATTGCATAATTTAGGCATACCCATATAGGCTAGCTAAAACCAGGACTAAGGGCCAGATTGTGTCTCTAAAATTTAGGAGTTGTTTAGAAGTCCAGCAGAAAAATGTTGAGCGCGATTCTACAATGCATAGACATACTAGAGAGAATTGTGCTCAGCGCCGCTCAGCAAATCTAGATGAGTCCTTTACAGTATCGCCTTTTATGCATCACATAGACGTCTTCACGTCAATAATGTTATTGTGTCTCATTATTATGATGTCATTAAAATGGCAATTTTATCCTGTTTGTCATTAAAATTGTATGCAGTGAAATGCTAGCATCACTGTTATATTTTACTTATCTTTTAATCCTTTTTTAAATTATTTTGCTTTTGTCACAGACAGCAGAGTGGGATTTGAACCAACAATATCAGGGCGCTAAGGCTGTAGCTTTAACCATTCCACCACACATACTAAGATAATAAACTGGATGTCAATTCCAAAGCCAAGCTGATATCCTCGTGATTTACAAGCAGTCATTTCTCTAGAATAAATATCAAATGTACCTTCAACACTTGTCCAATTCTTCTTTTGGCCTCTATGTTCCTCAAAGTACATGGAAAAATTTATATATATATATATAAACCTGGAGTCCTCTTTAGCCCCAGATATAGAGGATTTAGTATGATATATATATATATATATATATATATATATATATATATATATATATATATATATATCATTATATATATATTGCATACTAAACTTCTATTTTTGGGCTAAAGAGGATTCCTATTTGATAATAATTGAAAAATATATTTAATAATGCATTACTCAAGCAAAGCACATGAAAAAAAAAATATCACATACTAAACCTCATTTCCAAAAGGTTAAGAAAAGAAAAGGAAATACACTGCTGACACAATGGCTGCAGTAGTTCAGAGCTAGTAGACATCCCTGGTGCACAATCTTGACATCATTGTGACATCATCAAGATGCAACTAGATGGCAGAATGTCACTACAAAATAATAGGAACCGCTGCCTAAACAAATGGTCCTATAGCTCAGTGGTTTAAGGCACTGTTTCCATCTTTTAAAAGTCATAAGTTCAAATGCCAAAGATGGTCAGATACCCCAGCACATATTCCTATTTTTTTTGTGGCTTTCTGCCATCTAGGTACATCTATATGATGTCAGAATGATATCAAATATATACACTAGTTTTTTAGCCCGTTACATTAACGGGTGCTAGAATAGATGTGTAGACTTAGGCTTTTCTTTTCTTTCTTTCTCTTTTTCTGTCTCTCCCCCCTGTCCAGCAGCACCCCTTCCCTGCCCCCCTGTCCAGTAGTACCCTTTCCCTGCTCCCCCTGTCCAGAAGTAGCCCTTCTCCCTACCTTTTACCTACCCATATTCAGGCTTCCATTTCCCCTTTTACCTTCCCTAGTTCCGTCTGGCGTTGGTGGGATTTGGGCTCCATTGCTTCCACCTGTTGGAAACCAGGCCTTTGTGCTACTTATAGTTTACCTCATTATCTTTTCAGCTTGTGTTCTCAGGATGCACAGAGAATTCAGTTTGTTTGGGTTTTTTCTGCAGGGTGTCTATCATGCCTGTATCTTTCCTGCTGGAAAGCAAATGGCATACATCCTCTAGTCGGGTGCCGACGCACTCTGTCACAGGGCCTCTGCTGGGCCGCAGGGAGCTGGTTGAGCTCGTTGTCCGGGGTTGTCGGGTAGGATTCCAGGCCACGGGAGAAGTAGATTGTGTCTGGGAGCTGACAGGATAGCGCCGTGGCTCCCTTAGTCCCTTGCCATCCCCTCCCCCCCTTCCCTTTCCTTCCTGCGGTCCCCTCTGCTTGTTTAATTTTCCAGCGGCTCCTCTCACGATCGCCGCCTGTGTCGGAAGCCTTCTCTGCAGCGTCTTTTAAGTTAAAAAGAAACTTTGGCTGGTAGGGCCATATTTCCGGGATGGAGGATTGCGCGAGGTGGAGAGCAGGAAGGCCATCACTTTTCAATTTGTCTGGCAGCCACTGGCACAGCTAAGCACGCATGTGCACTCCTGGTGGCCAGGGACCTATGGATCACGGATCACGCAGGTAAGAGTGCGCATGCACGCTTAGCATTTTATTATAGTAGATATAGATATGTATATATAGATATATAGATATATATTAGCTTAATATCAACCTCGAGTTCTCTATACACCAAAAATAAAAGCCCCGTTCACCTATAAACAGATGCCTATGGTACGCCTAACTGACGCCTAAGTCACGTCCACCTAACTCGCATCTAATTAGCGCCCAGCTCATGTTCAAAAGTAGACCTGGTTTTGTATTGCCTACATTTTAGGCATTAGGTAGACACGTTCGGGTGCTGATCGGCATGTGATTCTCTAAATTGATCTTCAAATCGAAGCCACTCCCACTCCACGCCTATACCACGCTTACGCCCATTTTTTAAATGCAGCTTTTTTCAGATGGGCGTCCACAAAATTGTGGATGTCTATTTGTAGAATCTCGTCCAGCGTTTAGAGGTGTAAGTTCCAATTAATACTTGTTAAAGTCATTAATTGAACTTATTATCCACTTTATTTGGACCCCTAAGTCGATGGACGTCCACATTTACAGAATCTGGTCCTTACTGCGTGAGCTCTTACCATCTACAAAATAGGTGTCAGTACATGCTCACATGGTAATTTTTTCATGATGGCACTGATTGCAACATTAGCAGAAAGCCATTAATGCAAAACATTGAAAATCATCCATTTTACAGCTACAGTGAAAATGGACTTAGCATGTGGGAAAAAACCTACACAAGGGCATGCTAAAGCCACTTTTTTCCACAGCTTAGTAAAGGACCTAAAGGACCTCTAAGTGCTTAACGCCCTATAGGAAAAGGGCCAAACATCTGAAAAAATATATTTATTGGCTGCCCCCTTGAAAATGCTGTACTATTAATGAACACCTAAGTTTGGGTGCAGATCGCAAATCAGTGCTCAAAATAATTAGTTAATGGTCTCCAATAATTTAATTATTGGTGTTAACTATCCCTATTACTACTACTTATCATTTCTGTAGTGCTACCAGACATACCCAGTGCTGTACACCAAAACATGGAAGAGACAGTCCCTGCTCAAAAGAGCTTACAATCTAATTATGACAGACAAACTGGAAAAAAAGGTGCATCTATACACAGTGCTCAGGTGGAGGAATTACAGAGGGAATGCTAAGCTAGATATGGGTGCTTAGCAGGTGGGCTGGGGTTGGAGTTGAAAGCAGCTTCAAAGAAGTGGGCTTTGAGTCTGGATTTGAATATTGCCGGAGACGGAGCTTGATGTACCAAGTCAGGCAGTTTGTTCCATGCGTATGGTCAGGGCCGCCATCAGGGCAGTACCACCAGTCCTGCATTCAGGGGCCCGGAGCTGACAGGGTGCCCGGGCTCCCCCAGGGTCCTAGGCCACAGTCTAGAGGGAGGGGAGGGGCGGTCCGCCCCACGTGGACAGGAGAGAGCTGGACGGGGGACCCGCGGAGTTCAATACATCTCGAGCCGCGAGGCTCGTCTTCTGTTCCTGCCTGCCCTGCCGCTCATGTATAACCGATCGCAAGTGTTCCCCGATGTCAGCGCTGACGTCGGAGGGAGGGCTTAAGCAAAGCCTGCCCTCCGACGTCAGCGCTGACGTCAGAGAATACTTCCGGTCGGCTATTTGTACGCGGCAGGGCAGGCAGGAAACAGAAGACAAACCTCGCGGCTTGAGCTTCGTATTGCTGAGAAAGTTGCAAAGATGGGCTGGGAGGCAAACGCGGAACACAAAAGGGGGGAGGGAGTGCGTTTTGGACACAAGGCATGAACTTGGGAGGGAAAGAGATGCTGAGGTGGGGGAGAGAATGGGTTTTTGGACACAGAAGACATGGACTTGGGAGAGAGGAAGGGAGGGAAAGAGATGCTGAGGTGGGGGAGGGAATGGGTTTTTGGACACAGAAGGCATGGACTTGGGAGAGAGGAAGGGAGGGAAAGAGATGCTGAGGTGGGGGAGGGAATGAGTTTTTGGACACAGAAGGCATGGACTTGGGAGAGAGGAAGGGAGGGAATAGAAGAAAGGAGAATTTTTGGTCATAGGGAGGGAGTGAGGTACAGATAGTTGCATACCAGGGTGGGGGGGGGCGGTCCGCCCCACCCCGGGTTTACATCCCAAGGGGGTGCACAGCTGGCCACCCTCCAGTGTTCTCCCTATGCCGGCAAACTGCGGCTCTTTAGCCACTTGAGTGCCACCGCCGCCATCGGGAACAGGCCGGTGCCAAGTTCTCCCTGCTTTTCCCTGTGGGGCCGGCCAACTCTCGCCACTCACGTCAATTCTGACATCGGAGAGGACGTTCTGGGCCAGCCAATCGCTGCCTGGCTGGCCTAGAATGTCCTCTGACGTTAGAATTGACGTCGGGTGGCGAGAGTTGGTCGGCCCCGCGGGGAAGAGAAGCAGGGCGAACTCGGCGCCGGCCTGTTCCCAATGGCGGCAGTGGCAGCCTATTCCCCAGTGGCGGTGGCAGCATTTTCCCAATGGTGGTGGCATAGGGGAGGGCAGGGAGAAAGAAAGAAAGGGGGGACAGGAAGCCAGAAAGAAAGAAAGGGGGCAGGGTGAAACAAAGAAAAATGGGGCACGGAAAGAGAGAGAGAGAAAGACAGACATACAGAACGAAAGAGGGTGTGGAGAGAGAAAGAAGGGGGCAGGGTGAGAGAGAGAAAAACAGACATACAGAAAGAAAGGGGGTATGGAGAGAGAGAAAAAGAAAGAAGAGGCAGGGTGAAACAAAGAAAAAGTTTGGGGAGGGAATGAGGTCTGGAGGAGAGGAAGCATACAGGAGGCTGAAAGAAGGGAAGAAATATTGGATGCACAGTCAGAAGAATAAAGTGCAACCAGAGACTGATGAAATTACCAAAGGTAGGAAAAATGGTTTTATTTTCAATTTAGTGATCAAAATGTGTCTGCTTTGAGAATTTATATATGCTGTCTATATTTTACACTATGGCCCCCTTTTACTAAACCGCAATAGCGTTTTTTAGCGCAGGGAGCCTATGAGCGTTGAGAGCAGCGTGGGGCATTCAGCGCAGCTCCCTGCGCTAAAAACCGCTATCACGTTTTAGTAAAAAGGGAGGGGGAATATTTGTCTATTTTTGTATAGTTGTTACTGAGATGACATTGCATAAAGTCATCTGCCATGACCTCTTTGAAAACCCGCAGAATATAAATGATAATTAACATTTTCTCTGCGAACAGCGTGCTTTGTGTTTTTAAAATTTTATTGTTGGTAGATCATTTTGACTTGGCCACAAAGGTAAGGGGGAGGGAGGGAGGGGAACTGCTGAAAGACATCTAGTAATCCTTGAAGGCTTGACTGTGCAGGGAATTATTTTTGTAAAATCATGTTTTGTTATGTGACTGGCATTATTTAGACTTTAATTTCTATGAATGAATAGAATGAAAATGATATAAATTACTTGCTTGTTTTTATGTGCGTGTGCTGAAGAAAAGTGGAGAGAGAGTGGGCTGAGGACGCTGAAGGGAAATGGGGAAGAGAGAATGGGAAGAAGACGCTGATTTATAAATTGACAATTGTACAGAATATTGTTTCTTTTTTATATTCATCCATAGCTGCATGTTAATGATGTGCTCATATGCACTTATTTATCATCATAATATATACATCATCATTAAGATGCAGCTGTGGATGTGTAAGGACAGGCTGAAGAGGATGGATGGGAAGGAAGGAAGGTGCACATATCAACATATCGTACATTTTTAACATGCATGATGCAGCTATAGGCAAGCAGAGGAGAATGGGATCATACAGATGTGTATGTTCAGATATGTGCTCAGATGTGTAGTTTTTTCTGATATATTTATTAAGCTTACAGTATTTATAAAAACACATTTAATACTTGTTACAAAAAATATTGTGCAATTGTGATCTACTTCTGGCCTACAAAGGTCAAAAGAAATCCTTAACTGAGATTTTACATTCAAAAGTGAATTATAGCTACTAGCACTATTATTTATTAGTTATTTATTATGCAGATGTTTGTTAGTTTGTTATTAGTTCAGTATTAGACATATGTTAGTTTAGAATAGATAGGTATAGATTAGTTTAGTTTAGGTTAGGTTAGGGCCCTGCTGAAAGAGTCTACCTTGACGTGGTTGCAGGCTTACAAATCTTTTGGTCAAAGAGTGCGGCAACAGAGAAAAGTATGTGTGTATTCGGCCCATGGAAGAAGGGAGGGGTCGGGGGGGAAGGGGTGCTTGGGGGGCCCAATAGGATTGCTCAGTAAGGGGCCCAGAAATTTCTGATGGCGGCCCTGCGTATGGTGCAGCAAAGTAGAAGGGACAGAGTCTGTAGTTGGCCATAGAGGAGAAGGGTGCAGACAAGAGTGACTGACCCGAGGAGCGGAGAGTTCCCGGGGAGGAGCACATGGAGAGATGAGAGCGGAGAGATACTGAGGAGCTGTGGAGTGAATACACATGTAGGTCAGTAAGAGGAGTTTGAACTGTATGCAGAAACGGATAGAGAGCCAATGAGGAGAAGGGTAGTGGGCATCAGGGCCTGATTAACGGGTAAGCCCAGTAGGGAGGCCTCCTGAAGAAACAGACGACTCAAACTTTGGGGGTTTTTTTTTTCTAACGGCAAAGATCGGCAATGCAGGCCCCCCTGCCCTTGCTTCTTGCTCCCGCCTGAGCTTGCGATCTCGATTAAGCCCCCTCTCGTCTTCTAAAGTGGAAAAAGCCCATAGGATTTTTCCCTGTCGATTTCATTTTCATTTTACATTGCTGCCCAACGGTGCCGTTCTTCATACAAAGGTAAGAGCCCAATGTGTTTCATGTTTCACAAATCTCCGGTTTAAATTGGCTTTTGTAATTTTGTTTTAAAAGAGTGTCATCATTTTCAGTGGAGTTGTGTTTATTTTTAGCTTTTGCCCGAGGGCTCTTTCAGTGCAACACAGTATGTGGGGTTTTTATACTGCTGTTTTGGGGAGGTTTACCAGCGGCTCTATCAGTTAAAAGTAATATTTTTGGGTTTTGAATACATATGGCATTTTCATTTATCTACGTTCCCTCCTTTCTTTTTTGTTATTTTTGGGTTTCAATTTCATTTTGCAACGTTCCATAGCACTACCATTTTTTATTTAAGTAAGGGTCTCTTTGATGTTATAATTTGGTTAGTTTAATCTCCCCTCTATTCATTTCTTTTTAGTTTTAGGGCTCCTTTTACTAAGCCGTGTTAGCGATTTAACGAGCGTAATAGCGTGAGCTAATTTGCTGGCCATGCTATCCGCTAACGCCTCCTCTTGAGCAGGTGGTAATTTTTCGGCTAGTGCGGGGGTTAGCGCGCGCAAAAAATGTACGTGTGATAAAGCCGCTAACGCGGCTTCGTAAAAGGAGCCCTTAGTCTTTTTACATACTGACATAATTTACCAGTTTCTTTCCTTCTTATATGCTTGCAGAGTTTTTTCAGCAGTAAGTTCTGTACTCTATTCTACAAGGTATTGTCTTTTTTTGCCTTTTTCTCACTAGTTTAATCAATATGGCACTTTTGGTGCTCATTGTTCACAATCTTCATGGTCACCTCGTTCACTATGAACTACTTCTGTGTCATCTTATCCATGCTTCCATCTTCACATATACTCCCTTTTTTCCTCTCCTGCAGTCTGTTAATTCTTTGGCATTTTGCTTCTTATTATGATTATAATCATTAGTGGTTTGTCTTATTATCTACATTATGATACCCTTTTACTAAACTGCGCTAGCAGTTTTTAGCGCCGGGAGCTGCGCTGAATGCTCCGCGATGCTCCTGATGCTCAGAGTTCCTATGAGCGTCAGGAGCAGCGCACAGCATTCAGCGTGGTTCCCAGTGCTAAAAATCGCTATCACAGTTTAATAAAAGGGGGCCAATATATACATCTATATATATAAAATCGGATGTATGTATGTATGTGCCGCGATCACGCAAAAACGGCTTGACCGATTTGAACGAAACTTGGTATGCAGATCCCTCACTACCCGGGATGATATGTTCTGGGGGTCTCGCGGCCCACCTGCACACATGGGCGGAGCTACAAACAGATAATCGTATTTCACCCATTCATGTCAATGGAAAAAATGTAAAGAGCTGCCAACGCAAAAACGGCTTGCCCGATTTGAACGAAACTTGGTATGCCGATCCCTCACTACCTGGGGTGATATGTTCTGGGGGTCTCACGGCCCACCTGCACATGTGGGCGGAGCTACAAACATAAAATCAGATTTCACCCATTCATGTCAATGGAAAAAATGTAAAACAGCTGCAAACGAAAAAACGGCTTGCCCGATTTGAACGAAACTTGGTATGCAGATCCCTCACTACCTGGGAAGATATGTTCTGGGAGTATCGCGGCCCACATGCACACGTGGGCGGAGCTATAAACATAAAATCAGATTTCACCCATTCATGTCAATGGAAAAAATGTAAAAAGCTGCCTTTCTCACAGTAATTCAAAAACGGTTTGACCTATTTGAACGAAACTTGGTATGCTGATCCCTCACTACCTGGGGTGATATGTTCTGGGAGTCTCTCGGCCCATCTGCACACGTGGGCGGAGTTACAAACATAACATCAGATTTCACCCATTCATGTCAATGGAAAAAAAGTAAAAAAGCTGCCATTCTCACCATACTTCAAAAACGGCTTGACCGATTTGAAAGAAACTTGGTATGCAGATCCCTCACTACCTGGGGTGATATGTTCTGGGGGTATTGCGGCCAACCTGCACACCTGGGCGGAGCTACAAACAGAAAATCAGATTTCACCCATTCATGTCAATGGAAAAAATGTAAAAACTGCCTCCGCAAAACCGGCTTGCCCGATTTGAATGAAATTTGGTATGCGGATCCCTCACTACCTGGGGTGATATGTTCTGGGGGTCTCACGGCCCACCTGCACATGTGGGCGGAGCTACAAACATAAAATCAGGTTTCACCCATTCATGTCAATGGAAAAAATGTAAAAACTGCCTCCGCAAAACCGGCTGGCCCGATTTGAACGAAATTTGGTATGCGGATCCCTCACTACCTGGGGTGATATGTTCTGGGGGTCTCACGGCCCACCTGCACATGTGGGCGGAGCTACAAACATAAAATCAGGTTTCACCCATTCATGTCAATGGAAAAAATGTAAAACAGCTGCCAACGCAAAAACGGCTTGCCCGATTTGAACGAAACTTGGTATGCAGATCCCTCACTACCTGGGGTGATATGTTCTGGGGGTATCGCGGCCAACCTGCACACCTGGGCGGAGCTACAAACAGAAAATCAGATTTCACCCATTCATGTCAATGGAAAAAATGTAAAACTGCCTCTGCAAAACCGGCTTGCCCGATTTGAACGAAACTTGGTATGCGGATCCCTCACTACCCAGGATGATATGTTCTGAAGGTCTCGCGGCCCAACTGCACAAGTGGGCGGAGCTACAAACATAACTTCAGATTTCACCCATTCAAGTCAATGGGAAAAATGTAAAAAGCTGTGGGACCGATTTGAACTAAACTTGGTATGCTGATCCCTCACTACCTGGGGTGATATGTTCTGGGGGTCTCGCAGCCCACCTGCACACATGGGCGGAGCTTCAAACAGAAAATCAGATTTCACCCATTCATGTCAATGGAAAAAATGTAAAAAACTGCCATTCTCACAGTAATTCCAACTACTTGGGGTGATATGTTCTGGGGGTCTCGCGGCACACCTGCACACGTGGGCAGAGCTACAAACAGAACATCAGATTTCACCCATTCATGTCAATGGAAAAAATGTAAAAAACTGCCATTCTCACAGTAATTCCAACTACCTGGGGTGATATGTTCTGGGGGTCTCGCGGCCCACCTGCATACGTGGGCGGAGCTACAAACAGAACATCAGATTTCACCCATTCATGTCAATGGAAAATATGTAAAAAGCTGCCATTCTTACAGTAATTCACAAACGGCTTGACCCATTTGAACGAAACTTGGTATACAGATCCCTCACTACCTGGGGTGATATGTTCTGGGGGTTTCGCGGCCCTCCTGCATACGTGGGCGGAGCTACAAACAGAACATCAGATTTCACCCATTCATGTCAATGGAAAAAATGTAAAAAGCTGCCATTCTCACAGTAATTCACAAACGGCTTGACCCATTTGAACGAAACTTGGTATACAGATCCCTCACTACCTGGGGTGATATGTTCTTGGGATCGCACGACCCCCCTGCACACATGGGCGGAGCTACAAACAGAAAATCGGATTTCACCCATTCATGTCAATGGAAAAAATGTAAAAAGCTGCCATTCTCACAGTAATTCACAAACGGCTTGACCGATTTGAACGAAACTTGATATGCAGATCTCTCACTACCTAGGATGATATGTTCTGGGAGTCTCGCGGCCCACCTGCTGTGACATTTCCGCTTCCCGAGACGGTCATGTCAGAGTGAAAACCCGGTCTCAGTCTCTGACTCGAGACCAGACTCTCACTGAAAAGGATCAGGAAGAAGATCCTGAAAGCCTAGCTGCCTATCCTGAGCCTTCTAGCCTAGAGCAGTGCCCTGAGGATAGGTTAACTGCCCGGCCCAGAAAAGCTTCCAGTCACACCAAGGGATTTAATCAAGCTCCCAGTGATATTCTGCCCTGTAGCCTGAGGGGGAGCCCAAGAACACACAAGCTAGGCACACGATCACCCAGTGTAGGGCGTGGCCCTAAGCCTGTTAAGCAGCTCTCCAGAGCATTAAAGGAGGCTGCCCAAGAGAGTCTGGCAGAGAGAGTTCTCCGGGCCAGGAGAAGGCCAGACCTCACTCCAGAGCCAATGGAGTGTGAGGCTCCAATGCCTCAGGAACCAGCAGAGCAGCTGGATACACCAGAAAGCATGGACCTGGATGAAGGGTGTATGCTGGAGACCGTTATGGAAGAAGCCATGGATGTGGGCTTGGCAACTTTCCACTAAACACTACAGGTACAAGGCTGTACACGAATAATAGTGGAGAGGAGTTTTGGGAAGAACTGTTTTGTATTGTGTGTGCTGTAAAAACAAACTTAGAGCAGTGCTGCACCAGCTTGATTGGATTGCTACATTGCAGCTGTGCAGGAGCTCAAGAGAAGCCCAAAGGACTGTGAGCTAATCAGGGCTGGAAATTTAGGAGCCTGCAGTAAGGCTTCAGTTTTTGTCTTTTGTTTTTGCTTAAAGTTTACTTTATATTCAAGACTGTAAATACCTGGTGAAGAAACTGGACTGTGTTGGTTAGTAAGCCCAGGACTCCAGCTCAAGGCTGGATAAGTGCTTAAGAGACTAATTGTGCAGTGTTTTTCAGAGACTGTGTGATCAGGTAGAGCAAGCCCTAAAACCTGGACTGGAAGCATACCTGATAGAAAGCTTGCTGTGCTTTCACTGGACTGGGGTGAAAGTTAAAAGTCTTTTTGTTTTCTGTTTTCTTTCTTTTTGCCCTTGTTTGGGAAGAAAGGAAACTTGGACTATAATAATAGCTGATATGATTTATGTGGCAAGTGACTAATTAAACTTTTCACATTATTTTGTTCAACTTGACTCACGGTGCTTTATTTTTAGCAAAGCCCCAGATAGTGAGACACCAGTGAGGTCTCCCCCTTTGGGAGCCACGTCAGGAGTGTGCTACCCTCTACCGGAGGTCTTCTTAACCTTACCAAGACCCTGGCAGGTGACACTGCACATGTGGGCGGAGCTACAAACAGAAAATCAGATTTCACCCATTCAAGTCAATGGAAAAAATGTAAAAAGCTGTGGGACCGATTTGAACGAAACTTGGTATGCAGATCCTCACTACCTGGGGTGATATGTTCTGGGGGTCTCGCGGCCCACCTGCACACATGAGCGGAGCTACAAACAGAAAATCTGATTTCACCCATTCAAGTCAATGGGAAAAATGTAAAAAGCTGTGGGACCGATTTGAATGAAACTTGATATGCAGATCCATCACTACCTGGGGTGATATGTTCTGGGGGTCTCGCTGCCCACCTACACACGTGGGTGGAGCTAAAAACAGAAAATCTGATTTCACCCATTCATGTCAATGGAAAAAATGTAAAAAGCTGCCATTCTCACAGTAATTCCAACTACCTGGTTTGATATGTTCTGGGGGTCTCGCGGCCCACCTAAACACGTGGGCGGAGCTACAAACAGAACATCAGATTTCACCCATTCATGTCAATGGAAAAAATGTAAAACGCTGCCATTCTCACAGTAATTCAAAAATGGCTTGACCGATTTGAACGAAACTTGGTATGCAGATCCCTCACTACCTGGGGTGATATGTTCTGGGGGTCTCGCGGCCCACCTGCACATGTGGGCGGAGCTACAAACAGAAAATCAGATTTCACCCATTCATGTCAATGGAAAAAATGTAAAAAGCTGCCATTCTCACAGTAATTCCAACTACCTGGGGTGATATGTCCTGGGGGTCTCGCGGCCCACCTGCACACGTGGGCGGAGCTACAAACAGAACATCAGATTTCACCCATTCATTTCAATGGAAAAAATGTAAACAGCTGCCATTCTCACAGTAAATCTAAAACGGCTTGACCGATTTGAATGAAACTTGGTATGCAGATCCCTCACTAACTGGGGTGATATGTTCTGAGGGTCTCTTCACCCAAGAATTTATATGTTCTTGCTCCTGGAGGTGAAACTAAAAATGTTGTTTATAATCAAGTTTTGTGTTAGTTGTATTGTATTCATTTTGTCAAATATTTCACATTATAATTTGAATATTGTACTTTTTATAAAGCTGTAAAAAAATAATTTCATTCACCATTATAAAGTATCTTTATTTGAATCCATTTACAGTGTTATTGCTATAATTAAATACCTGTGCAACGCCGGGGCATCAGCTAGTATATATATATATATGTAAGACATATAAGACTCATACATATATACTTATATTTGTTTGTTTTATTGCATTATATTTTTTTATATATGTTTTCTGATATTCATACATATATTTGTTTAAGTTTTATTGCATTGCATTTTTATGTTTTTTTATCTATACATATTGTTTTTTTATATTTTTTAAATATGTTTTCTATATGCGATATTTTAATAATGTCCCCTGAAGAAGGCGTCACCCATATACCGAAACAGGGATCCTTGTTGGGACTATTTGCTTCTGAATAAAGATTTAATCGTTGGTTAAAAAGACACCACCCTTGCTTTTTTCATTTGTTTACCCCCATAGGACCCACCATCAATTCTCGATGATTTACTGCTGACACTGCACTCCAAATAGAAATTCTTTGCATCATGCATATCTAATTGACTCTCGACTTTACCACAAGACGTTATGCTAAATAGTATATAGACAATATCCAACGCTTTAATTTTTTTTGTAGATTGCATTGGGTATTCTTGGAACATAGATCTTGCTAAACAATACATCACACACACAGATAGATAGATAGATAGATAGATTTATATATATAATATATAAATAAACAGACTGATTGCTAAAACAGATGCTGCTTTCAAAATAACAAGCTTTTGGTAACATTTTTTTAAAGAAAATGAGCCATGGCTGATTTTCCTTTAACGGATTAAAAAGCGTCTGTTCTCAGATATTCTACGTGCATGGAAAGTCATTATTGCTCATTCTGAAACAAACTATTTTTATTGATTTATTGTAGATTTATTACAATAAAAAAGGGATATATATATATATATATATATATATATATATATATAATCATTTAATAAAAGCATAAAAACAAGTAAGAAAACAGGTAAATAAATGGAGGCGGGCAGGACCAGGAGGTGGTATGTGGGCGGGCAGGACCAGGGGGCCCAGTGTACTTGTATGCCTAGGGTCCCTCAAAGAATTAATCCTGCCCTGGAGGGCATAGCGGCATTGGTGGAATATAAGTTGTGCCAGTCCCTTTAAAAACTAAGGCCCTCTTTTACTAAGACGCAGTAGAGGTTTCTTCCATGGTTCGAAGAGCTAAATGTTCTGATTCTGCTCCAAATTCTATGAGCGTCGGAGCATTTAGTGCTCTGGGCCATGGTAGAAACTTAGTAAAAGGGGGAGCAACTTTGTTGAGATGGGGGATTATGTCAAGGAATTGATGTCTGGATGGGAACATCTGGAAGAAATAGGAAAGCAGTGGGCAAAGCTATAAGGAGCTATTGTAAGGGCTACGAACCATTTTGTAAGAAAATAAGTAAAAGTAAGAGGAGAAGAAGGCAACTTTAGTTCTTAAAAGTCGTAGCTGAGAAGGTAAGAAAAAAGAGATTAGCTTTCAAAAAGTATAAAAGATTGCAGAAAGATGAAGACAGACAAAAATATCTGGAAATTTAAGTGAGGCTGGATGAGTAGTCAGGAAAGCAAAGATGCAAATGGAAGAAAAAAATTGCTGGATTAGTAAAACAGGGGCCAACACATTTTTTTTAGATATATTAGTGATAAGAGGAAAAGCAAAAGTGACGTGAAACTCAAAGGTGAAGGGGAGAAATATGTAGAAGCTGATAAAGATAAGGCTGAATTGCTTAACAAATATTTCTGTTCTATGTTCACACTGGGAAAGGGATTGCAGAAGACCAAAAACAAATAGGGTTGGAGGTGGGGTAGACCCTGATTGATTTTCAGAGGATTGTATTCGTGAGTAGCTAGCTAAACTAAAGGTGGACAAAGTGATGGGGCCGAATGGTATATATTGAGAGAGAAGTCGTACTATCTATATAGGTTTGATGGAAAACTAGTGGGCCACTGTTACTACCACTATTATGGGCAAGGGAGGTGTCCTATCAGCCAAAAGATATGTTTCCTTCCACTTTGACAGCCGCCACAGATAATTCTGCTTTAGTGTCTCCTGAGGAAGGCTTTGCTTGAAACGCCAAAACTTGGATCCTTGTTGGGACCCTTAGTTTGAATAAAGACTGTTCTTTTGGCTGATAGGATGCCTCCCTTACCTCTTTTCTTCTGTTACTACCACTAATATACCACACACTCCAATACTATAATTAACAACAACCCACATGAAGGACCATCTTAGATAGGTCATTGAGATGAGAATTGAGACGTTCAGGCCTAAATGTACTCAATTCCCCTTGTATTTCACAATGTTAGAAGGTTGCCTGCAAATGCAGAAGTATCTGCTGGCACATCCAGTAAGAACAGTGATTTTATCAAGAAACAATATGAAAAAAGTGCATAATGGTATAACACATTGGCCTTACTGCAGCCAAAAACATTGTAAACTCTTGCCTGAAATATTGCCGATAGCAAGCATCAAGTCAGGAAAAGCACCCCGCCCTATAGGGGGCAACGACGACAAAAGGGGCGAGGCCATTGCCTGGGGGGGTGAACAGAAAGGGAGGTACAGAGGGGGAGAAAAAACCTGGGGTAGAGAGAAATAGGATCAGAAGGGGGGGCCAATGAGAGTCAGGGATGTAGGCACGAGGGGCGGGATGAGTGAGGGTGAGGCAACCCGAACTGAAGCGGAAGCTGCAGTTCGGCTATATTATGGGGTTAATTTACAGTAGTTTTACATCTGTACCTTTTAGTCTAAAGGCTTAAACTCATAATAGGTATCTGTGCATTTCTCAGGGCAGGTGCAAAATCTGGTAGAGTACTTATTTTGTTAGAGACATGTATTTCCCACTGCAAAATGGGATCTTCTGTCTACTCTTGGTCCAGTCCCATACTACACTCCCGCCGCTATGCCCCCTTGAAATCTCTGCATCCAGAGGAAATACCTGTGTAAATAGAAGCTCTCTAAAACAGCTGTTTACAAGAATTTTGATATAGATACGTATGCTTTGCTGTGTACACATCTCAACGCATCTAAAACGACCTCTATAGTACTAGGTACAGTGTGCTCCGTATTCCTCACTTGTTTATCAAACCTTTTAACGCAGAGACTCCTGTTTAACAAATTCTTGGGCTGAGTTACATCATTCACATTTTCGTTTTGTGAATCAGAGCATGATTCATTGCTTATGGAAAACCCGTCAAATAACTGCAAGCTTGCTCACAGCCAATTCTGTCACTGCTATGAAATTAACAGTGAAATTAAGTGGTTCGATAGTGCTAAGATATTCCACGACTACTCCAGCAAGCATTCAGTCACCTCTAAGGTTAACGGGATAAAGAAACTAGTCATTATGCCAGCTCTACAAAGAAGCAATTATGAGACTTTATAGAAGGGTTTCAAATATATTTTTATAAAATAGAAATCAGCCAAATATTAGTGGGAGCAAATTATAGTACTTAGTGGAATTATGACCTAGCAATGAGCCTTTTAATCTATACGAAGCATTAACAAAAGGTATAAGTATGAAACCACAATAGGTGGCACATAACATGGAAAATATACAATGATTCTCACAGTTTGTTGTCCTGAGACCCCAGAGGGAAGGATTGCAATCCAGAACTATTTCCAAAAGCTGCAAACTATGTTTTTGATACTGATTTCTTGATATTATAGGCCTGTATAATTATACAATATTTTCGGCACTTGAAACCTGCAGACATGCTGAATAGTTATGACAAGGTTCAGAAACAATTTCTTGTACTTTTTTGGTTTAGCATGTATTCTTCTCATTTTGCAGTGGGTTTTCCAAGAGCCTAGAGAAGAGAACAAGATGGTGGGCTTTTTTTTTTTTATGTCTCAGATCCAACGACGTCTCAGATTTCAGACTTTATCACCATTATGGAAAGTGGAGTCAAAAGTCTATTTTCTGAGGTAGGTAATCTCAGAGTTATCTTTGCAGGCAAATTATCGGAACTATCAGTAATTCACATTTGACCTTTTAGACCCGGATTCTATAAATGATGCCACCGCTGCCTAAATTATGGCTGCTGATCGCGTGTCAATCACGCAACAGTGCCGTTTATTGAATCGTGGCTTTGTGAATTGTAGGCATCAGAAATGTAGGGCAGGGTTTTCAAAGCCTACATTTATGGTGCTTACCTTTCAAGTAAATCATGGCTATGGAGGCGCTTTTTGACGCCTAACGTCACTTCCAGCATTAGCCACACCTAGAGTGACATTAATGCCATAAAGCATCTCCACACAGTGGCGTAGTAAGGGGGGTTGAGAGGGGTGGGTGCCAAGTTGGTGTGGGGGTATCAGCACCCCTCCCCCCGCCTCTTCCCATTCCTCCCCTCCACGTGCTTGACCCATTCCCTTCCCCCATACCTTTAGTTAAAGTTGTTGTTTGCGGCAGTCAACAACGTGCTCTTATCAACCCCGTCGGCTCACCCACTGATGTCACTTCTGGGTGCCATGCAAAGGATGTGACTTCAGAGGGAGAGCCGACAGGGTCTTAAGGAGCACAGTGTTGACCATCACGAGCAACAACTTCAACTAGAGGTACAGGGAAAGGGAAGGGGGGGCGTCCTGCAGGCAGGAGCAGGGAAGGAGCGGGAAACTTAGACGAGGGTGGGGGAGAGGCATCACCACCACAAGCACCTCTCACCCTCGCTACGCTACTGCCTCCATAGCAGTGATGCAGGCAACATTTTTTTAGGTGCCAGTTTATGCCTATATTTTTTTAAAACTGCTATTACTCATTTTTAAATGGCATTTTCCGCTTATGTTAGTCGCCCAACTTACAAAATGAAACAGGGGAAACAAAACCATAAACTCAAAGCACAAAACCAGAGTGAAACGGTCCCAATCAGAATGGTGAGCACCAAAAAAGTGTCCTTCAACTCATCTGATAAATACAAATGCCTTTATTCATCCGAAGTCTCATATATGCATTCAAAGACTCAATGACCCGACATGCACATGTTTTGGCCTAACCGGCCTGCCTCAGGAGTCACAGTGCTGGTGGTGATCACACCCTTTCACTGCATCTGATCTGTAGGTCTGTAGGCCTAAAATTCTTTATAATAAACTTCTACCAGGCACGAATTTATAGAGCTACCCTTTTGTTTGCCTTGTATTATGGTCAAGTTCCAAAACAGAGGGTAGCGTTTCCAGAAGTCCTGATTTTGAAATAGTGGCCCTTTCTCAGCAGCACCGATTAAAATCACCACCTTTTAGGTACACAACTTGTTTCTTCCACAGCTTCTCTGTGCAACATCTTCTACACCTCCTCCAGGGTTACTTTACTGTGACAATCTTTTTGCCTCACTCTGACCTCAGTTGCTCTAATCTTCGAAGTTTTCCTTCTCTTCCTTTAACACTTTTTTGGTGCTCACCATTCTGGTTGGGACAATTCCACTCTGGTTTAGTCGCCCTACTTACAGCACCATATATTAAATATGGGTCTTATTCTTTAGCTACTTTTTTGCATATATCAATTAGGGTACATTGATCTGCTATCTGAATTTTATACCAGATACTTTGGTGGTTGAATGTGTTGTTTGCAAAGGTTGACAGACTCCGCTTTTGCACGCATGAAAAGGGTGAATCCGTTTCTGACCCTAAAGAAGGGTCGAAAAGGAACTCTGTCAGGCAGCGACTTTGACTCCTCTTTCATTCAGATAAGTTGTGCACTTCATTGTTGGTTCTTTACTGTTTTTCATTGCTTGCAATTTTTGAAAATTGATGGTCACCTCATATGATTTTTCAAGTCGGGGGTGGCATATGGACAGTCTGCACAATATTGATTGAGTGGACCTACCCTAGAAGGAGCACTTAACATATATTTGGACACATGCACTGGGATTTGATATTTGTTTTGCATTAAATCTTAAGAGACATTATGATGTACGGAGCGGACTCATTTAGGCCACATTTGAGATACTGTCTCGGGTTAAACTGCCTTTGTTACCTAGCGCAGTCCCCCAGTGCTGAAGTCTCTTAAATTAATTTTATACTTTGAAGTTTTTCAAGGAGATTGGTACACAGGGTGCATTCCCTTTAATATATTTTCCTGCCTGTTTTTGTTTTATATTGCTTTGTTTACCAGCAGTTTATTGGTATTTTTGTATTTACGGTTTGTAAAGGTTACCACTATGTCATTTGGAGTAAAAATGATCTGCACACTAAGGGATGTGGCTCACTGGTTGAGTTGCTGCCTCTGCCCCCAAAGATTGGGAAATCAAATCCCAGTGCTGCTTCTTGTAACCCTGGGCAAGTTACTTAATCCTCCAGCACCCACTGCTTTGAAGGCCAGCTTTGAAATGCCAAAGCAACAGAAAGGTGGTATACAAGTCCCCTTTTTATACAGCTGCAGCAGTGATGCTGCTGTGGTGAATGTTCCGAAGCCCATAGGATTTAAACGGGCTTCAGTGCATGTACTGCGGCAGTAACACTAGAATCTGTATATATAAAACTAGCTGATGCCCCGGCGTTGCACGGGTATTTAATTATAGCAATAACACTGTAAATTGATTCAAATAAAGATACTTTATAGTGGTGAATGAAATTATTTTTTAACAGCTTTATAAAAAGTACAATATTCAAATTATAATGTGAAATATTTGACAATATGAATACAATACAACTAACACAAAACTTGATTATAAACAACATTTTTAGTTTCACCTCCAGGAGCAAGAACATATAAATTCTTGGGTGAAGAGACCCCCAGAACATATCACCCCAGGTAGTGAGGGATCAGCATACCAAGTTTCGTTCAAATCGGTCAAGCCGTTTTTGTGTGATCGCGGCACATACATACATACATACACACATAGGAGGTATGTATGTGTGTATGTATGTATGTGCCGCAATCACACAAAAACGGCTTGACCGATTTGAACGAAACTTGGTATGCTGATCCCTCACTACCTGGGATGATATGTTCTGGGGGTCTCGCGGCCCACCTGCACACGTGGGCGGAGCTACAAACAGAACATCAGATTTCACCCATTCATGTCAATGGAAAAAATGTAAAAAGCTGCCATTCTCACACTAATTCAAAAACGGCTTGACCGATTTGAACGAAACTTGGTATGCAGATCCCTCACTACCTGGGGTGATATGTTCTGGGGGTCTCGCAGCCCACCTGCACACGTGGGCGGAGCTACAAACATAAAATCGGATTTCACCCATTCATGTCTATGGAAAAAATGTAAAAAGCTGCCATATGTTCTGGGGGTCTCGCGGCCCACCTGCACACGTGGGCGGAGCTACAAACAGAAAATCTTATTTCACCCATTCATGTCAATGGAAAAAATGGAAAAACCTGCCATTCTCACTGTAATTCAAAACCGACTTGACCGATTTGAACAAAACTTGGTATGCAGATCCCTCACTACCTGGGGTGATATGTTCTGGGGGTCTCACAGCCCACCTGCACACGTGGGCGGAGCTACAAACAGAAAATCAGATTTCACCCATTCTTGTTAATGGAAAAATTGTAAAATGCTGCCATTCTCACAGTAATTCCAACTACCTGGGGTGATATGTTCTGGGGGTCTCGCAGCCCACCTGCACACGTGGGCGGAGCTACAAATAGAACATCAGTGTTCACCCATTCATGTCAATGGAAAAAATGTAAAAAGCTGCCATTCTCACATTAATTCAAAAACGGCTTGACCGATTAGAACGAAACTTGGTATGCTGATCCCTCACTACCTGGGGTGATATGTTCTGGGGTCTCGCGGCCCACCTGCACACATGGGCGGAGCTACAAACAGAAAATCAGATTTCACCCATTCATGTCAATGGAAAAAATGTAAAAAGCTGCCATTCTCACAGTAATTCCAACTACCTGGGGTGATATGTTCTGGGGGTCTCGCGGCCCACCTGCTCACGTGGGCGGAGCTACAAACATAAAATCAGATTTCACCCATTCATGTCAATGGTAAAAATGTAAAAAGCTGCCATTCTCACAGTAATTCAAAAACGGCTTGACCTATTTGAACGAAACTTGGTATGCTGATCACTCACTACCTGGGGTGATATGTTCTGGGGGTCTTGCGGCCCACCTGCACACGTGGGCGGAGCTACAAACATAAAATCAGATTTCACCCATTCATGTCAGTGGAAAAAATGTAAAAATCTGCCATTCTCACAGTAATTCCAACTATAAAACACTTTCTATGACACTATAACCACTAGGGACATTGTTTCTATTCTACCACGGACACCATACATATAGAGTTTGTATGTTCTAACTGTGTTTGTAACTGTTTCCTTCATGCACCAAAGTTCATAATGTTATTACATTACATGAGTACTCACATATGCTGAACTAGGAACACAGGTTCCATTCTGAACCGGGAAAAAACTGCATGGAGTTTCTTTTCAACCTGAGTTTCCACATATTGAATTGTTTAAATCAATACTGAAACTTTTGGGTGCCACTTATTCCAACATATCTTCCTTTTCAGTTTAAGAGATTGCAAATTCCAGTGAGACTTGCATTCTCTATCACAATCAACAAATCACAGGGACAGACTATTACATACTGTGGAGTGGATTTAAGATCCCCCTGTTTTTCCCATGGACAACTCTATGTTGCTTGCTCAAGGGTGGGTTCACCCAAGAATTTATATGTTCTTTCTCCTGGAGGTGAAACTAAAAATGTTGTTTATAATCAAGTTTTGTGTTAGTTGTATTGTATTCATTTTGTCAAATATTTCACATTATAATTTGAATATTGTACTTTTTATAAAGCTGTTAAAAATAATTTCATTCACCACTATAAAGTATCTTTATTTGAATCCATTTACAGTGTTATTGCTATAATTAAATACCCGTGCAACGCCGGGGCATCAGCTAGTGGCTTAATAAAAAGGGGTTTATAAACAGTGCCTCCCTTGTGGGTACCACATGGCGTGGTTGTCAATCAAATGCTAGGCATCCTTTTTAAAAACCCACCTGGCCAGGTTTTACTTGGCCTAATTTACCAGCACCTAAATTGGATGCCTAGTGATTAAGTCAACCATGCCTATTCTCCACCTCTAACAATCCTGTTTTTCAGTTAGGTGTCATTAGGCGTCGCTAGGCATTCTATGAGTTTGGCGCTGAACTTTAATTGTTAATTTAATTTAATTTTTTTATTGGTCTGAATTCAAAGAAAGGTGAGACAGGCATGTGGGATCTCTAAGGGAGAGATGAGCAGATTGGATGGGCCATTTGGCCTTTATCTGCCATCATGTTTCTTTAACAATTTTTACTGCAGCTTTGTAAAAGAACCCCAAAGTTTTTTTGCCAAGATAAGCTTGTATCATGTGAATTTGTCATGAGATACCAGTTCATTTAAACAATATATTTTCTTTAAACTTTAACACAGAAAAAACTACTTGTGTCTAGCAATATGCATCAAAATAGCTGAAAAATAAGACCAGTTCTTGGTAGACTTCTATAGTTTGCACCCTGAAAATGACAAGGACAGATCAGAATCATGTATGCATAAACTCAAGCAAATGGTATAATGTGGACTATTTAGTTGGGCAGACTGGATAGACTGTGGGGTCTTTATCTGCCATCATCTACTATTTTATATTACTATTGGGCTCATTAAAAAAAAAAAAAAAAACATAGGCGTCTAAAAGACGGCATAAACTTGCAAGTGGGCATTTTCAAAACTGACTTTTTTTGGTAGTTTTGTCTTCAGTGCGTCTAAATCTTTTTTTTTATTTTATTTTTTTTACTTTTCAAAATGTTTATTAAGCAAAAACAATAAGCATACACAGGCAGAATGCCAACTACAAATACAATAAAACATTCCCCAGCAAAAACAATCCCTCCTCCACCCCCCCCCCCAAGTGTTGTGCCAACTCAAAACAACAAGGAAGCAGCTACACAAGGCCACGGCCAGACATCTATACTAGGCCCCTCCATTTACCATAGGCACACCATACACGATTAAAAGAACCACAGGTCCATAAAGCAGTCAGTTTAGACATGAGATATATTTCATCTAGTTTAAGAAGATCCAACTTTGCAGGAAGAGCAGGCTGTTTCCAAGACCTGACCACACATAATCTAGCCCCCTTGGCAACCAAAGCCACAAAGTGGGCGGAGTCACTGTCCAACCCCTGAGCAGGGTAATTAAATAAAAAAGCATCCATATGCAATGGTACAAGAGTATGCAATACCACAGACACTAACTGTTGAAGTATTTCCCAATAGAGAGCCAGCTCAGGACAATCCCACCATATATGCTCAAAGGTCCCCGACTTACAATATGGTGCTGAGAATAACTGGGTTATTGTTAAGTGCTGACTTACAATATGGTGCTGAGAATAAATGTCCAAATAAGTGTTCTCGACTTTTTTTTATTTATTATCCGTGTCACATTTTTTATAAAGGTTAGTACCAATAACAGCATGTTTCATTTAACATATTGATATATATCACAGTAATGATGTATTTTATTATCTCTCATGTAATTTACAAACTTAAAAATGGGAGTTGAAAGGACCTCATAAGTGGAATAGCCTAGGGCCTCTTTTCATCTAAATCCGGCCCTGCGTCTTGTGGATTCAAAAATGGACATTTTCGCCACCTGATGTTTAGATGTTTTTCTCAAAACTTCCAAAGTCAGACTTAGGGGTCCTTTTACTAAGGCGCGCTAACCAATTTAGTGCGCGCTAAATCGATTACGGTGCCTTAGTAAAAGGACCCCTTAGACGTCCAATCGAAAATGCCCCTCCATGTTATATAAATGCCCTTTCCAGAATCATTCCTCCCTCCCTCTTTCACCCTCCTTCAATTTTTGCCTCATCTGTGGGCCAAAAAGGCAGCAGATATAATAACCAGTCATTCCTTTTCACTCTTAAAAATAGTGCCAATGTTTTAAATTATTATACATCCAAAACAACTTAATTCAGCTGCCCCTATGCCCCCATCAGAGAAATGGAGGAAGGGAGGCAGGCGAAGAGAAGCAAGGACAGCAGCTGAGAGGGAGGGAGGAAGGAAGCAGTTTGAATGAGAGATGATGGAAATAGGTTGTGAAGAGGCCGGAAGCCCGGAAGGACATAGTCTGGGCTGGGGAAGAACGATGGAATTGTAATGAAACAGACTAGGATGAGGGAAGAAGCAAATCAAGCTGGGAAGAAAGAGAATGATGTAAAAAGTTAGAAAAAGGCATACGTAGATGAAGGAGAAAGGAAAGGAGACCTAAAAATGAGAGGCTGTATCCCTCCCGAACTCTGGGAGGATTTGGCGTGATAAAAGTCCACAAATATCATAGCATAACAAATGTTCAGGTTTATCTCCTCTGGCCCTGCTGTAACTCAGAGTGGCATAAAGTATGTCTTCAGAATACACACCCTGTGTTCACATTCAACACCTTTACCTTTTAAAAATAACTTTATACTTACTAACAAAGCCCACATCTTCTGCGCATGATAAAAAAAAAAAATCAATTTGAAAATGTAAGCTACAACCTTGTATATATATGTGCCAAGCCACAACAAAGTAGAATTATTTTTTGTTTCATATGAAAGCCAGAGTAAAACACACCAAAGGTCACAAACAAGGCAGAATTTGGCATAATAAGACTTCACTTCCATATTAATGCACCTCAGATCAACCCTGTAAACATGAAACAATAAATTTAGCAAAACAAGCAAAATGACCCTGCTGGTTGGTTGGTTTTCCCAGATACCATCTACACATTTTAGAAACGTACAACCTTCTAATAGAAATGAATAAACTACTCAAGCAGAAAGTTGCTGCAGAAGATAGGCTTGTTCTGATTGGAAAGGGCATCTGCTATCTGCAATATTGATAATACTTTTCAAATTTCATCTGCTTTTGTTTGCATTCTGTGTCGTCTGTTTAAACACACTAGGAATAATAATGAATCTCAGCATTATCTGCACTTTTTCAAGGCCGAACATATAACTTTATCACAAAAAATAATTAAAATTCTTTGGCACTGTTATATTATTTCCATTAAATGTTATCATGCAGTGACAATAAACTAACATCAGTCCAAGGCTGCCCATATGCTGCTTTTTAGAAGAATGTTTTTGTCCTAGGGTGAAACGCATGAATTTTGCATTTATAGGGTCAAACAATTCTTATTTTTGTGAGGGGAGGAGTGGCAGCTTATTATTATTTTTTTTTTTTCTCCTTAGCTTCCAGCTCAGCTGCAGCCTGGGCTGGGATGCAGCGTCATAAGCCTTCGTTCACAACTTCCTGGGAATATTTACTCCTATTTTGAGTCACCCTAACCTAGTTCATCACAGTAGCAACATTCAGTCAGGGCCTCTACACCAAGCTCTTTCCAGAAATCTGAAATCATGGGCTCTGCATTCTGCTACTAGGTATCACAGTTGTGTGATGATAGGGATGCCTTTCCTCCCTAGAGAGATTTTAAATATTGTCTTTGCAGCACAGCAGGCCGGAGGAGCAGAGACCCGATCCAGGAATCATACCCAGCTCTTTCATCTGACTGCATGCACAAATGCCACTGAACCACTGTGCCGGCCCACAGTCAAATATTTCCACGGCAGCACTCATTAATCGTTCTTTGGCCACATCCCCAATTTGTAAGGCCACAGGAAGCACACAACTCCTTGGTGGCATAAGATAATGATGTCCTATGGAATGCCTGCTCAGGACTCATTTGGAATCGTGACCCACTGTTTGGGAAGTTCCATTGTAAGGTTTGTTAGTATAAGGCAGGGGTAGGCAATTCCGGTCCTCGAGAGCCGGAGCCAGGTCAGGTTTTCAGGATATCCACTATGAATATGTATGAGATGGATTTGCATGCACTGCCTCCTTGAGATGCAAATCTATCTCATGCATATTCATTGTGGATATCCTGAAAAGTTGGCCTGACTGCGGCTCTTGAGGACCAGAATTGCCTACCCCTGGTATAAGGCTAGAAAACTAAATATACCATCTCTCATATCATTCAATCGTGCTGAAATAATCATGACTGACCCCATTCAGTAACTCTGAGTGCACAATGTAATACCGAAGGACCAAAAGCTTAATGTTCTGAACTGCTGCTGGACCGTGTGCTCATCTAATGCAGTGTTTCTCAACTCGGTCCTGGAGTATCCCCATGCCAGTCAGGTATTCAGGATATCCACAATGAGCATGCATATACTTGATCTGCATATACTGCCTCCATTATGTGCAAATTTCTTTCATGCATATTCGTTGTGGATATTCTGAAAACCTGACTGGCAAAGGGGTATCTCCAAGACCGAGTTGAGAAACACTGATTTAATGCACATGCACATTTGAGGGGGAAATGCAGATGAAAAAGTCTAAAGCAGACCTTTCCTTTTTTTATGTGAAATAAGTTCTTGTTTGCCCTTAAAACTATTCTGCATTTTATGAATCTTCAGGAAGTCCTGTCTTTCTCCATTGTCATTCTCAATAGGCTTTGATAGAATCAACTTTTCTTTTATATGTTTTTATAATCCACCTTTCTTTATAGCATGATCAGATCAGCTAATGACATATTTTATTAATAATGAAATAATCTACCAAAGCATATCATATAAGCTGAATCACCAAAATAAAATAAAACTACATGAACGCCTAACATTTCTAGTTCCACCTCAAGCAACCCATTTCAGTAATAACATTACTTAGAGTACGTCCATTGTAAATTATTTTGGGCCATTTAAGGAAATCATCAGCACTACTTATTGGTATATTTCAGACTGGAATAAATAATTGTTCCATTTAAAAACATGAAAAATCAAAATGCAGAAATTTTAGGGCTTCCGTCTGGAATGCTGGTTGCCTAATTGCCTTGCGTGTGTGAGCTTCCTTGCGTTTAAAGGATGGAGGAGATGGATTACCTTGATACTTTGCGAACATCGCACTGTTCCGCGCAGTTTTTTACAAGCAGGAAAATGGCATCAGCCAAGAAAAGAAATTCATCTGAGTAAATCAAATGCTGCCTACTGAGGTCTCCCTCTCGCCCCTAGGATTAAAGCAGAAATGGCTGCAGATGATTATAAAATATGGAATTCGGGAGGGGAGGCATATACTATTGGCTCATTCCATAAGCAGGAGCAGGTCTATACAGCTCTACAGTTAGTGAAGAGCGCTTAAGCCAAAAATCCATAACTTTTAATACGATGAGGTTGTCCTGAGAGAGGAGATGGATTTTTTTTTCACCTCCAATACAAGTATTAAAGAAACAAGTGGGTTTTCCTTGTCTCAGCATATTTCTAATTTCTGCTTCATAGCAAGTCCTATACAGGCTGCACTTTGATATAATAACACTCTCTAGAAGTTTAGCTATCTTAGAAAATTATTTTTTTTTTTTTTTTAAAAAGAGAAATCTAACCACCGAATCAGTACATGCACATAGAGCTCTGCCAACCTTTCTCTCAATGAAAGAGTATCTGCTTTACAAGGGAAGATGTTTAACTGCTTTAGACAATTCTTGATAGTTCCAGCTGTTCAGATTTAGCAAAAATGTCATTTGATGCAATGATTTTAGAGATGACAGTTAAAGTCACAAACATGCCTTGTTTTAGAGGTCAAAACTCCAGTGCCCAAGTCCTTAGCAGCAGATATTTTAGATAGGTATCTAGTATCTGAAATAAATATACCATTAACTTTCATTTGCTGTTTTGCATTGCATTAAATTGCTTGTCATCTGGAACAATTACAGACAACAAATGTTTCTTGTTATTAAAGATTATAAAATGATGGAGACAAGCCCAAGCGAGAGGAAATGTCAGTATCGTGCAGCCATGTGCCAAAGTCCTCTAAAACTCTTTCAGCGTCTCATAAAAGCACTGGCCAATTGCAGAGCAGCAATAGCAATGCTGGGCGATGATGTCACAGTGAGTTATGGCTTCACTTAAGTATCATGTAGAAAGTTAGAAGAAAATAGCTTAAAACAATATAATATTTTAAAAAACTTTATAAGCTGCTACCTTGCCCAAAGGCATTGGTGCGGATTATAATAAAAGATAAGGGTCTAAACAGTAACAAATCGACAATCATTCATATATTCAATACAAAAATCCCCCATTCTTAGAAAAGACATTAAAATCTAAAAAGAGATGTTTTTAATAATTTTATGGAACTTCATATAAGAAGGCTCAGTCCTGAGCACCAGTAAAAGAGCATTCCAGAATTGTTTAGCTGGATGTGAAAAGGATGCCATCAAATACAGTAGCATTTAAAAAAAACGAGCTTTACGAGTTGAGGGAAACTAAAGCAGTAATTCTTTGGAGGGATGACTGCTTTCTAAAACAGGTAAATATAAAGGAGCCAACCCATGAATTATTAAAAATAAAACTAATTGCATCCATTTTAAACGTACACCGAGCCCAGATTGGTAGCCAGTGAAGTCTAGGGGAGCCTCTATCATGCCTCTTAGCACCAAAAATACATCCGTAACAGTTGATGGTGATCCAGGTACCCATCTGAGCATCTAACATACAAAAGATTACAATAGTCAAGGGATGATAGTATTTAATTCATTCATTTTATTAATTTAGATTGTTATATAATATTATATATTAGGAATGCTACTTTTATCTTCGTTTCCTTTTCTTTTCTATTTAAATGTAGTTACATTACATTAGTGACTTCTATTCCGCCTGTACCTTGCGGTTCTAAGTGGATTACATTGGAAGATAACTGGACATTTCCAGGAAGTTACATTACATTGGAAGATAGTTGGTTTCAAGTTACATAGTGAGGTTTCTGGTTATATTTTGTGACATAGAGAAGAAGTTACCAGCAAGATGGGTTTCAAGTTGTATTTAGTGACGTAGAGAGGAAGTTACCAGATGGGTGGGTAGTACGCGGGAAATTTGCAGAGGGTATAGGAGGAGGGGGAGGTTAGGTTAACTGAAGATGTTTTTTGAATAGTAGTTCTTTTCATAGTTTTCATTGAAATTTAATGTAAACTGCTTTGGTCCTTTTTTTGGCTGTATATGCGATATATAAAGATTTTAATAAACAAACAAACATATCGCCTGGACCAGAATTATCTGAATGAATGCATTGTATATAAATAATAATAAAGTACTGTATAAATCATCCAGGTAGGAACAGCCTATTTCAGTCAGACAACTTCAGCCATAACCAGAGAACCAGGACTATCCTAATTTTATCATGAATGTTATTTATTTATTCAGTTTTCTATACCATTCTCTCAAGGGAGCTCAAAATGGTTTACATGAATTTATTCAGGTACTCTGTCCTGGTAGGCTCACAGTCTATCTAATATACCTGGGACAATGGGGGGATTAAGTGACTTGCCCAGGGTCACAAGGAGCAGTGTGGGTTTGAGCCCACAACCTCAGGGTGCTGAGGCTGTAGCTTTAACCACTGTGTCACTATAGAAATCAAAATGTAGTAAAAGTGAGCTCAGTACAGGACAAGGAAGACATTGTGACATCATTGATGTGGTTGGCTCTAAGACATTGGTGGAATGAGGCATTATGATGTCACAATTCCAGCTCTGGTTATCAGAGGCTGGAGCTTTCACAATATTTATTTATTCATTTTTCTATACCATTCTGCTAGAGGAGCTCAGAATGGTTTACATGAATTTATTCAGGTACTCAAGCATTTTTCCCCGTATGTCCTGGAGGGCTCACAATCTATCTAATGTACCTCGGGCAATGGGGGATTAAGTGACTTGCCCAGGGTCACAAGG
Source organism: Geotrypetes seraphini (assembly GCF_902459505.1). NCBI lineage: Eukaryota > Metazoa > Chordata > Amphibia > Gymnophiona > Dermophiidae > Geotrypetes > Geotrypetes seraphini. The sequence goes on from NC_047087.1 coordinate 45,512,079, forward strand.
AGTAGTGTGGGTTTGAACCCACAACCCTAGGGTGCGGAGGCTGTAACTTTAACCACTGCGCCACACACTCTCCCTTCATGGATATTCAGTATCAGTATCCTGGCATAGAATATCTAGGTATAAAAAATCTCAAGTTACCCACACTCACCACAACCAGAAAGCAGGCCATTTTGGTTTATATGATCAAGAACATCTTTGTTGGTGATCCTAGCTGTCCATGGTATTCGTAGAAGTCTTCTCCAGCACCACAGCTCAAAGGCGTCGATTTTTCTTCTTTCTGCTTTGTGAGTGTCCATGTCTCTCAGCCATATGTCACGATTGGGAATCAAACAACGAGTGATCACGGCAGTGATCACTCGTTGTTTGATGGTGACTGAGACATCATTGCACTTCCATATTTGGTTCATGCTCACCATGACTGCACATCCCAGTGCTAATCGACGCTTGATCTCTGCTGTTGAACCGCCACTGTGATCAATGAGGGACCCAAGGAAAATGAAGTTGTCAACCACTTCTATTTCTTAATTGTTGATCTTTATGTGGACTTTTTTGTTGGCCTAAGTCAAACCACTCCCCAAATCTGCCCAGAATCCACCCCTAACTATGCCTGCTTCCTGGTGGTAGGCATTGAAGGAGTAGGCATCTACCAAATTAGATACCTACCAGCTAATTAACCCCCCTTTTACTAAGCTGCTGTAGAGATTTCTACCATAGCCCAGAGCGCTAAATGGTCTGACACTTATAGAATTCCTATGAGCATCAGAGCATTTAACGCTCCGGGCCACAGTAAAAACCTCTACCATGGCTTAGTAAAAGAGAACCTAATTTTTTTTAATTGGTTTTTAATTGTGTTTTTAAATGATCAGCGCTGATTATATCTAATTGAATAATTAAGTTATTTGCCTGATCAGCTAAGTGCACCGATCTAGGCACCACTCACAGAATCTGGGTCTACACGTTTCCTGCCCACCCTCAGCATGCTTCTAGCAGGGGAAGAAGCCACACTGACACCTTCTGGGGCAGCGAATCCCAGGCCCCACTCCTGGAGGTGAGGACTGCTGAAGGCCACCAATGGAGCAGCTGCAGCTCCCCACTGGAGAATGGCTTGAGGAGGGGCAGAGTAGAGCATGCGAGGAGCTGAGGGCCCATCACAGGTTAAAGGCCCGACACAGAGGACAATGTTTGACTGTCAGGGGGGGCAAGATGCTTTGTCCCTGGCACGGGTTCTTTGGCAATGACAGCTTAGGCAGCAAAGAGCCAGAAAAGGTAGGACTTCATGTCTCTTGGGGGGTGATGGAGACCGCAGAACCTGAGAGGAACTATGTGGCTGGAGGAAAGGGGAGACCTGTATGGCTTAAGGGCACCATGAGCAAAAAAAGTTTGGAACAACTTCTTTATAGTAAAGTTGCTGAAAAGATCAATAGTGACTCTCCTGAAACAGCCAGATACTTCAAAAGTCAAAAAGGCCAAATCACAAGAACAAGTAGTGAAAAACCATCAGAATATTTAATATGATTTCTTTACACGTTAATACATTTCATCTCTTGTTGCACTGAATCACTATCTGTAACTAAACACAAGAGACCATGGACTAATGTTCAGAATAAGTGTCCTCGTGTACAGCAGATTGCTCAAACCATTGATGTGCTGGAGGGGACTCTAGGGAGTGACTGCTTAAGTGATTTTACAAAAAACCGAGACAGAACCTTGCTGAGTGGGGCCACAGTCACAAAAGCATCTTGCTAGGAAATTGGCCTCGCATCACCGGCCCCAGCAATAGCAGAACAAAAAACTGGGAAGTGCTGGTGAGGCAGGGCAGAAGCCACATAGCCATTTAATTGAAATATATTAGCTCAGAATCCAAGCTCCCCCTTGCAGGAGGAAAGCAGGAGGGCATTTAAAAGCAAGAGTTCATTATTTCTAGTACTGATTAGAATACTCCTCCCTTTCCCATCTCCCTTCTTCAAGCAGAATTCATAACCTATAGCAGGAGCTTCATAGAAAGTTATCATCATAATGGACAGGACTAAGTCAGTCAGGGTATTAAACCTTTTTTTTTTTTTTTAATTGTAAAATATATTTTATTGAGCTTAACAAGAGATGATACAAAAGTAAAAGGCAACACAGAAAGTAAGCTCACTTTTCAACAGCACAAAACCCAACAGGAAGGGACCCGCCCCCTGCGCCCCCAAACCCCCCAGAGACCCCATGTGGTCCCCAACAGTGAACAGCAATAGTAACCAGCCAAAAATAAAGAATAGACTTGTCACAGAAATAGCCCACCCCCTGTACAAATCTGTGCATGTAATTTGGCCAAAAATAGCTCCTTCCTGTGATCAGGTTCCATTCCCCTCCCCCTCTTCATCAAAACACTTCACCCCTCTAACTGCCAATAAAACCCTAATTTGAGCCGTCTCTGAACTACAGCATCCTGCAGTGCATATGAAACTTGTTCAGATAAAGAAACAGTTAATAATGTTTCATTTTCATTTTTTTTCAAAGCACGGCACCGTTAGAGTCTTACAGGGATAGTTTTTTAAAGTCTTTTCAGTGCATGTGGCCATATATGTGTAGAGTGATCAGGTCACCCCATTCCAGAAGGGAGACTTTTTGGCCAGTCCTGGTTTTAAAATTGCATCCCAAAGCAGTGTAGTAGTTGTAGTCCATGATTCTCTCCATTGAAAACAGTGCTGCAGGTCCCCTAATGCACCAGGATGAGGTTGGCAGAAATCCAGGAGTGGCCAAAAAGTCTCCCTTCTGGAATGGTCACCCTACATGTGTGTAAATGGCCTCTAATATACCAATTGGTGTAAATGTATGGGCTTTGACAAGATGGCAGGTACTATGCCCACATGGGTGGAATTTGCAAATATGTGCATTATGATTATGAAATATACTAGTTTACTCACAAACTGAAATAATTTAGACTGGAACATCTGCACAATTTCCTGCACAATAGTCATCATTTCTGCCACTTACTCTAATACAGTCAGACCTTGGATAGCGAGTAACGTGGTTTGCGAGTGGTTTGCAAGACAAACAAAAACATTTTATTAATTTTTAGCTCACAAACTGAGCGTTGTCTCGCTAAACGAGCTTGTACGCACGCGGCACGCACAAGCATACATAACACATGCGCAGCACGCACAACAGAAGCGTAATGCATGTGCAAAGAATTTGCACAAAAAGGATAAATAAAGCCTTACAACTTAAAATAAAGTTGCGCACAGTGCGCTGTTTCAGACTGCGCTCATCATATGCACATCACCTGTATGCACAACTTGCGGTGGAAGTAGGAATGAATGAGTGGCATCAAAGAAGAGCAGGTACCCTGCAGTCAGGTCCAGGAACAGTCCCCCTCCGTGCACAATTAGCAGGCTTGTCATCTCATCCGAAAGGAAAAGCCTGCCACTAGAGAATGACACAGTGACAAAATTTATCACCGTTCCCGTCCCCGCGGATAACCGCGGGAAATAATCCCATGTCATTTTTTAGTGTCTATTTCAACCTCAGTCCTTCTACACCAGTATTCTTCAAAGCAAAGCTTGCGGGTCAGTGGCTGAGCCCATTCATATTCTGATTCTTATGTGAGCCAAGGATAATGAAGCCATTGTGACATGTCTGATGTGATTGGTTCTTAGGCACTGGTGGAATGAGGCATTATGACATCACAATATCTGCTCTGGATACCAGAGGCTGTCATTCTGAAGTGTCTATTTCAACCTCAGTCCTTCTACACCAGCATTCTTCAAAGCAAAGCTTGAGGGTCAGTGGTTGTGGCCATTCATACTCTGATTCTTATGTGAGCCAAGGATAATGAAGCCATTGTGACATCTCTGATGTGATTGGTTCTTAGGCACTGGTAGAATGAGGCATTATGACATCACAAAATCTGCTCTGGATACCAGAGGCTGTCATTCTGAAGTGTCTATTTCAACCTCAGTCCTTCTACACCAGCATTCTTCAAAGCAAAGCTTGAGGGTCAGTGGTTGTGGCCATTCATATTCTGATTCTTCCCTCTCTCCTTAAAGAATGACATGAAGATGGTTTCCCGCGGTTATCCACGGGGACGGGGACGGTGATGAATTTTGTCACCGTGTCATTCTCTACCTGCCACCAGAGTACAAACAGCATTTTTGTCACTCACTGGTAAAAAGGAAAAAAAAAAAAACAACCAGCCTCCATCGAGTTTACCAAGGTTTAGTCACAACCAGCCCATGATGAGACTAAAATAGTACTTTTACAGTCACCCACCTGCATCTACACAAATACAATCAATTTATGTGCACATCTAACGCGTATCTAATAACTTCTCCCTCACAGCAGCCAGTTTTTGGGATGTGGAACGAATCATCTGAGTTTCCATTATTTCCTATGGGGAAATTCGCTTTGATATACGAGTGCTTTGGATTACAAGCATGCTTCTAGAACGAATAATGCTCGCAAACCATGGTTTGACTGCATTTTGTAAAGACACTTAGGGGCTGATTCTACAAATAGTGTCCCAATTGTAGGCGGCGGTATGCATTCTACATAAGGAAGTGGTGGAAAACTGGAATGCATGTTCCGGAGGCTGTTATAGGGGAAAACACCCTCCAGGGATTCAAGATAAAGCTAGACAAGTTCCTGCTGAACCAGAACGAACACAGGTAAAGTTAGTCTCAGTTAGGACGCTGGTCATTGACCAAAGGGCCGCCGCATGAGCGGATTCTGGGCACGATGGACCACTGGTCTGACCCAGCAGCGGCAATTCTTATGTTCTTACTGCCGTCTCACCAGCCAATCGGGATGCACATTTTTGTAAATAGATGTGGTGAATGACACCTACATTGTAGGCATCTATCGCGCACCTACGGAGATGCATAGGTATGCTTATGGATGCCCAGGGTCGGTGTAGGCATGATTTCCACCACAAGTGGCCTTGGGTGTCCGTAAGCGTCCCTATGCATCTCCGTAGGCATGAGACAGATGCCTTAAATGTAAATGTACAAAAAAAAAAAAAAGCTGATGCTTGATTGACACATGATCAGCGGCCGCTTCTTAGGTGGCCATCAAGATTGGCGTCCTTTAGAGAATCAGGCCTTGACGGTCCATACTTCACAGTAACTCGAGACAGTTGGAAAATTTTCAGCTGAAAAAGAGATAAATAGTGAGGAAGGCAGCAGTTCAATTGTTCTTGTGTTGGAAGATCCAGGTAAACATTACATACGTTTTTTTTAAGAACAGTGGTTTATCTCAGTCTTTCCAACTTATAAAGACGATCAGTAAAGTAATGATTTCACATTTTCAGCATGATACATTATTCATCTCTGGTATCAATAAAAGATTGTCTTAAGGTCAAATAATATATATATTGACTGTCAATCTTGCCTGGCTGCAATGACTCCAGCCTCCACATCATGAAATAAAAATTAAATTGTAGTTGGGCTTTTAACTCAACTCAATTAAAATAAAGAGATTCTTGGCTTGATATAGGGAAATATTTGTATTTCCAATTCTATTTGTTAATACATTGACATATGTGCTATTTTTTAAATGTAGCACTAAGTGCACTTTCTGTCAATGCCATAGATTTTTTAATAGACTGAGAAAATGCATTTCATTTCTTCTTATTTTCCTTCAATACATCATTTGGTTCTGCTTTTTTGCCTGCATGAAATTCATTTTCTAATGGAAATATTTGTTTTGTAAATCAAATATGTATTATGCACAAAATGCAAAGCACAAATTAAATTATGTTAATGAAATGAAAAAGATATGAAATGCATATTTCATGGACAAAACATAACCTCAGCAAACAACCATTTCTTGATAAAATCTTTAAACACAATCCCCATTCTGTGACAGACATATTGTTAAAGTAGAGAGCACCTCATTTAAATGGCTTCCTTTAATATTAGTGCCTAGTACATATGGGATTGTAAATAACTTTTGGGATGAAAAAAAAAAAAACAATAATGAAATACTGTCTTTAATAATTTGCCATTGGTGTCAGCATAAAATCTGTGGTAGTTGAATATTGGAAATTGGGAACACACACGCACATATAGTCAAAAGCTGTAAATGATTGCATATTTAAATAGAGCTGACTAAGGCAAAGATGTTATAGATATTAGTAATAGGCAGAAAATTATGCTGACCCAACATTATTTGACAAAACCCACTGTTTTAAATTATATATTGGTTACAGTTAATGAATAATAGATTCTTTAGGTGTTTGATTGTAATGCTGATCGTACTATACATAGGCATCTTTTTAATCATCTTTCTATAATAAAATAGCTTTAATTTACAAAGGTCATATGTCTATGAGCTTAGATTAAAGGTCTTGTTTCCTTTCCCTCCGACAGTAGCAGTATTTTTTTATTTTTTTATTTTTTTTGCAACAGAGTAGAATGACATTTCTGAGTTACATGAATGTGGAAACAGTAAGATGAACAACAGGAAGAGGCATGAGAAGGATATGACATGACATGTTTGGATTTTATAAGGCAATGTGGTCATCCCATTTGAAAAACACTTAAGCATACTAGTAGCCTAAAAGAGATCTAGTTCTACTAGGTTCCACAGGACATCAGTCCAGAGGAAGGCTACTAAAATGATGCGTGGTCTTCGTCATAAGGCGTATGGGGACAGACTTAGGGCTCCCTTTACTAAGGTGCGCTAGAGGTTTTAGCGCACGCAGGGTATAACCGCGCACTACATGGCGTTAGCTATTCCTTGCGTTAATGCCCTAACGGTGAAAGGAGCCCTTAGAGATCTCAATATGTATGCTTTGGAGGAAAGGCGGGAGAGGGGGCATATGATAGAGATGTTTAAATGCCTATGTGGTGTAAATGCACATGAGTCGAGTCTCTTTCATTTGAAAGGAAGCTCTGGAATGAGAGGGCATAGGATAAAGTTAAGAGATGAGAGGCTCGGGAGTAATCTAAGGAAATACTTTTTTACAGAAAGGGTGGCAGATGCGTGGAACAGTCTCCCGGAAGAAGTGGTGGAGATAGAGACTGTGTCTGAATTCAAGAAGGCTTAGGATAGGCAGGTGGGAGCTCTTAGCGAGAGGAAGAGATAATGGTTACTGCGGATGGGCAGACTGGATGGGCTATTTGGTCTTTATCTGCCTTCATTTGATTTTATTTTCAATTCTTTTTAGTTTATGATATATTTTTTAATCTCACTTATTGTTTTACCACTTATTTTGTTTTATTTTATCATTCAAATTTCATTTAAATTTCCCCAGAATTCTATTGCTTCAACGGTTCTCCCTCTGCACCTATTCTTATCTCCCCTCTTTTTTCAACTTTCAAAGTCCTTTAGATCATTGTAGTCTTATTAGAATGTTTATTTTCTTATTTTTCTCATCTATTCTCTATTTTATTTCTTCATTACTCTACTAATTGTCATTTTTCCAGGTACTTTAGTTAGATTGTGAGCCTTCGGGACAGTAAGGGAATTTCTAAGTACCTATTTTACTTATAATTTTAATGCACCAAAAATTTTAAAAAAATATTGTCTATTTTTCTGTAAACCGCTTAGAATCCTAACGGAGTTTAGCGGTATATAAGAAATAAATTACAAATTACGAATCATGTTTCTATGTTTCTATGAATTATGTCTGTTGTCTTCTGCTTTCTCTATATTACACTTTAAGACACTGAAGTACCATCATCATTGCTTAAATAAGATCCACATATAAGCCTTAGCAATTTTCTCAAAGCAAGAACTACAACCATCAAGGCAGTGATAATTCAATGTCAATTGTTCTGGACAATGTCAGTAGGTATCTTTCTCCAGACGCAAGCTTTAATTTCCCAGCTCGGTCAACACAGAAAAAAGGAGCATATAGGCAAGGTAATTTGTAAAATACATGCAGAAGTGACCTTTTATATAATACCGACTAGCTGTAAGCTACCGACTGGTATTAAGCTATGAAACGCATTGGTGGGACAGTTACGACTGTGTTCTGACCGGTTAATGGCACAGTGGGTTATTTTTAAGACTAGTTGTTTTGCTTTGTGATGTTTATTCCAAAGTTTTTATGTTCATACTCTGTAAACCACCTAGTTTTAGACAGTATATAAATTTTTAAAATAAATAAAATACTTTGCCAGTGGACATATATAGGAGGAAAGACTGGGCAGAGTTAATATGTACTTATGTAGATTTGAAACCCCTTCATTTACATCTTCACTGGGTAGGCATAAGTGATTGTACCTACATTCGCCACTTGTACATACTGCTACATTCACTAGTATTTTATAAAGATAAGTAGGTGCCTAAAGAGGCATTTTATAAAATAATACTTAAATAGGCACTTCTGTAGATGCCTGCACAAGATACCTTGCTATAAAATTACCCTCAGAATGTGACTCAAGAATGACCACAGCACGAAGAAGTGAAACTTTGAATTAGAGAATGACACAGGGACAAATTTTTCCCTCCCCTCCCAATGAGTTCTTTTCCTGTCCCTTCCCCATTCCTGAAAGCTCCGTCCTCATCTGCACAAGCCTCAAACACTTTAAAATCATAAGCAGCAACATTCTAGAGGTCAGATTGTGATGTCATAATGCCTCATTCCACCAATGCCTAAGCTCCGTCCTCATCTGCACAAGCCTCAAACACTTTAAAATCATAAGCAGCAACATTCTAGAGCTCAGACTGTGATGTCATAATGCCTCATTCCACCAATGCCTAAGCTCTGTCCTCATCGGCACAAGCCTCAAACACTTTAAAATCATAAGTAGCAACATCCTAGAGCTCAGATTGCCATTATAGAATACTTGTGTGAGTCTGCAGTTGTGCATGTATCTTTACGTGCAAGCACTTACACAAGCTCTAGCACACCTAGATGCAACAGTTATGCATCAAACTGATTGTATTAGAAATATAGAAGTCTAAAACCTGGGCATGGAACTGTGAGGAGTGCCCCTGCCCTACCCATGCTGCCCCATTTTTACACCCTTCTTTCAGTTTCATGCTATAGAACTTAGGCGCTAAGATTATAGAATATCTCTTAATTGCAATTATGTGCATAATAGCAAATTAGGGCCAGATAGTGCTAATTAACTCCAACAATCTCTGCTAAGCACTAGTCTATAAATGGCTGTCAGAGTTGGGCATCATTTATAGTACAGTACTTGGTGTTGCGATCCATGCACAATATTGGGTACAGATATTGGCATAGTAAGGGGGCAGGGGGCATCATCTTAGTGGAGGCGCTGGCACCTCTCCTCCTCTCTGACCCCTTGCCGCACTTGCACCTTCCTTTCCCTCTGACACTCAAGACACCAAGCACCTCCCCCCACCTTCTGATCTCCCTGACCCCTCCCACAAAACCCTGATGGTCTTGTGGGCTGGAGGGGGTTCAGATTAGACCCCCCCAACTCAAGAATCCTCCACCTCCTAACACCGCCCCCCCTTACCTTTTGTCAAAAATCGAGCAGGAAGGATGCCCACTCCCTCCTGCTTTGAAGGGCCATCTCTTCATAATTGCAACCTTTCCTCCTCCTGGTGCATCCAGGATGTGCTGGATGGGGCCTAAAATCCTTATTGGTTCTGGCTCCTAAGACCCCTCCCCTAGGGGAGATGCCTTAGGCACCTGAGCCAATCAGGGATTTAGGCTCCTCCTAGTGCATCACTGGCATGCACTGGGAGGGGCATAAGGCCTTGATTGGCTCAGACCTGAGACAATCAGGACCTTATAGGGAAGGGCCGCCATTTTGAAGAGGCGGCCCTTCAAGGCAGGAGGGAGTGGGCATCCCTTCTACCTGATTTTCGATGAAAGGTACGGGGGTGGAGGGTTCTTGAGCTGTTGGGTGGAGGGTTCTTGAGCTGAGTGGGGTCTGATCCAAACCCCCTCAGTTCACTAGACCACCAGGATTTTGTGGGAGAGGGAGGGGGATTGGAAAGCGGGGGCACTTGGTGTCGGGGGGGATGTCAGTGGGTCCTGGTTTTGGCAGCGAGGGAGAGGCGTGCAGGCTATGAGGAGGCGCGGAAGTGCTACCTACCCTCGCTACATCACTAGGGTTTTATAACTAGTAACGCAGACCTCCCTTATTCTACAAAAGTGTGCATAAATTCCAGGAACACCCCTGATCTGCCCATGCCCCTCCCACAGCCGAACCCCTTTTTTGGATCCATGCATAAAATCTATGTGCAGATCCTGGCACTTAAAGATACACATGCAAATTTCCATCAATGCCATTTAACATTGATAATTATTAGCATCCAATTACAGGTGCTAATTGGTTGCCCAAGCTTCCATGCACAATTTGAATACCATGTATAGAATTAGGCCGTATGTGTTCATCAGCCGCTCTAAATCTCTCCATCCAGCTATAACTGCTTTTCTTATGTACTCAAGATAGAAAAGAAAGTGTTAATGCATTGTATGACATTTAATAACAGTCAGGGGAAGAGAGTTTATAGAGCTGAATGTACAACAGCATCTTGCCAGCTACCCAGGGGTGCTAAATGTCGTATGCAGAAACCTGCCTCATTCTGAATCAGATACAGAAGGGAAAATATTCTAAAAAGGGGTTCTGACCTATTGTGTTTTTGCTTTCTATCTCTCATGCCCCTGACATGCTCATTTTCTTTTTAAATATGTTTAAACTGAGTAATGGCCTAGCTTATGGAGGCAAGCACAATGTATTCTATCAAATAATCTATTACTGTACCCGAAACAGGTTTGCCATATGAAATTAAATGCATGTTTGATTGTTTTAATACAAAAAGAAACAAGCCTTTTCAAACACAGTATGGGCTTGAATAGATACTACAAATATTTAGGAACAGGGAGGAGAAAGCTTGCATTGAGAGCTCTGACAACTGCAGTAATAATGAAGAAAAAGTTGCAGTTATTTATTCCCACAACTGATTCCCACATTCAAAGTGTCTTCATAGGCATGAGATCAGGAGCGTTAGTTCTAGCCACGTAGCATGGGTTTAGCGCGTGCAACAATTCTGCTCGCGCTAAAAACGCTATCGCAGCTTAGTAAAAGGAGCCCTAACGGTTGCATACTAAAATGACAGATGCTGAAGTGACCAGCAACACTATCATAATGGCATGTATGTGTAACCAGTCTCCAGTGCTGGGGTCTGTCTCCAGTAGTAGCCTGGAGTAAAAATCACGGATCTGGCTGTGATGCAGAGGGCACGCAGGAAACAATTTTGGATTTTTGAACTTGAAACAGTTTACCCTGGTCATCTTAATGAAAGCATTGAATGGAATACTATTATCTGGACAGCAAGTTTGTCATCATGTGGAAGGGTTCGTGGGTTTTTCTTATAACTACATATGAGGCTTCAGCAGATTTTATGGCTATTTTGTCCTGTTATTTTCTTTATTTGTGTTACAGTTCCAAATAACAGGAGGTTTTTTTTGCTTGTTTCCAGACCTTTCCAATAAAATTGAATCGAAGATGTCATCAAAGTGCTCATTGGTTGCCAATATCTTATAGGATTACTTTCAAAATAGCTCTTTTAGTCTTTAAGACATTAAAATCCAATACTCCGGCTTTCATAGATAGGCTCTTGATCCCATACAGTTCATCTAGAACTCTCAGATCTTCTTCACAATGTACTTTAAATGTCCCCTCTTTAAAAATTATTGGAACCCGCCGTGCTTCAATTTTCTCCGTTACGGCACCAATGTTATGGAACTCTCTTCCTTTGTATTTAAGATTAGAACAGGATTTAAAAATATTTAAAAAGAACCTTAAATGTCTTCTTTTTAAAGAAGCTTTTAATTGACAGATTACAAATTCTCATTTTTCTAGACATCCTTTCGGTCTCTCATTTTTTCCCTTATCTCCCCAATGTGTTTCCCTTTTATGTAATCTTTAAATAAATATTGTATTTCCTCCCCACCTTCCCATTGTTATCAGCTGTCTTCTTGTCTAAATTTGTTTCCCAGTTTGTTTTATATGAATAGTAATTGTATAAGTAAGTCCTCTTTATTTTATTTATGTAAAACGCTTTGAAATTTTAAAAGCGTTTAATCAAACAATATAATAAACTTGAAACTTGATCTTGAAAGGGGGTCCTCATTCCTTCCAGGAGTCAAAACGAGGCTACTACATTTAGATACCAGCTGCAAGTTAATGTCGTAAGATGTCCAGTGGAACAAGATTACTCTCCTGTGGACATTCTCACCTAAGTCCCTGAAGCAGTTTCTTTACATGAAACCCCACAACGTTGGGCGTTTGTAGAGGAGTGTTTCAGTTTTTCCTCCTTAAGCTCAGGCAGTCTCAGCCACTTGTGTTGAATCTGCGTGTCCAGAATCACTTCATGTCTACAGCAATCACAAATTTCAACTTTAGATAAGGGTGACGGGACTAAATCGCGCGAGACAACAGCGCGCTGACAACTGAGCGTAGACAACTGAGTGCAAGGTTGACGGCGCGCCGAAGAAAAGCACTATTTTAAAGGGCTCCGACGGGGGGGTAGGTGGGAGAACCTTTACTTAACAGACATTGCGCTGCCGTTGTGGAGGGTTTGGGGGGTTGTAACCCCCCACATTATACTTAAAACTGAACTTTTTCCCTAAAAAACAGGCAAAAAGTTCAGTCTCAAGTATAATGAAGGGGGTTACAACCCCCCAACCCCCCCACAACGCCAGCGTGATGTCTGTTAAGTAATATAGGGGGGTTCCCCACCAACACCCGCTGTCGAAACCCTTTAAAATAGTGCTTTTCTTCGGTGCGCCATCAACCTTGCGCTCAGTTGTCGGCGCGCCGTTGTCTCGCGCAATTTTGTCTATGAACCTTAGATAAGTATTCTGTTCTTTTTTGCTTTTTTGGACATTTGATATTGATTTGGAACTTTTCATATTTTATTACTTCGGAGGAAGCATTATTTTTGTTCCTGGTGTGACTTTTCACATTTCTACAAAAGCAGTCATTAATTAGCTACATGTATTGATATGTTTTGTTTTGTTTTTATCTGAGGGCATCTCTTAATTTCACATGTAAACCTTTTTTGGTTGTGTATATTTTTGTAGCTTTCAGTCTGGTATCAACTACCCTAACTTCATCTATTGGGTGGCTTAGATTAGGGAACTCTAATTATTAATTTAATTTAGTTAGAGATTAATGGCTTTTTCTGCCCAGGAAACACTGACAGAGGACAGGCATACAGGAGTGAGGGTTTTGTTTTATTTTATTTAGAGGAGATAGTAGGTTCCACATTGGTCCAGGTCCTAAGGAGTCTGGTCCTGTAGTCCAGTTCTGGGAGGCTTAGCAGGAGACCAGCTGATGGTACCTATTGCAAGACAGCATCGAGGGCCTGCAGGCAGAAAGCTTTTTTTTTTTTTTTTTTACTTATTTCCTTTTCTTAGTGTGCGCATAACATTTTTGATTTATTTTTAATGAATATGTTTGAGTTTGTGAGCTGAGTACATATACAGAGACAGTAATACTTACCTAGGTTCACAAGTCGACTTCTGAACATTCTTGTACGCGCAGAGACAAAAAAAAAGAGAACTAATTCAATACAAAGCAACTTAGAACTAAAAGAAGTCAGTAATTGACAGGGTTGAAAGGGAGCACAAAACGGAACTTATCTGAAAAATTTCCTTGCTGGTAATAGATCACTGGGTTGGATCTAAAAGAAAAGGCATTTACATATTTTGAGCACTTTATTGCACAGCTGTGATTTTAATGTGATTTTAACTGGTTTTAACTAAAAGGAGCACTTTAACTGGTTTTAATTGATTTTAAATGTAATAACACTTTACTCAATTGTTACCAACTGAAATTAGAATTTTTTAATTCTCTTTTGTGCAATAAAAACCTGGCATTTAATCACAAACTTGTGTACAAGTCTCTTTGAGTCTCTTCCTGCCTGGTTCTCACTAGGCATCACTTACCCAGGTATTCTTGCAGGTTAATTTTAAACACCTGAAGAGAGCATTGGAGGAAGTGTGCCCTGTCCCAGGGGAACCCAACTTACCAGCTAGCACTGTGACCTTCAGCTGATTCACTGTTGTTCTAGGACAGGGTAGTGCTGAAATCTAGGGGGCACTACATAGTCAGCTTAGTAAAAGGACCCCTTAATGATTAACATGGGGGGGTTTCCCCCCAAATTTATATCCATCTATTGTTGGTGAATACTAGCAAGCAGCTTCAGTGGGTGAGACTGATGAAGTTGTACACTGTACAGTGTTTATTCTCCAGCATTTGTGTCCTTCTGTCGCCAAAAAGGCAAGCTTATTTATTCAGTGTGGGCACTTTCAAATGCATATTCCATACAAGGCAACTGAGAACACTGATTGTATGGTAAACTATGAAATCATTTTTCTGCTATGCAAAACTGGATACTTTTATGTCAACTTTTACTCATTTCTAGTAAAACTGAACACCCATAGAAGGTTTTTTTTTAATGATTAATGGTTTCAAAGCTTAATCCTTGGCTTTACTGAAACTAAGTACTAAGGATCTTTATGGCATTTGACTTTCTACAGTACACCATGAGCACACAAAAATTACACTGTTCCAATTCAGTGTTTATGGGTTGCTATGTAGATTCCATTCAGTTCAAAATGTCATTGTGTTGCATGGTGCAGGTCTTTTAAGCTTTGACCATATTATTTTTGTTCTGCATGAATTCTCTCGCTTCTCTGTGCAGTAATCTAATAATTTTATTTTTTTAAAAATCTTTATTGCTTTTTCAATCTTCAATAGTGCAATACATAAATATAACATACTTAATAAGTCAATATAAGCACATTTAACTTTCAAATACAAATAACCAACCATTTTCTCCCACCCACCCACCTAACGATAACTTAATAAAACACAAAAGCATATATTTCCCTAAAAACCTTACCCTAATCAATTAGTCATACCCTTCGATCCTCCCACCCATCCCAAGTGTAAATATTGAAGAATCAAATTATGACAGAAATAACCTCCCCCCCCCCCCACCCTTCCCTGGACGTGTACCAAAATAAACAAAAATTGACTCACAAATCAAAAACCTATTATAATGAGGTAACATAAGATGTCAACGGGCCCCATACCAATTTAAGTATATTACCATGCCCCAAACTATCAGCGATCAAACTTTCAAATCTATAACTGGAACAAAGATTTGCCCACCAGAAAGGAAAATTTAAACGGTCGTAATTCTTCCAATTATGGGTAATCATCTGCATGGCTATACCAGTCATGATAAAGAAAAGACGGCCTTTATATTGATCTAAAGGGGCCTTCACATGTAATAATGTTCCACAAATGACCACCTCATACGTTAGTGAAATTGATAATTCCAAAATGTTATTAATCCTACCCCATATTGACCTCCCAAAGTTTAAAACTCTCTTAAAGGTTTGTAACAGAATGTCTGGCAAAACCTCCAGCCACCTCCCAATCAGTTATTTGTCCAAACAGGGTCATTTTACCTCTGGCCCCCACAAGTAAGGCAAATAGAACAAGGAATTTGCACCATTGCACTTTAGTAATGATTTTTATTTCATATTATCGGAGTCAATTGCTCTAGCATCTTAAAATCCACCACAACAGATGAATGTTTAAGACAATCATTTTAAATATAGTCAACTGTCCTACCAGGCAGCATCCTGGGATATGGATTTAAAATCTTTAATTGCAACCTCTAGTACATATCAACAATTTAGGAGACATTTTAAAACATATTTGTTCACTAGATTTCTAGGTAACTGAAGCATCTTATAATGAGACAGATGGCAGAAAAGGTGACTCCAGGGTTAACAAAGATAGTTAATAAATCTTTGGACGAGGGAGTTTTTTCAAAGAATTGTAAACAATCTACTGTACGACTGGCCCTGAAAAGGAAAAGTCTGGATATGAGTGTTATGAAAAATTTTAGATCAATTTCGATGTACCTTTTATAGGTAAAATACTTGAGAAAATTGTTTTGCCTCAGATAATTTTGTGCAGGAAACTGGTTGCTTGGATTGTAACCAATTTGGTTTGTGCAAAGCCCACAGTGTAGAATTATTATTGACTGCATTGCTAGATATCCTACGATTGGATTTGGATTAATAGCATTAGATATATCAGGAGCTTTTGACTCGGTAGATCTTCAGAAATTATTGTTGAGATTACAAGATCTAGGAGTGGGAGGAACTGTCCTTAAATGGTTTATTTCGTACTTGACGGACAGATTTTTTCAAGAAGGAATGGGAATAAGATCTCAAGTAAATTCCCGGTGAAGAGCGGAGTTCCACAGGGATCAGCACTTTCTGCACTATTATTTAACATATAAACATATACATTTAGAGGCAATATCTCTGACTATCTAGCTTGAGAACTCTTCAAAGGTATTTATCAATTGTATAAGATAGCTAGGAGGGATGTACTTTGGTTGATGGCATAAAGCAGCGTAAAGGTGTTATGCTTGTAGGATATACTTCCAATGTTTTTAGAAACATGTATGACTAATGATAACGGCTCTAAGACCAAGTTAAATAAGAGCATCCAAAGATACAGAGAAGGTGGGCGCATCTAATAGCTTAGTTATTTGCATCCAATGGAAGCATATACATGTATTATTAGATGAATGTCTCCCACTAACAAATCCCATTTGGTCACTACTCATATTCATTTTGCATATATACACAATATAATAATAATTATTATTTATTTTCTTATATACCGCCCAACCAGAAGTTCCGGGCGGTTCACAACAAGAAAACTGAGGCATATCAGTGAAGATGCAGGAAACAGTAGAATTCAGTAGCATACAATGCTATACAATAGAATACAATACAACATGATACAATGCGGAATGATACAAAGCAAAATCATCGCACAAATTTGCCAAACAAGGGTTTCAGTGGTTTTCTAAACTCATAGTAAGATTGGGAGTGGGTAATAAGAGAACACATCCAAGATTTCATTCTCCTCACTTGAAAGGCTAGAGTTTTGTCTAAAAAAACTTTTAAAATGGCAGGCTTTCAGAGTAGGGTACATGAACATGCCCAAGTTTCTTGTGTTCTTGCTTGATGTGAATAGTTTTAATTGGGAGGATAAGTATGATGGTAGTAATCTGAAGAGTGCTTTATAACAAATGCAGCTGAATTTAAAAGGGAGCCAATGGAGTAAAAAGGGCTTATATGGTCAAACTTTTTCAGTCCAAAGATCAAACTTACAGCAGCATTTTGAACCAGATGAAGTCTTTGCAGTATTTTCTTGGTTGACCCTAGATATGTGATGTTACAATAATCTAAGGTAGATAGGATGGTGGATTGAACTAGTATTCTAAAGGACACCATGTCAAAATATTTTTTTAGAGTTCTTAGTTTCCATAAAATAGTGAAGCATTTTTTAGTCAGTTGGTCTGTGTGATTCTTGAATGTTAGGTGTTGGTCTATAGTAACTCCCAGGATTTTGATATAACTTGCTATTTCAAATTTTTGGCCATTAAGTTGAATGGAAGTCTCTCTGAGTTTATCATTAGGACTAGCTAGGAAGATCTTAGTTTTCTCAGGGTTGAGTTTCAGTTTTGACCGCAACATCCATTGTTCTGTTTTTCCCCAGGATATTTGAGATTAGGTTATTTAGTTCTATTGAGAATTTCTGGAGTGGTATTAGTATAGTAATATTATCAGCGTATATGTAGAATGTCACATTTAGATTTTGTAGTAAATTAGCCAAAAGGACTAAGAATATATTGAACAGTGTTGGCGAAAGTGGAGAGCCTTGCGGGACTCCACAGGGGTTTGTCCATAGAGAAGAGTATTTACCTGCACTGTAAGTTTGCTAAGATCTGTTTTTCAGGAAATCCTGGAACCATTTATGTACATTACCCATGATTCCAATTGAATTCAAGCAGCCCATCATTAGATCATGATCTACCAGATCGAAGGCACTGCTCAGATCCAGTTGGAGGATCAGGGCACTGGTACCTAAGCTAAGCTAAATCTTATTTATACATAATGGTATCCAATAATTTTTTTTAAAAAAACCCACAAAGCACACCATATGCAGAAAAAATGTTAATTATCATTTATATTCTTTTTCTTTCAAAGAGGTCAAGGCAGATGACTTTAAAATATGCAGTCACCTCAATAATAGCTATAGAAAAATAGACAAATATAGTGCAAAATATAGACAGCAGATATAAATTCTCAAAACTGACACATTTTGATCACTAAATTGAAAATAAAATCATTTTTCCTATCTTTGGTGATTTCATGAGTCTCTGGTTGCACTTCCTTCTGACTGTGCATCCATTATTCCTTTCTTTCTGCCTCCTGCATGCTTCCTCTCCTCCGGACCTCATTCCCTTCCCCAACCAACATCTCTCTCTATCCCTCCATGAGTCCAACTTTTCTTCCTCTCTCCTCCACCCCTATTGGCAACATGTCTCACTCTCTCTCTCACTGTCCACCTGTCTTTCTCTCATTCCCTCCCTTACTGGGGAAAGAGAGAGAGAGAGAGAGATCCAGGGTGCATCTCTCCCACTCCCTCTACTGTCACATCAACATTTCTCCCTTTCTCATCCCCCGGATCATGTGCAGCATTTTTCACCACTGCCTATCAGCCCTATGCCCATTTCTCCTTCTATCACCCCTCTCCAGCACCATTCTACATCTCTCCCTCCATCACTATGTCCGACATTCCTTCCCCTTGCATCCCCTTCAATCTGCCCCTCTGTTCCCTCTCCACCACCATATCCAACATTTCTTCCTTTCTTCCCCATGGATCTCTACTTCACTCCTTTCTCTCTCTCTATGCCCAACAATTTTCTTCTTTACCCCATGTACACCATCTCTTTCCCTCTCACTCACACACTCATGCCCAACAATTCTCCCTTTTTATTCTCTCCCTCCCTCCTATGTCCCAGGTTAGTGCACCCTTCCTCTCTCCCTTCTATGTTCCAAGTTCATGCCCCCTCCCTGCCTTCCAACCTTTGGCCCAAATTTGTGTTCCTCCCATATCTCCTCTTCCTTTCTCCCTTTGTCCCCTTCCCCCCAAATTGTGCTCCTCCCATATTATTACCCCCTCCTTTCTCCCACAATCATGCCCCCTCTCTCCCTTACTTGTTATAATGTGCTTGCTAGCTCCCTTCAGGGCCGTCCAGCTGGGCTGATCCTTCCTGCCTTCAGCCACACTTGTTGCAGGGATGCAGGCAGCGGCTCTTACAAGCTGCACTGACCCACAAGCCTTCCCTCTAACATTAGCTCTGACACTGGAGGGAAGGCTTCCGGGTCAGCCCCGTGCAGCATGCAAAAACCACTGCCCATGTCCCAGCAACAAGTGTGGATGAAGGCAAGAAGGAGCAGCCCACCTGGAAGGAGGTAACTGGGATCCCCCACTGAACCCTAAGTGTACGTGTACCTCATGTTGAGAAACTCTGGTTTAAGCTACTATGTAATACATAAGAATGAGATGCCAAGCATGTAAATGCATGCAAAATACCTCATTATGTAAATCAAATAATACAGGTTGTGACAAACTCTACAAACTTATTCCTGGAAAAGTAGCCTGGTGGCTACAATAAGGGTTAAGAATGATTACCAGTTGCTCTTGCCCCTTCTAGTGCCAGCTTCAAAATGCACCAGCTGACTTCTAGTGGTAGTCTTGTGTAAGGCTGCCATATAAGCACCTAACCCCCTCCCCCCCTTTACAAATCCATGATAGCAGTTTTTAGCACAGGCTGGCATGCTGAATGCTCTGTGCTGCTCCCAAACTCATGAGTGTCAGGAGCAGTGCAGAGCATTCAGTGCACTGGCCTGTGCTAAAAACCGCTATTGCAGTTTTGTAAAACTGGGGGCTTCTTAACTAATCCTCTAGATCAGTGTCTCTCAAACAGTGTGCCACAACATAGTGGTGTGCCCCAAAGAGATTCCAGGTGTCACAAGAGATTCCAGAATTTTACTTTATTTTTAAAAATTCCCTTCATAAGTGTACATTAGATGACATGTACATTGCATAGAGATGGTGAATGATGAAATATGTATATGCTTGTTGACTATCGAGCCACTTTTGAGTTAATTTGCACTCAAAAACAAGCACATCCATCTCATTGATTAGTGATTCTATTCTATCTACTTTAGTTTCATCGTTGTTACAAATATCTATATATAACTTAAACAACAGTGACCCATTCGACATTGTATAACTGGATTTTCAGAAGGCGTTCGACAAGGTCCCACATGAACGACTACTTCGAAAAATTGCGAGCCATGGAATCGAGAGGAGACTGAGAGGGGACATGATCAAAACATTCAAGATAATGAAGGGAATAGACTTAGTAGATAGAGACAGGTTGTTCACCCTCTCCAAGGTAGAGAGAACGAGAGGGCACTCTCTGAAGTTAAAAGGGGATAGATTCAGTACAAACGTAAGGAAGTTCTTCTCTACCCAGAGAGTGGTAGAAAACTGGAACGCTCTTCCGGAGGCTGTTATAGGAGAAAACACCCTCCAGGGATTCAAGACAAAGTTAGACAAGTTCCTGCTGAACCAGAACGTACACAGGTAAGGCTAGACTCAACTAGGGCACTGGTCTTTGATCTAAGGGTCGCCGCGTGAGTGGGCACGATGGACCACTGGTCTGACCCAGCAGCGGCAATTCTTATGTTCTTATGTTCTTAACCTCTGATTGACATAGAAGTCCAGAACTCTTACTGGTACTCTTACTGTATCTTTTTGAGGAAGGCAATATGGCATAAAATGCGAGTAACACATAATCTCTGTACCATACAATGCAAAAGCCACAATGAGAGATGATGTGGGCAGATATAGAAGACTTTTAAGTGGAGCTTTTTGAGCTCTGCAACTTGAAGCAGTGCCTGGATAAAGAGAAATAGGCAATGGGAGGCTCTCTGTGATCTAGGACACTTCTATGAAAGCTAAAGAAAGGAACAGAGGAAAGGTTTTCAGTATTTTCATTGCTTTTTTGGCAGAGTAAATGTGTGCGCCTCTATAAACACACATGCTTTCCCCTTTGCATCTGTAAGCTACCCGTACTCAAAAGACAGGATCCACTTAAGCTTCACGGTCCATGATTCCTAGACAGAGGGATCACTGCACAAGAAATACTTCCCTGATTTCAAAGAGGGCCAGTGCTGTGTATAGATATTACATATAGGATGTTAGAAGACAGGAAATATTCTCCAAGATCAAACAAAAGTCTCAGTCATGATCCTCACAAGAGTTGGCATGGTTAAGTTTCCAAAGAAAGGGAAGTATGTCCTTAAGTAGACTGAAAGAAGTGGGGGGGGGGGGGGGGAAACAGTTTTTCTGTTTTCATATAGAAATCTTATTACATGCTAGATATTTGTGATTGGCTATGACTGATACTAATATTTTATTGATTTTATTTTAAGTTGCACCCACATTGAATGATTTCAACAATATAAGGTGGTATAAAATCCAATGAATAAATAAAATAAATTTAGTGGCAAATACTTATGGTATTTCTTTAAGTAAAGAATAAAAACATCTGTATTAAAACATAACTGACAATTAACCATAAAAATATAAACTATTATATGTTGGGGAGGGAGGGTTGTTGCATTTAAAGTATACTACGGCAGATAAGTTATGACCTTTGTAAGAGGCAATCATGTAATATAATCGGCAGATATGAAGGCTTTTCTCTTGTGAAAAATGCCCACTGTTACAGTATTTCATGGTCTAAGGCAAATTACAAGAGTTAAGCCAGGAGACTATATAACATCTAAGTATACAATGTAATATTCTCTTATTTTAATACACATTTCTGGAAAGATGTATGTGTAGTATTATGAGGCCCCGTACTGGCAGGATTATGCATTTGGATATAGAGTATATTGTTGCAAATAATTGGCAATGAAACCTTTGGGGGGGGGGATGGGAGGTTTTTGCTTTCTTTTGTTGTATGGAATTTGCAACTCTTGGTTCTTTTCTCTGTGTTTTTTTAGTGGCATGCTCCAATTTTGTCATTCCACATATTTGACTTTCTCTGTACAAATAAACCCAATTTTGTCTGGGATGTTTTTAAGCCATAACAGTGATGGATAGTCAAGGTTCAGGTGCACTAGAATATTTAAAGATCCACTCTCTCAATCTGTTTATATCTGTATATTTTTTTTCTATATATATATATATATATAAAGGCAAGCCGCTTTTTGTGCTCTGATTAATTATGATTTGGTGTCTGGGAAAAAAAAAAAAAAAGCTCTTGCTATTCTCCATTATTAATTGGTTATTTAATTAGATATTCTACTAGGCTCAGATGGTGGGTAGCTAAAATTGTAAAAAAAAAAAAAAAAAAGACTAGTTCCATACTGTTGCCTTTTTGTATCATATGAAGGTCACAATAAGATGTGATTGTTTGGCACAGCGGCAGTGAATTATGCCGCCCAGACAAGCTTTTAACCTATGTGCCTTCACTCTGAGTGAGACGCACAGGGCTGTTGCTCCTTTAAACAGTCCTCTATTGAAGAGGATTCAATCACCATAATGAATCTGAGGCCAGGCAGTGATCTTCCTCACTGAAAGAATTTCTAAAAGATTATAGAATTTGTAAAACGAACAGCTCACCGACAAAATGACTGTGTGGGTGAATCAATTATCGCAGGGCTCACAGCAGTCATAATATTTAGTACATATCATAGTGTTTCAGGTTCAATAAGATATGTTAAGATTTTATTCCCGTGTTGAAGCTAAAAGTGATACAGCTTGGGTAATATGAAATTAGTTAATGGTGGTATTGAGTTAATAAAAAGAATTCTATTTGTAGCAGAACTAGCTGATGTGCATCTCATGATATACACGTAGATAGATTAGAAAGATTAGATAGACCCTACTGTATTAGTGCTCAATAACTGTAAAATATTAAAGCAAACCATGTCAATGTTCTTACTGGTGTGATATTTATAACATCATAACATCATAAGAACATAAGAAATGCCTTCACCGGATCAGACCTTAGGTCCATCTAGTCCGGCGACCCGCACACGCGGAGGCCAAGCTAGGTGCTCCCAGATGGAAACCCTGTTTACCCGTATCCTTCAATGTGATTCGCAAGAAGGTGCGCATCCAGTTTTCCCTTGAATCCCAGAATGGTGGTCTCCCTCACAATCTCCTCCGGGAGAGCATTCCAAGCGTTCACCACTCGCTGTGCGAAACAGAACTTCCTGACATCAGTCCTGGGCCTATTACCCCCCTCAGTTTCAGACCATGACCTCTTGTCCGAGTCACATTAGACAATGTGAACAACGATGCTTCTTGCTCTATTTTGTCAATACCTTTTAGTATTTTAAAAGTCTCTATCATATCCCCTCTCAGTCTTCTCTTCTCGAAAGTGAACAAACCACAGGTGCTAAAACGGGTATATCTCATTTTAGCACCTGTGGTTGGGTGTCTGAGCACCTCACATTATAATTTTAGAATAAGTTTATAGGGATTATAAAAAAAGAGGAACTGTGATTTGAGTAGTATTATTATAAGTATCACAGAAGTTTCATAGTTGACGTCCATAAGTTTGAAGTGTATAAAAGCAATTAATATCAAAAACACAAACCACTGGACTCCCATCACCAAATTATTTTCCTTTTTAAAAGAAGTAGATAGCAGGTTAATATTCATCAGCTATGGCTAGGCAATTTCATGCCTATGGTGAAGAAAAAAAAGTGTGCCCGTATCCTGGACACACCGGTCCCGATTCTATAAATGACACCTCGAAATTAGGCACTGAGGAATGCAGTGCTTAGCGCCAGTCAATCTTCAGTTAGGCGCCATTTATAGAATAACGTCTATTGGCGCCTAAAATGTACTTAGGCACCTGAACCTTTCCTGTTTATGCCACGGTTTTCTTGGCCTAAATACCAGCGCCTAACTTAGGCTCTATTTTACCAAGCTGCGGTAGAGGTTTCCCAATTCTTCTCAATATGCATAGGGTTAGCAGACGTCCGGATTTCCCCGGACAAGTCCTCCTTTTGAGGACACGTCCGGGGGTGCGGAAAGCTTTCCAAACCTCGGTACTTTGTCCGCGTTTTGAAAAGCTACCCGACAACATCACATGGGGACTCATAAGAACATAAGAACATAAGCAGTGCCTCCGCCGGGTCAGACCATAGGTCCATCCTGCCCAGCAGTCCGCTCCCGCGGCGGCCCAATACAGGTCACGACCTGTCTAAATCACCAGAAGGGGCCCCCATGCCACCTCGGTTTCCTAATTGAGTCCTATCTTCCCATCAAAGTCCTAGCCCTCCGGTCTTGCACCTGCACGACCTGGTTGGGTTTCTACATTTATTTTCTGGTTAGCTTTCTCAGTATCCCATGATCCCTTTATCCCTCAGGAATCCATCCAGTCTCTGTTTGAATCCCTGTACCGTACTCTGCCTGATCACTTCCTCCGGTAGCGCATTCCAAGTGTCCACGACCCTCTGGGTGAAAAAAAACTTCCTTGCATTCGTTCTGAACCTATCTCCCTTCAGTTTCTCCGAGTGCCCCCTCGTACCTGTTGTCCCCTTCAGCCTGAAGAATCTGTCCCTATCCACCCTCTCTATGCCCCTCATGATCTTGAAGGTCTCTATCATATCACCCCTGAGCCTCCTTTTTTCCAGAGAGACTCAATCCCCTGTTTTGTATCCAGGATACAATCAACGAGAAACAACCCCCTGTTTTGGTCCTTTGGCATGGAATTTGCTTCCTCAGTCTTTCCATAATGAAACTAATCATGCATAGTTTAAAAATGTGCTTTAAAAAAACCATTTGTTTTCCTATGCTTTTGGAGACCCTGAACCAGTCTAGAAATGGCACATTGGTGATCCGCATGTTACATTTGAAGTCATAACTTCCTTTACTCGTCTTCTTCTTTTATTCTGCTGAGATTATTGTAACTTAATTTTTTTACTTTTCTTGTGTTCCATTGTTTATAACTGTTGTAAACTGCCATATTTCTCCTTTTTCAGATTGTAAGGCGGTATAATCATTTTTCAAATAAACGAAACTCAGCTGCCCCTTTTAGGGCTCCTTTTAAACGCACGCACAAATTTACCGCCCACTAAACCACGCGGTACACTTCTAGAATAATGCCAACTCAGTGCTGGCATTAAGGTCTAGCGCATGCGGCAATTTGGCGCGTGCTATTCCACGCGTGAAGTCCCTAACGCACTTTTATAAAAGGAGCCCTTAGTCTCTTCTCTCTCATCCACCTCTGTATTCTTTCTCTTGCTCATCAATCGCTCCTCTACTGAATGTCTGTGATTTAGCAGCAAAGACATTCATATGGGTTAGCCAAGCTGTTTTCTTGGAGTCCTGTCGTGACAGACCCATTCTCGCTTTTGTTTCCTTTGAGTAATAGAATAAAGCCTGTTACTCTCCCCTCTGCCTAAGAAGCTTCTAGCAAAGTTCTGTTCACCCAGCAACAACGGTGTCAGGTCAAAAGCGCGCCGGGACAAAGGCGCGCCCAGACAATTGAGCGCAGCGCGGAGGCGTGTGCCGCTCAAAATTACTGTTTTTAGGGCTCTGACGGGGGGGCGTGGGGGTGGAACCCCCCCCCACTTTACTTAATAGACATCACGCCGCATTGTGGGGGCGTTGTGGGGAGTTTGGGGGGTTGTAACCCCCCCCCCCACACACATTTTACTGAAAACTTCACTTTTTCCCAGTTTTTAGGGAAAAAGTTAAGTTTACAGTAAAATGTGGAGGGTTACAACCCCCCAAGCCCCCCATAACGCCGGCACGATGTCTATTAAGTAAAGTGGGGGGGTTCCCCAACAAAAACCCCCGTCGGAGCCCCTAAAAACTGTAATTTTGAGCGGCGCACGCCTCCACGCTGTGCTCAATTGTCCGGGCGCGCCTTTGTCTTTCACACCGTTGCCTATGAACCAGCAACAACACAGGCCCGGACACACATAGGCCCACTTTCTGTAACTAGCGCCTAATGTTAGCCACCTATTTTGGAGGCCCCTAACTAGCTAGAAGCTTAATTAAGCTTTTTAATCCACAATGATTGAAACGTAGGCACCTATCAAGAAAGAGCGATTCTGCAATAAGGCGCCTCTAAAAATTTAGGCGGCCTTCAAAAAAAATAAGCGCTATGCACATTAGGCATGGGCATGGCTACGTGTTAGGTGCCTTGTTGCAGAATCGCTGCCCTTAAATGTGCTTAAGCGCTCACATAGGTGCCTAAGTTTTAGTTGTGCCTAGAGCTGGCCTATGTATTGGGTGCCTCCAAATTAGGTGCCACTCGGCGTGATTCATTAAACAGCGCCCAATTTTACTTGAATTGCACTGAACCAGTGCCTATTTCAGTGCCTATCTTTTGGGTGCTTCTTATAGAATTTGCCCTTAAGTGAATAAACCATCATCTGGCTTCTAGGGTAAAAATTATTTCATGAGGCAAAATTGAGTCATAAGCAGAGAGTTAAGGCCAGAACGATAGATCTCAAGATGAGATTCTTATCAGAGGGAATCTTTTAAGTAACTGCAAAGGAATCTAAAAACAGTTTATAATTTGTAATCAGTACAAAGTACATCCAACCTACTAATAGTGCTTATCATTTAAGTACATAAGTAGTCGCCTCCGCCGGGGCAGACCAGAGGTCCATCTAGCCCGGCGGTCCGCTCACGCGGTGGCCCATTAGGCATATTGCCTGATCTGCGGTCCTTGACTAATTTTATGCCTACCTCAACACTTATCTCTAAACTTTCCACTGCTCTTATCTGTACCCCTCAATCCCTTTGTCCTCCAGGAACCTATCCAGGTCATCCTTGAAACCCTGTACTGTGCTATTTCTTATCACGGCCTCCGGAAGGGTGTTCCATGTGTCCACCACCCTCTGTGTGAAGAAGAATTTCCTTGCGTTTGTTTTAAACCTGTCCCCCTTCAATTTCATCGAGTGACCCCTTGTTCTTGTGGTTTCTTTCAAATTGAAAAATCTATCCTTGTCAACCTTTTCGATGCCCCTCAGGATCTTGAAGGTCTCTATCATATCTCCTCTGAGTCTCCGCTTTTCCAGGGAGAACAACCCCAGCTTCTTCAGTCTGTCAGTGTATGTAAGGTTTTCCATACCCTTAATCAGTTTAGTTGCTCTTCTCTGGACTCCCTCAAGCATTGCCATGTCCTTTTTGAGGTACGGTGACCAGTACTGTACACAGTATTCCAGGTGCGGGCGCACCATAGCCCGGTACAGTGGCAGGATGACTTCCTTCGTTCTGGTCGAGATACCCTTCTTAATGATACTTAACATTTGATTTGCTTTCCTCGAGGCTGTGGCGCATTGTGCTACCAGGCTTACGCAGCACTGTACACCAAAACATGGAAGAGACAGTCCCTGCTCAAATGAGCTTACAGTCTAGTTGAGATAGACAAACTGTATGAAAAGGTGTATCTATACACAGTGTTCAGGTGGGAGAATTACAGAAGGAATGATAAGATAGGTATCGAAGCTTAGCAGGTGGGTAAGAATTTGGAATTGAAAACAGCTTCAAAGATGTGGACTTTGAGTCTGGATTTGAATACTACCAGGGATGGATCTTGATGTACCAAGTTAGGCAGCTTCTTCCAGGCATAAGTGCCGCAAAGTAGAGGGGACAGAGTCTGGAGTTGGCCATAGAGGAGAAGAGTACAGATGAGTGGGGTTCCCTGGGCAGAGTATAGGGAGAGATGAGAGAGACCTACTGAGGAGTTGCAGAGTGAATACACTTGTAGTTCAGTAAGAGGAGTTTGAATTGTATGCGGAAATGGATAGGGAACCAATCAAGTGACTTGAGGAGAGTGTGGGCATAACGACATTGGCAGAACATGAGGCCTGTAGCAGAGTTCAGAACAGATTGAAGGGGAGAGAGATTGGTTTAGCAGAAGGCCAGTGAGAAGCAGGTTGCAGACTAGTAGTCTAGTTGAGAGGTGATGAAGGTATGAGGGTCTTAGCAGTACACTCAGAAAGGAAGGGTTGGATTTTGGTGATGTAGAGAAAGAAATGAGAGGTTTTGTGAAGAAAAGAAGAGATAGTAGTCAAAGATTACCCCGAGGTTACGAGCCGACGAGACAGGGATGATGAGGGCGTTGTCCACAGAAATAGAGAATGAGGGAAAAGAAAAGGTGGGTTTAGAAGGAAAGATAAGGAGCTCAGTCTTAGCCATGCTCAATTTTAGATGGTGGTGAGACATCCTAATAATGTCAGACAGACAGGCTGTCGCCCGGGCCTGAATGTCTGTAAAAATTTCAGGAATAGACAGATCGGTGAGTCATCAGCATAGTAGTGATACTGGAAGACATGTGAGATTAGAGCACCAAGGGAAGACGTGTAGATGGAAAAAGGAAGTGGTACACTGACCAAAAGTTGGATGGAGGTGGAGGAGGATCCTCCAGAGCATACGCTAAAGGTGCCATGGGAGAGATAGGCAGAAAACCATAAGATAACAGAGCCCTGAAACTCATTTGAGGACAACGTATCAACCTCAATCTTATGACTTTTATAAGTCAATGGAACATTCAAAATGCCCATTTTGAGTGATCTTGTGAAAGGAGGGTGGTATATTGGAATGTTACAATAAATAAATATACTGTAGACCCATATACAGTGGCTCAATGTAATGTGAGATTGCTTATAATGTATTTGAGGTTGGATTCCAGTTAAACTCTGCTGATCTGGCCCTCCACTGAGGCACTTACCTTATATAATCAAATATAAGCTGATATTTTGGTGCCAAAAAATGGCTCAAATATGAGGGTCTCGGCTTATATTTAAATCAGTGCCCAGTGCCCACCCATCCCCCTCTTAGACCTATCGCAGGCCTCCGCTGGGCCTTCTGTAAGACCTGGTGGGCCAGCAGTGGGCCGGAGCAGGAGGAATCCCTCCCACCTCCTGTCCCAGCCAACTCAAAAAACTT
This sequence comes from Geotrypetes seraphini, assembly GCF_902459505.1. NCBI lineage: Eukaryota > Metazoa > Chordata > Amphibia > Gymnophiona > Dermophiidae > Geotrypetes > Geotrypetes seraphini. Next base: position 45,540,890 of record NC_047087.1, read on the forward strand.
TTACCCAGCCTCCCACCTCCCCTGCATATCTTTAAAATCCCCGATGGTCTAACAGTGGGCTGGGACAGGAGGGATCCCTCCTGCCTCCTGTCCTGGCTGACTGTGCCTTCCTTTACTTCCCTCCCATTTCTTCCGCGTACCTTTTACAATCCCTGGTGATTCAACAGTGAATCGGAGCAGGAGCAGCCCTTCCTATGATCCTGCCCCTTGGAGAGCCACTAGTAATTGGCTGCCATGAGTTCTTGCAGGCCTTGGGAGTACTCATAACAGCCAATCACTAGTAGCTTTCCACGGGGCAGGAGAGTGGGAAGGCCACTCCTGCTCTGGTTCACCACTGGACCACCAGGGATTATAAGAGGTATGTGGAGATAAAGAAAGGCACAGTTGGAAGGGACTGGAGGCAGGAGGATCCCTCCTGTCCCGGTCCATCACTGGCCCACCAAGTCTTACAGCAGACCCGGAGGAGGCCTGCAAGGCATCAAGAGGGAGGGAGAGGGTACAGGGCACAGTGTAGGGAGGGAGGACAGGGTGCAGAGCCAGGAAGGGAGGGGAGCTGGGTGCAAAGCCTGGCAGGGGAGGAAGGGAGTGGGGCTGGGTGCAGTGCCGAGCAGGGCAGGGTACTTTTATATTAATCCCCTGGTTTATATTCAAGTCAACCTTTTTTCCTTCTTTTTTGGGGAAAAAAGCTTATATCGGTTTATATTCAGGTCAGCTTATATTCAAGTATATACAGTATTTATTGTGATTTATTAACCACCCTTGTGAAGAGGTTCACCTAGGGCAGTGTACAGCAGGTATAGCTTAACATAAAACTTACAACTTTATTTAGTTAGTTAATTTTCTATACCGTTCTACCAGGGAAGCTCAGAATGGTTTTACATGAATGTATTCAGGTACTCAAGCCTTTTTTCCCTGCCTGTCCTGGCGGGCTCACAATCTATCTAATTTTGTTAACTGTATAACAATAGTAAAATGACCAAATATAAACATAAATACAATCAATGAGGTAAACTTGGACATAGCAAATTGAAACCTAATAATAGGACTAACAAAAAACAGTATCAAAACTATAACATATCATAACAGAAATATGATAAATGTCAGTGCAATACGTACAAACAATACCGTAGTAAAAAGCAAAGAAGAGCACTCAAATCAGAAAGAGATACTGTAATATGATAATAATAATTATAATAATTTATTTTCTTATATACCGCCCTCCTGGTAGTTCTAGGCAGTTTACAACAAGAAAAAAACGGAAACATTTCAGTGAAGAAATACAATTTAATAAAATACTTATACCTATTTAAAATACAACATCACTAATATATTGTTAAAAGTTTGTCGAATAAATAAGTTTTCAACAATTTCCTACATTTGAAGTAAGATCAAGATTGAGGATTCAAAGGACGTATCCAGTCTGATACCAATGAAACACCTAATAAGCATTGGAACATTTGGATAAAATAAATATAATGCTAACGTTTTGCCTACAATACAGCTTGCTATGTAGCTGAAGGGCCAAATGCAGATATAGGGCTCCTTTTACTAAGCTGCGTTAGCATTTTTAGCGCACGCAGCATTTTAACATGCATTAAATCTGCGTTACGCGGCTAGAACTAACGTCAGCTCAATGCTGGCGTTAGCTTCTAGCACGTGTGGCAATTTAGTGCGCATTATTCTGCACGTTAATGCCCTAACGCGGCTTAGTAAAAGAAGCCCATAGAGATTGGGACCATATGGCTAGTACAGTGTCTGGGAGGGAATGCATGGATGGGAGAACATCGCAGGGGAGGAGACATAGGCATCCTGGGACTGTCTGCCAAGTCTCTTCCCTGAAGAAGCCCTTTCTGGAAACGTCAATCGCTCCTCCTAAACTTACTTGCTCCACTTCATCACTGACGCTGAAACCGTGGATTGAAGACAAAGTTTTATTTTATTTTTCTTTCCAGCTTATGATTTATCTTTAATCTTATCTATTGTTTTGCCTTTTGTCTTTGTTTTGTTCTATTTCTATCATTTAAATTTCTCCAGAATTCTACTGTTCAAAGGCTCCCCCTTCTGCTTCTATTCCTTTCTCTCCTCTCTTCTACCTTCCAAAGTATTTAGATCAATGCTGTCTTGTTAAAATGTTTATTTTATTTTTATTTTTCCTCTAACTCTACTTTTCACTTCTCTATTACCCTCCAGGTACTTTAGTTAGATTGTGAGCCTTCGGGACAGTAAGGGAATTTTTCAAGTACCTTTCTTATTTCTAATCTTAATGTATATTTTCTGTAAACCGCTTAGAACCTAACGGATGTAGCGGTATATAAGAAATAAATTACATTACATTACAGAGTCAACTGGAATAGAATTGATAGGTACACTCAAAGCAAGTTCTATGTCCAGGTGCGGAGTGAGTGGATGGTCAGTCACTACATGTATTAAAGGCTTGGAAGAAGAGTCAGGCTTTCACCTGCTCTCTGAGTCCAGGTAGTCTCGAGTTAGACCTAGCCTCTCTGGGAGTAAATTCCAGAATGTGAGCTGCTCCTGAGAAGGCTTGCTGGCAGGTATCAAAAATTTTTTTTTTTAATGAGAGTAGAGATAGTGATGGTCCTTGAGAGGACCTTATAGTAGAGAATGACACGGGGACAAATTTTTCCCCGTCCCCGCAGGAATTCAATTTCCCTGTCCCGTCCCCATGAGTTTTGTCACTGTCCCTGTCCCCACCCCATTCCTGTAAGCTCTGCCTAAACCGCACAAGCCTCAGACACTTATGATTTTAAAGTGTTTGAGGCTTGTGCAGATGAGGACGGAGCTTAGGCATTGGTGGAATGAGGCATTATGACATCATAATTTGAACTCTAGAATGTTGCTATTTAGGATTTTAAAGTGTTTGAGGCTTGTGCAGATGAGGACAGAACTTGCAGGAATGGGGCAGAGACGGGAAAAGAACTCACTGGGACGGGATGGGAAAATGAGTTCCCGTAAGGATGAGGAAAAATTTGTCCCCGTGTCATTCTCTACATGGGAGAACAGTATAGAAAATTGAATAAATAGTGTGAAAAGTTTCAGCCGCTGATAACCAAACCAGAGCTGGTATTGTGACACCATAATGCCTCATTCCACGAATGCCTAAGAGCCAACCTCATCAGTGAAGTCACAATGGCTTGATTGTCTTTTACTTGGCTCACTTTTACTACATTTTGATTTCCAGAGTGGTGCAGTTTAGAGAATGACATGGGGACAAATTTGTCCCCGTCCCCGCAGGAACTCAATTTCCCCATCCCGTCTTCATGAGTTTTGTCGCTGTCCCTGCCCTCATTCCTGTAAGCTCTGCCTTAACCGCACAAGCCTCGGACACTTATGATTTTAAAGTGTTTGAGGCTTGTGCAGATGAGGATGGAGCTTGCAGGAATGGGGCAAGGACAGGAAAAGAACTCAGTGGGACAGGATGGGAAAATGAGTTCCAGTGGGGATTGGGGTAAATTTGTCCCCGTGTCATTCTCTACCTTAGAGGTCTCAAAGGCATATAGTGGGCTAACTTATTCTTTATAAGTGCTCTGGCCCACTGTGGCTGAGGTCCTTGAAAATAAAACACAGAGTTTTAAATTTAGCCCTGTAAATTACTGATTGCCAGTGTAGTTTTTGCAGGAAGGCTGTGATGTGGTCACACTGCTTACAGCCTTCTATCAGTCAGGCTGCAGCATTCCGGATTAGTTGGAGCTGATGGAAACTCATTTTGGTTTGACCAGTGTACAGGGCACTATAGAAATCCAGTCATGACATTATCCTGACATAGACCACTGTGGTCAGATTCATCTTTTCAGCAATATTGGCTCTGGTTACTGTGGCCCTGTCCCGTTAGTGCTGAAGAATATGTAGGCTTTCCTAACTTTATCTGCAAAGCTTATTACACGCCAATCTGAATATTGGCCAGTATATGGTTATCTTCTGATTGGCCCCTGTAACTCAGATTAGACAATGACATAGGGACAACTTTGTCCCCGTCCCCTCAGGAATTCAGTTTCCCCGTCCAATCCCCGCAAGTGTTGTCGCTGTCTCTGCCTCTGCCCCATTCCTGTAAGCTTTGCCTTAACCGCACAAGCCTCGAACACTTATTATTTTAAAGTATTTGAGGCTTATGCAGATGAGGACGGAGCTTGCAGGAATGAGGCAGGGACAGGAAAAGAACTCACCGAGATGGGACGGGCAAATGAGTTCCCACAGGGACGGGGAAAAATTTGTCCCCGTGTCATTCTCTAACTCAGATTTTCAATGGCTGGTTCTCAGACATGGCATTGCAATGAATATCCGGGCACAATTCAGCCCAAGTAATGCCACTGACCGCCGAGGGCTGAATAATGACCACATAATGAACATTTTAACTCCATTTAGTGAGGTCCGTGAATATTTATTTGTAACATTCTAATGAAGAATTGCTTAGCCGCTTAGGGTGGGGAATATACTTATGGTATTAATTAACAGTGCTGGAAGAGCCAGGGAGTGTTTCTGTTGTGGAGCTGTTATCTGCATTCAAACAGTTTTAAGAGCTTTTAACAGTTTCCCATAGAAAGCAATGAAGACTGGTTTATTCTTTGGTAGGTGGGGAGGGATTGATTGTCATAAAATACTGATCCAATGTTTCTGGTTTTCCAACTTATCTCTGATAGTCACATTTTATTCATGTGTGCCCAATTTGCTTAATTTCTTATTTTGCCTATAGACAAATAGATGCAAGACAGACAGACGTTTAATCCTTTTTACACAATTCTTTCCAACAGTTTATATGCTGGACACATAAAATAGGACAGTGAAGGCTTTTCTGACACATAAAAGGGACATGATAGCTTTATTTTATTTATCTTAAAAATTTCCATTCCACATGCACCTCTGCGGAGCTTTATCTTTAAAGCCTGCTTTACACCAGCAGGTTATATTAGGGTGGCAAGAAGCCAGGATAAAAGGACAGATGTTCCTTTTAGTCACACAACTACTACTACTACTATTTCACACTTCTATAGCGCTGAAGGGCGTATGAAGTGCTGTACATTTTGACATTAAATAGACAGTCCCTGCTTAGAAGAGCTTACAATCTAACTTGGACAGACAGACATGTCATAGAGGGTTGGGGATGTAGATTCCAAGGTGAGAAGAGTTAGGAGTTGAAAGCAGTCTCGAAGAGGTAACTTGGACGTGAACACTTCGAGAGACGGAGCCCATTGTAGGGATTCAGGTACTTTGTTCCAGGCATACAATGCAGTAATACAGAAAAGACGTAGTGTATTTGCCTTCATCTGACTTGAAAAGTTTCAAGGAACCTTGCAGCATATTGCTTGTGTATTATGGCTGTATAATCCAGTTAGCATGTACTACGGTAATTGGAATGTGCTACTCTCTACTCATAAGGAATGGCCAGTAGGAAAAAGAAGGTCTTGATGCCCCTGTATAAGACTCTGGTGAGACCTCATTTAGAATAATGTGTACTGTTCTGAAGACCGCACCTTCAAAAAGATAAATAGGATGGAGACGGTCCAGAGGAACGCTACTAAGCGGTCTTCAACATAAGGTATTTTGGAGGAAAAGTGGGAGAGGGGAGATATGATAGAGATGTTTAAATAACTACGTGGCTTAAATGTGCATGAGGCAAGTCGCTTTCAATCGAGAGGAAGCTCTGGAATGAGGGACCTAGGATAAAGGTGAAAGGGAATGGATTCAAAAGTAACCTCAGAAAATACTTTTCCATGGAAAGAGTGGTGAATGCTTGGAATTGCATCCCGGTGGAGGTGATGGAGACAAAGGCTTAGATTCTGTAAAGGACGTCTAACTTTAGGCATGGTTTAGACGTCCAGCTGAGCACAATTCTATAGTACATAGACATACTATAGAGAATCGCGCTCAGCACCTCAGCGAGTCTAGACTCATTTAAATAGTTAGACATCCTTTACAGAATCGCCTTTTATGTTACAGACATCTATACAACGTCTATAACGATATCACGTCTCATTATTATGATGTCATTAGAATAGCGATTTTATGCTGTTTTTCATTATAATTGTATGCAGTGAAATGCTAGTACCACTATTATATTTTATTTATCTTTTAATTGTTGGGTTTTTTTTGTTTTTTTTTAGATGGCTTCTGTCACAGGGAGCAGAATGGGATTAGAACCAACAACATCAACATCAGGGTTCTAAGGCTGTAACTTTAACCATTGCACCACACATACTCAGATAGTAAACTGCATGTCAATTCCAAGTACCGTAGTCATTTCTCTAGGATACATACACATGTTGAACACTTGTCCAATTCCTCTTTTGGCCTCTATGTTCTTCAAAGTACATGAAATATATATATATATATATATATATATTGCATATTAAATCCTCTATTTTTTTAGTAAGAGGACTGCTAGCATAAACAAGTTTACTTTTGAGCATGAGTTGGGCACTAGATAGGCTTCAGTTAGGTGGACGTGGCTTAGGCATCACTTAGGCGTGCTTTAGGCATCCTCATATAGGTAAACGGGGTTTCTATTTTTTTTATGTTTAATAATGTATTATTTAAGCAAAGCACATGAAAAAAAAATGTATATAATGCATACTAAGGACTCTAATTTTTGTCCTAAAGAGGACTCCAGGTTAATAGAAAGGTCAAAATATGTTTAATAATGCATTACTCAATCAAAGCAGATGAAAAAAAAAAAAAATAAATATATATATATATATATATATATATATATATATATATATTGCATACTATAAAGCTTCTATTTTTTGGTCTAAAGAGGACTTCACGTTGATATTAAGGTCAAAATATGTTTAAAATGTATTACTCAATCAAAACACATGAAATATATATATATAGAGAGAGAGAGAGAGAGAGAGAGCATACTAAACCTCATTTCCAAAAAATTAAGAAAAGAAAAGGAAATATACTACTCACACAATAGCTAATGGATGTGTCTGATCACAATCATGACAACACTGTAACATCATCAGTATGCACCTAGATGGCAAATTGTCACACAAAAAAATTGGAATATGTGCTGGGGTATCTAACCATCCTTGGGATTTGAACCCAAGACCTTTAGAAGATGGAAGAGGTACCTTTAACCACTGAGCCATAGGTGCATCCTGTTGTTAGGGGTTCTTAGCCGTCTCAGGGTAAAAATAAGTTTCCTTCAGGACCCTAGAAAGGGCAGAGTGATGATGAAAATGGCAAAGTCCACAATCCATACTCTCTTATGAGAGCAAAATGGAGCTGTTAATGTATGTGGGGAGGGGTTGTGTGGATTTGAACCAATGACCTTTGGAAAATAGACAAAGTGCCTTTAACCACAGAGCCACAGGAGTTTTAGCCTAGATACGGGCTCCTAAGGGGTTTTTTCCCCCCTTTTTTGTGATAGTCTGCCATGTAGGTGCATGTTAATGATGTCACAGTGATGTCAAGATTGTGCATCAGACACATCCATTTACTCTAAAGAATAGCTATTATGTGAGTAGTGTATTTACTTTTCTTTTCTTAACCTTTTGGAAATGGTTTAGTATGCAATATATATATATTTGTGTGCTTTGTTTCAGTAATGCATTATTAAACATTTTTTTCTATTATCATCAAATAGGAGTCCTCTTTGGCTCAAAAATAGAAGTTATATATTTTTTTGATGTGCTTAGCTTAAGTAGTGCATTATTAAACATATTTTGAGCTTAATATCAACCTGGAGTCCTCTAAACCCAAAAATAAAAGTCCCGTTCATCTATAAACGGACACTAAACTGACACCTATGTCACATTCACCTAACTAGCGTCTACCTAGTGCCCAGCTCACACTCAAAAGTAGACCTGGTTTTGCAGTGTCTACATTGTAGGCGTTAGATAGATGCCTTCAGATGCTAAGTGGCATACGATTCTGTAGATGGGCATCCATATCGAAGGCACTCTCACACCACATCCACCTACCACACCACACGCCTACTTTTTAGGCGTAGCTTTTTCTGATGGATATCCATGAAATTATGGATGTCTATTTGTAGAATTGCGTCCAGAATTTAGACATCTAAGTTCCAATTAATGCTTGTTAAAGTCATTAATTGACCTTATTATCCACTTTATTTGGACGCCTAGGTCAGTAGACGTCCACAGTTTGGACGCTTAAAGTTAGATGTCCTTTACAGAATCTAGGCCGAAGAGTGTATCTGAATTCAAGACAGATTGGAGCAAGTACGTTGATGCATATGTGTACTTTTAGCCATGTAATGTTTACACCTTTCGTCTTCACTCCCAGTCCTCAAAGACCGCCGACAGGTCAGATTTTCAGGATATCCCTAATGAATATACATGGAAGAGATCTGCATGTTCATTTTCTCCATTATATGCAAATCTCCCTTATGCATACTCACTAGATTTATTCTAAAAATCTGTCCTGTTGATGGTTCTCAAGTACTTGAAATCATGATTAATGGACTAGGCAAATTTCATAGAGCTAGTTTAGCTACGTAAGTGACTTTTGAAATTCTCTTCCCCATGTCCTACAGACGATATCTCTTCAGCTTACTGATTAGAAGTCATTTTTTACTCAGTTACTACTTGGTATGAACTGATTGAGATCTAGGAAAATTCCCTTCAGAGCCAACATCATTATTTCATGCTCTCCTACTGTCTACTGACATTAACTCCTCAAAGAATCACCGGGGGCTTTCTATTCTAGTGCACTTCCTCTTTTCCTTGGAGGACCACTTTCTGTATTCATAATTTCTTGCCAATATTGACATTCCCATCTGGTGAGAGGAGTTCCCTCTGCTAAGGTAAGTTTTGTGGCATTTCTATTGCTTTCACAGCTGTCTATTGTTCTGAACCAGGAGTCTTTTAGTACTTTCATTGACATTTCAAAGAGGCTGCATTTCATCTTGCAACACATACTATTATGAGCCATATTGCAAGTAGCAATCTTCAGCTACCATATACTTTAGAATAATAAAACAAGCTTACCTAAAGCCCCTGAATATCTAAGTCTATGTCTTACAGTATCTTGCAATCATGATTTTCCAAACATCATAACTTCTGGAGTATGTTGCATACCACAATATTGATCTTAGGTTTCCGGGCAAGCACTGAAGAATACCCTTGCTTAAAGTCAACTGCTACAGTTGAGTCATAAGACTTCCTCTCTAAGAAAGCTAAAATTTCAGGCCTTGGCAGTGTTTGATATGTACTGCATGTGCAACTAGCAGATAACCCAATCTTTAAAGACATAGGGGCTGATTCTATACTACTACTATTAATTTTTTTTTATAGCGCTATCAGACGTACGCAGTGCTGTACAGAGTCATAAAGAAGAAGACAGTGCCTGCTTGAAAGAGCTTACAATGTAAACAGACAAGACAGACAAACAGGATGTCATGGATAATCAGCTGACTGGTTTGGTGGGCAATGGGGAGTAGGGTTATGGATTGAAGGTTAAATCAGAAAGGTGGGTTTTCAGTCTGCTTTTAAACAAGGTAAGAGAAGGGGCTTGGTGGCCAAACTTGGGTAATTTATTCTAGGCATAGGGGGCATCTAGGTGAAAGGAACTAAGTGGAGGAGAAGGGTACAGCTAGGAGCAGCTTATCTGAGGAACAGAGTTCTCTGGGAGGTGTATAAGGAGAGAGAAGCGAGGAGAGATAATGAGGGGCAGCAGAATGAACACACTTGTATGTCAGCAATAGGAGCTTGAACTGTATGCAATGGCGGATAGGGAGCCAGTGAAGTGACTTAAGGAAAGGGGTGACATGAGCGTAGCGAGGTTGGTAGAAGATGAGTCATGCAGCAAAGTTTTGCATAGATTGCAGGGGGGAGAGGCAGCAGTGCAGGAAACCAGTTAGAAGTAGATTGCAGTAATCTAAGTGTGAGATTACGAGAGTGTGGACAAGGGTCCGGGTAGTGTGCTCAGAGATGAAGGGGCAAATTTTGGTGTTGTAGAGATAGAAGCGACAGGCTTTAGCAGTTTGTTGGATGTGCATAGAAAATGAGAGGTCAGAATCAAAGACAACTCCAAGGTTGCGAGCAGAGGAGTCTAGAACGATGACTATTATTTACCGAGATGGAAAAAGAAGGAAGAGGAGCAGAGGGTTTAGGAGGAAAGAGGAGCAGCTCAGTCTTGGACATGTTTAGTTTCAGATGACGACAGGACATCTAGGCAACAATATCAGCCAAACAGGCAGAGACTTTTTCTTGGATTTTAGGTGAAATTTCGGGTGTAGACTTGGATAACATCTAAGGGGCACCTAAAGTTAGGTGCCTAACTTAATTGGCAAAATACACTTAATAGGCTCAACAATTGCTTAAAAAAAAAAAAGTAATTAGGTGATAGGAGCCTATCTGATACTGTAAAAGATAGGTGCCTATGGTATGGCACTTAGTTGTGTCTAACGCCTAAATGGGCATTTTTATGGGTGGCATATGAGGTAGGTGACGCTAAGTGTGATTCTCCAAATACTTAGGTGCCTGAAATATAAGCCTACAAAACCCTCGCCTACATTTCAGGCACCCAAGTTTTTACATTGGCATCGCTAGCTGCGATTCTGTAAATTTATATATTTAATTTGTTTTCTGTCCCATTTTCCACAAAGAGCTCAGAACGGGCTACAAGTTAACAGGTTATAATTTGCCATAGTTACAGTGGAAGGTTTTTCAATTCAAGTTTTTATCCTAACTCAACACATACTAGGCACCTAAGTGTGATAGATATATAGCCAGTGCCATTTATTTATATGCCAGCCAATTTAGGCGCTGTTTGTAGAATCAGCCACATTTAGGGCCCAATTCTACATAAGTCATCTAAAATATCAGCGCCAACTAGTGCAGTTCTAAGTGTGATTCTATAAAAGTTAGGCACGACTGTTCGTTCTCACTTAGGAACCTTTCTAAAAAAAAAACCTTATCTCCAACCAGTGGCGTAGTAAGAGAGGTATGGGGTGCTTCGGACCGCCCCAGGCGCTGAGTCAGTGGGGGCGCTGGCTCGTCTCCACTGCACCCTGCCATGCTCATGTCATCCCTCCCCCCACCCCATACCTCTGTATTATCTTTGCTAGCACGAGCAACTTCTGCCTGTTGCTCATGCCAGCCTGGTTCCCCTCTGAATCACTTCTGGGTCAAGGGGCCAGGAAGTGACATCAGAGGGAAATCCAACGCTGGTATATGGAGCATGCTGCTGAAGCCATTTGTGCTAGCGAAGATTTAGAGGTACGAGGGGTTGGGGAGGGGAGAGCACAGGTGTGGAATGGGGAGCAGGGAGGAGCAGGGGGCGCGGGGGCACCGAGGGGGTGTCACCACCCGATCAACAGCTCGTAGTCGTATATTAAATGGGTGACCAACATCTTATCATCTTATTAAGTGACTTTCTGCCAATTTATACAGTAGTTTGTGGAAGAGTGGGGATTTCTATACTGTTTGTTTCTTTTTGTAATTGTCCCATTTGCTGTCACCAACAATTAATAAAGATATTTCATACAAGAGTTAAGCACACTAGAATCACACATAGAGCCACTTAAGCAATGTTAGAGACCTTAATTTTAGGTGCACCACATTTATGACAGGGTTTTCTTCATTGGGCACCTAAAGAGGCACCTAAATCAAAAACACACCCACAATTTGCCCCTAACCATGCCAACTAGGTGCCTATTTATAGAATCACGTTTTTCAAGTTATGTTTATGTTTCTTAAAAACTTTGATATCCCACAACATGCTAAAGGAGTATGGCTTACAACCATGAAATAAACATGAAACAAATATGAAAACAAATATGAAAAAGAACGCCATAAATTTAAAGGAATGAATTAATCAACCACTCAAGACAATCACACCACCCCACACCACACACAATAAAATCATGATCTAGTGCACAACTTTCAATTGTCCAATTAGTGGTAATTATGAGATGTTAAATACCAATTATCGATGTCAATTAAGCCTATTAACCAATTGATTTAGGCACACAGTTGTAGGGGCCTAACTTTAGCAAAGTATATAGAATTTGCCAGATATTGATTTCACTTGCTACTGTAGTAAAAAATGCACCCATTTAAAATATGGAAGTAAAATAGCCTAAGCTAAAAGTCATGTTCCCAGGTGTTCATAATCTCTCAACACATTTCAAGCACCAATATATTGTATATTAACCTTTCAAAGAAAACTGCATTTTAAGGCCAATCATTTTTTTTCATCAGGTGAATAAGCCTGCATCACTGAACAATAGGTTTTTTGACTCGGGATGCTTGTGAGCTTCCCATTTACTTAGCAGCGGACTCCTTACAGCAACTGGGAACATCCATTTATGTTTAGGCAACAGAAGGGTGATGTCAGAATGTTGACCCCAATTGTGAGAAATGAAAACACGATCTCACTGGCTATTCGACTGCTGGCTCAAAATAGAATCCCCTAGGTACAGCAGGGAGGCCTATTCAAAGTCCACTACCTCATAGTCATCCTGGGTCTAGGAGCCAGGTAAGTACTTCCTTCTCATTTAGGTAACAAATCTGCTTAAAGTGTTTAAATGAGAATTTTAAAGCCCACTTAGCAAATGACCTCATCTTTTTTCTCTCTCTCTTCCTCCCCCTTTTCCTCGTCGTGTGCTTTTATACACACAAATGAACACAAATATATGCATATACTTGCCTTATTTCTATATCTTTATATGTGCACATATGCACACATGAACACATCCATCTGTACATCTGTTTGTGCATATACATAACTAGAATCTGTGACAGATGCAAATTCTGTGTACAGCTCTATAAAAGCCTAGCCCTTTTCTTGCTTACAATGCATCACTGTGCCGCTGATGAGGCTTGTTGACATTTCTGCATTAGCTGGCTTTTGTCAGTTCTGGCAGGGCTCAGAAATTCTATCTTAAGGGCTGTTCTTTATTAAATTTGCAAGGTACAAAACCACGACTGACAAATATTCTCTACTCTTATCTGAATGCATAAATAATAGACCTGTAGCAATAAAGATTAGCGCAGAGGTCAGTTTAAAACTATATCAGTTTCTACACAAATCTATATAGCAAGGCAATACAAAGCATAAAAAATATATATGTACATAAAATAATACTTCTTGGTATCTTGACTGGTATTAGCAACCATCAAATGTCTTATTCTGGTAATGATGGAAAAAATACCCATGTGCTCAGCTAATGTGTGTCTTACTTGCTAAAGTTTGCAACAAAATTTTTATACTCCTTCATGTGGTATCTATGACATAATTTTTCCTTTTTTTTTTTTTTCCTTAACAGCCATTATGTATGATAAATAAAACAATGCACTGAAAACACTGAAATCTCTCATCAATGTCTTTGTGAAAAGAGCCCAGATAAATGAGGCTTCGAATCAAAGGCAGATTACATGGCTGACCATGTATCATCCTCTGTGTATTGAACATAGCCCTTTGTAAAGATAGAGTGGTAATAAAAAGTGGTATTGTGTGCTGTGAAAGGCTGTGTGGGTCTGTGCATGACTAATCTGTCTTTCTGCATTATTTTATTCAATCTCTTCTGACTTTATGCCTTTGACATTTTTGCTACACTCAGTAAATTTGAGTGAATAGGCAATTTTAAAGAATTTTTATAGGGCTTCTGAGGAGTCATATGCAGTATCTTTGTTCAGATTTAACAGTTTAAATATTTCCTTTGTTTCAAAGGCAGAATGGTCTTTGAGCAGAGAATGAGAAATGTTGCCTCTGATTCCATATTCTGTAATGTTTCTGAAAGATTTCAAAAGCACAAAACCTTTTTTTTTTTTTTTTTCCAATGCATTAAATAAACAGTGTTCCATGGTAGTTCCCTGGTTATAAACATGAGACTGGGGCCCCCTTCTGAAGATTAAGGAATTCTTTCTCAAGATTTAATGCTTCTCCTTCCCATAGTATGTGTTTTATGAATACCCAGATAAGAAATAGATGAAATGAGAGGCATCAGATATATTTTTTTATTTAGTAATGATTGCTGTTGCTAGGTAAATAATGATTTTATGGCATCATGTAAATGATCTGATAATTCACTTGATGTTAAATTATCTAGCTTTTAACATTATGAAGGAGAAACACCAAGGCCATAGCACTGGGATAATTTATACAACAAATGAATATACATTATATTAAAAGTTGAATGATTTCACTATGGATAGAAGTCTGCAGCTGATAAACAGGGGAGATAAGTGTTAAAATGATCCACATTCTAGTGTTTGGCTACTAAAATGGTAGCTACTAGTAGGGTTATTGGAAAACTCTAAGTCATTGGGGGCAACTTAAATCACTCATATTTCACCCCACTGTGCCTTAAACTTTAAGTCCAGTCTCTTATACATCAAGGCTCCTGAACTAAGTTCTTGGGATAGACCCATCCAATCTGGTTTTCAATAAATATCTATGAGAACGATTTGCATGCACTGCCCCCAACTGGCTGGGTGTGCTCTAAGGACCAGTGTGAAAACCACTGCTGTAGGGAAAGGAAGACTATAAGAAGACCACAAATAAGCCATGTTTACAGGTTCTCTCTAGTAAACGTGCATGAAATATGATTACATATAATGGAATACCACAACAGTGCCTTGTAAGGTGCCCCACTACTCTGTTGCTATGTCTGGGTGTCCAGTCCATCACTTTGCTGGCCCCTCCTATGTCCTAAAGGTCTTGTTCTGGGCGTTTGGGACCTAGATGAATTTTTGGTCGAGAATGTGGTATAAAGATAGACGACTTGGCGGCAAATGGCTAGATGTATAAGAAGACGATTTTCGGAAAAAAAATATTTTGGACGTATTTTTTGAGAATGGACTTTAGACGTTGCCCACTTTGGGTGACTAGAGCCCTAGGCCCAAAACGGACTTAGATGATTTTTTTTTTTTTAATTATGCCGCTCCACGCCTCTCAATGCTTGTGTCTGAACATGAACCAGCATTGACTATCTGGACATAAAACCAATGGCAGAAGAGTTTTAAAATTTCAGCCTTGGATGGGGCTGTGGCTAATTGTATTAAGAAGTTTCATAATCATAATTCCAGAACTCTGAAGCTTTGGAATGAACGGCAATTTTATTCTGGAAAAATTTAATCCTGAAAGTCCAGGAAAATGCCTTTAGATAGTTGTCTTTTTTGTGAATTGATGTCTGCTAATGAAACAGTAAAGAGCTACAGTATTTTATGCATATTCTGCACTAATATCTCGACAGCTTATTGTATCCCTAACTTGCCCCCTCTTTTACTAAGGCGCACTTTCCATTTTAGAGCGCGCTAAATATTAGCGCACACTAAACGCTAACACGTCCATATAATAGACGCGTTAGTGTTTAGCGCGTGCTAAAACGGCTAGCACGCCTTAGTAAAACAATCCCTTGGTGAGGTGTTGTGATAAGGTGAGTGAGTTAAATCATTTAGAAATGCGTAATTTAACCACCCATCCAGAAAAGTCCGCAGCACAGGACTCCAATAGGATAATTTTGGTGCCCACTCTTTTGCAGACTTTAGTACAGGATTTGATATGTTTAAATATAGGACGTCTTTATTTCATAGTCATCAGCTTAATGTTTTTGCAGACACTTCTCACATAAAGCAATTAGGCTGGAAAGATTTCTTTGGTTGCATTTCAAGGCTTTAGCTTTGGAAATGAGCTTTTAGTATCCCAGGAAATATGTGATAAAAATCAATGGCCTTCTCAGTTGGATAGTTTTCTATAAATTTGAATCAAAAGACTATTTCCATTTTCTTTTTTGCCTGGTTGATGAGATCGGATAATAGTGGGGATTTACCTAACCCAAGTGATTTTTTTTTTATTACGCATTTGTATTTTCCTTAGAATTTATGGGTTTTTTATTGGATACATTTCATGAAAAATGAGCATCTATTGTGGATTTTAAATTGTCTGTCTGGGAAAAAAAAAGCAGCGAACCATATTAAGAAAAGTAATTTTAGCCAGTACATTCCCAGGAAATAATGCCCGACATGGCCACGTTTCGCCAAAGTTACTCCTCAGGGACAAAGCAATTTAAAAAAAAAAACAAGCAAAAAAAATCAGTACGATAAAACCAAAAATGACAAAACCAATTAATACACACTTGAAACATAAAATTATCATAATATAATAGCTAAGATCAAGGCTTGTGAACAGAGAATAAATTTTAAAAACTCATAATATCATATTGAGAAGAGGAAAAATTATGGCTTATCTAGCTGGTGAGAAACACATAACTTCCTGAGTTAAGAGGCATACCGATAAAATTAAAATCACATATAAGCTCAGAAGACAAATAGCTCAAAGGAAAAAAAAAAGAAGAATGAAAAAACTAATGTTAAAAATGTGTAGAAATAAAGGGGTTATATTGAATCAAGTGAAAGCGGGTAATAAATAGTAATAGTGAACTTAAACACCACTCCTTATGACTGAGAGCACTATCCCCACGAAAGAAAAAGCCTCAGGTTTTGTTATAGGCAGAGCCTAAATGCTCAAACCTCCTCCACCCACATCATCGGCAAAAAACTTTCGTAGGGATGTGCAATGCCATGAACTGTATCAGTGCAGGATTACAACAACTATAAACTATATATCGTAAGGAATTAAGTGATGGTAAAATGAAGCCGACGTTTCACGGTAAAGACCATTTCTTCAGGGCTTGTGAAGTTTCACTTTCCAATATGTTTTTCTGAAAAAATAAATATATAAATACAATTTGTGTCTACTTCATTACCCGTGGTATGTGCTAAAACTTGTATGATAAATGTACTCACTGAGTTGCATGCTTTCACTCACCCGCGTCCTGTCGCTGCGGCCATTTTCTCATTCATCATTTAAAGAGAGCTGAACCTATCAAAACTCACCCAGTGTATTACGTAGTGAACGTCAGTTGCTCTTCTTTAATTGGCTGACCCAGCCTCGGTTCTCTAGGATTGGTCATCTCTGAAGAAGCAGCTTAATGTAAAACCTAAAACAAAATCTAACACAACAGAGATTTCCTAATAAAAATAATACCAATCGATGCTCATGTTTAGACCTGTTGGAATGGTGGATCCAGGTTCATAAATCCAACGCTGTTCTTTTTGTTGTAAACAAAGCTGTCGATTGCCACCACGGACATCATGCGCTACATGTTCTAACACTTAACACCCAAAGTGCAAAGAAATCACGATTATGCTCTAAGCAATGCTGTACTATCATCTTTCTTTTCAATGCACTTCTATGCTCATTTAGTCGGCTCTTTAATTGTCTAATCGTTTGGCCAACATATATTTTGGGGCAAGGACCTACTAAACAGTACACCACAAATTCTGTAGTGCATGTTGTTATATGTTTGAATGCATACTTTTTCTTATTCATAGGGTTAATGAATTCTGTAGCCGTAACCATGCACAATTAATGCACTTGCCACACGGTGTATGTTGTGGCTGTGCATGACTATGATTCTTCTGTAGTACAGCAGGACTTAACTGTTCTTTAAAGTTCACACCTCTTCTATAAGCCACCCGTAGGCTATGCTCTTTAAATGGAGGTAACATTTGAATCAGAGGCCGGTGTCTATGTAGGATCCTTTTCAGTTGATGGGATTTTTGACTGTATTTTAAATTCTGCTGTCGTGCTACATAATCTTCTATATCTTAGAAATTGTGAAATGGGTAAGTTATTTTTTAAATGCTGTGGATGAAAACTATCAAAATGTAAAAATGTATTTCTATCAGTATCTTTTCTGTGTACTGTAGTAAATAATTCCCCATCCTGTCGTACGAGTTGAACATCTAAGAATGTTATGTTCTTCATATCTCGTTGCATGACGAACTTGATATTCGGGTGGCATTGATTCAGCCAATCTAAGAACTCATCAAGATGTACTTGGTCTCCTCTCCATATAAAGAAGGGGCAAATTCTGTGAAGGACGTCTAGAACAGTGTTCTTCAACCACCGGTCCATGGACCAGTGCCGGTCCACAGAAATTTCCTGCCGGTCCACAGGGCTAGCACGTGCATCAGGCCCAAAACAGTGTTCTTCAACCGCCGGTCCACAGTGCGATCGATGCGGCGTTATCTTCGAGCCAGCTCCCTCTTCCTAACTGATTCAGTGCACAAAGCCACGGGCAGTAGCTCCTACGGGCACCCTGCGCCTGAACCGGAAGTCTTCTCTCTGACGTTGCAACATCAGAGGGAAGGCTTCCAGATGAGGCATGGGACGTGCAAGGTGCAATTAGTACTATTATGGGGGCGGAGTCTGGGGTGGAGATTGGGTAGAGATGGGCGGGGTCTGGCACACGACTTAGCCCAGTGTTCTTCAACCGCCGGTTCACGAACCGATGCCGGTCCACAGAATAATTATTTTATTTCTGCTGGTCCATAGGTGTAGAAAGGTTGAAAACCACTGGTCTAGAAGTTAGGCCTCCTTTAGAAGTCCAGCAGCAGAACGCTCAGCACGATTCTATTAAGCAAAGAAGCACAATAGAGAATCTCGCTCAGCAGCACTCAGTGAATTTAAGCACATCTATATGGTTAGGCATGCTTTGTAGAATTGCCTTTTAGGCGTCACATAGACGTCTTCACAATGTCTAAAATGTTATAGATTGGCGATCTTATGCTGTTTTTTTTACATTAAAATTGTATGCAGTAAAATGGCATACAGAAGGCAGCACAATTTTACAGAAGCACCACTATCATATTTTGTTTATCTTTATTTGGCTACTTTATCATATTTCCCTTCTGTCGTGGTAGGCTCAAGGGGATTAAAGGGTAAATTCTATAAGAAGTGCCCAAAAGTTAGGCGCCACTATAGGCACCGTTTAGCACAATTCAAGCCCAATTGGGTGCTGTTTAGTGAATCACGCTGAGCAGCACCTATTTTGGAGGCGCCCAATAAATAGGCCAGCTCTAGGCACAACTAAAAGTTGGGCGCCCATATAAGAGCTTAAGCACGCTTAAGAGCAGTGATTCTGTAAGAATGCGCCCAACGCATAGCCATGCCTACGCCTAACATGCATCGTGCCTATTTTTGTAGGGCGCCTAAATTTTAAGAGGCACCTTGTTACAAAATCACGCTTTCTTTATGTTTCAATTAGTGCTGATTAAAAAGCTCTTAATTCAGCTTCTTATTCAATTTAGATAGGCACCTCCAAAATAGGTGCCTAACATTAGGCACCGGTTACAGAATTTGGGCCTAAGTGACTTGGCCAGGGTCACAAGGAGCAGTGTTGGATTTGAACCCATAACCTCAGGGTGCTGAGGCTGTAACTCTAACCCAGGGGTCTCAAAGTCCCTCCTCGAGGGCCGCAATGAAAGCAGTGCATGCAAATAGATCTCATGAATATTCATTGGTGAAATCCTGAAAACCCGACTGGATTGCGGCCCTCGAGGAGGGACTTTGAGACCCCTGCTCTAACCACTGCACCACACACACTCAGATAGTAAACCATATTTCAGTTCAAAAGCCAAGCTTATATCCTCTTGATTCCTACAGTCATTTCTTTAGGATAAATATCAAACATGTACCTTCAACACTTGTCCAATTCCTCTTTTGGCCACTGTGTTCCTCAATCAAAGCATATGGAAAAACCTATTTTTTGGTGCAAAGAGGACTCCTCTTTGATAGTAATGGAAAATTAAGTTTAATAATACATTATGGATGCCTAACTTTAGGCGTCTTTTATAGAATTTGCCCCAATATGCACAAGCATAAAAAATGCTAATAAATAGCTAAAACTCAGTGCAATGCATAAAAACATATAGAGCAAATATAGAACAAAGTAAAGGGAATAGAAAACCCATGTAAAATCCAACAGAGAACATGTAGGAAGTGGGATAGAACAAATCAACCTTGAGACAAACAATCTTTTATTTCTATAAATTCAAAATAAACACTGAAACACATGAATAAAAACACATGTATAAAAAGTCCTATGAACATAATGTCCTTATGTTGAAAGGATCCAGTTGATGACCCAACATGGTCCGCGTTTCGCCCCCCCAGGTAGAGGTCTGCATCAGGGGAGTGTCTATTGGCCACTAGGGGCTCCTTTTACAAAGGTGCGTTAGGGCCTTAATGCATGGAATAGCGCGCACTAAAATGCCGCGTGCGCTAGCCGCTGCCACCTCCTCTTGAGCAGGCGATAGTTTTTCGCTAATCCAGTGCATGCGCTAAAAACGCTAGCGCACCTTTGTTAAAGGAGCCCTAGGTGTCACTCCAGTACTGGAAATACAAACTGTAAAACGATCTTTAAAAAGACTGTAAGCATATGCGATGCTCGTAGAAAAGTCTAAAAGGAACTCAATCAAAGGGTACACAAAGGTCTCCCACATATGCTTACAGTCTTTTTAAAGATTGTTTTACAGTTTGTATTCCCATTTCCCAGCACTAGAGTGACACCTAGTGAACCAATAGACACACGCCTGAGGCAGGCCTCCACCAGGGGGCTGAAACAGGGACCGTGTTGGGTAATTAACTGGATCCTTTCAACATAAGGACATTACATTCATAGGACTTTTTATACGTGATTTTTTATTCATGTGTTTCAGTATTTTTCTTGAATTTATAGAAATAAATGATTGTTTGTCTCAAGGTTGACTTCTGACCTACTGTATCTTCTGAGACATGGTTTCCCCAGGCTGATAGCCTTCCACAAAGCTCAGGGCCAGTAGTGGTGGAATGGGTACACCAAATAGGTCTGTGGAAAGAGGAGGGCAGTTGTCCATGGACTGTTCTGGCCTGCTTCCTCAACTATGCTATCAAAGCCTGAATCTTGGACTTGTTTAATAAGAACTGCCCTGGAATATGGCTTCTGACACTCCAGCATGAGCAATGGGCTATGCTGAACTCTCCTATAACTGGACCTGAAATAAAATGAGCGATAAAAAGTCTTAAATTGGCCAAAACACATAGACCTGATGGGTTGGAAGCCCAAATTCTATAAACATCTGGTCATCAAGCTGATTTGCCCATTTCAGGCTCTCTATCATGACATGTTCAATGGAACTGCCTCATAATTGATTGACTCATGCTACTTTGTGATGCTACTAAAATCAGGACAAAACCAGCAACAATTGGGGCCTTATTGCCCGATATCATTGCTCAATCAAGATATCAAATTGTTTGCCACTATACTTGTTGCTCTTCTGGGTAAAGTTCACCCAGATCAGTTGGGGTTCGTCCCTGGCTACTATGCTTCCATGAATATGCTGCAAACCTTTGATGGTGTTACAAGCTGGTAAATGTTGAATGGGTGAATAGTAACCTTAGATGCAGTAAAAGCTTTCAATAAGATCTTCTGGGATTATTTGCTTTTGGTGTTGCCCTAATTTGGCATCATGGAGGAGGTTCTTCTGGATGTAATATAGAAGTCCTATGGCCCAGATTTTAATCAATGCAGACCTCACTACACTTTTTGGACTTGAAAGGGCTACTAACCAGGGATGCCCTCTCTCGCCAATGCTTTTTGAACTCTCTTTGGAGCTTTTGGTGGTTAAATTAGGCAGATGGACTCTTTAAGGAGAATTCAAATTGGATTTGCAGAGTTTAAAGTTAATCTTTCACAGATGATATGTTAGTTTTCTTAGGCCAAGTGTTCCAAGGTACCCCTAATACTAGAGGATCTCATTTAACATTTTGGCTCTTTTGCAGGGCTCAATTTTAAGAAATCAGAAGCAATGGTGGTGACATATGGGTACAAGTCTTAGCTTGGAAATATTTGAAGGTTTATTTGCATTTGGACACTACTGTTGTTTATAGAAAAAACAAACATTCTTGATAAATTGGACTCTATTAAATGTTTAGGTCACCAATGGAGACAGTTATCTATCTCCTTCCAGGGATGAATTGCATTAGTCAAAATGGTGCTATTGCCAAAGTTTTTGTACCCAATTCAGATGTTACCCTTGTGGACCAAGAGGAGAGATTAGTCTTTTTATAGAGAAATGATAATGGCCTTTATATGGAGCACTAAAATGGCCCATATAGGCTATAATAAACCAGTTTGGGACAAGAGCCAAGGGGGAACGAGCCTCCCAAATCTTTGATTATATAATGTTGCAGCCCTACTTCAGTGGGTCCATGAACTCCACACAGGGTTCTTTAGATTTGCCCCTAGTAAATTTTGGGATGATGCAACATTTTTTTCAGATTGTGATGGCTTTGCAGTGTCCCGAGAGACCCCCAAATGTTCCATTTAGGGCTCATTTTGGGGTGGTTGTTGAATATCTGTGCCCTTATCCTTAGGTTGAGTGTAGTTTATGATGCAACATCCCCCAAGTCTGTTTTTAACACCTTGCAAGAAAAACCTTTGCAGTTGGCATAGTATTGGTGGAGAGTCACCTTAGGGGGAGTGTCAGGCCCTTCCCCTTTTACAGAATTTGATGGCAATCCATAATTTCTGACAAGACATGACAACATAATTTTTTTCCCATGTGAAGTCACAAGGCTGTAGATATGTGGGCCATTTCTTGGAGACAGGTAAGGGGTCCATTCCTTCCTTTTAGTCTTGACAACAGAAATGACGGTCCAGCAAAGATTATTTTGTATGTTTGTATTTGAGGAGCTACTGCTGATTGCTAGTAGGAAGCTTTCCTATTTTTTCCAAATTAGATTTTACATTTATGGCTGTCCCACCGTCCCATAACAAACTTGCTATGTGGCATAAATTTTTATTTATTTATTTGTTCATTTTTATAGCCTGTCCTTCCCAGGAGCCCAGAATGGGTTACAATAAAATTAAATAAAATTAGGTACTTGGAAATTCCCTAACTGTCCCGAAGGCTCACAATCTAGCTAAAGTGCCTGAGAAAACAATTATTAAATAGTAAAGATATAACAATTCAAATAATAAATAAATAAAAAAATAACACTACAGTAAATCAAAACCTCAAAGACCCAAAGCAGTCCACGCAAGACAGCCGAAGGAGGAGGCAGGTCATAGCTGATATTGAAGTCCGCCGGAGCAGGGACAGCCGCAGGCCCAACGGACAGCAGGGCCGACTCGTCGGGATCTCTGACTGTGTGATGTCTCAAGGCCAAGATCAAATGCTGAAGACAAGAAGGCAGGTTGGCCACAGCAGATCCACAGATGCCAAATCCCATACTCTTCAGCAAACCGTCTCCAACCCCAGAAGAAAGGCGCACAGCAGGCCCAGGACTCCCGGTGGCAGGTGAGGGATCTGTGCCAAAACAACCGCTGTCTCAGTGCCGCTCCTTTACCGTTGGCCTGCCAATGTTGCCGTTTCTCTGTGGTTTGGTTTGGTTTTGTCGGCAGCTGATGCCAGATCTCTGCCATCCCCAGAAAGCAAGCATGAGGACCTCCGACCCTCGTTCGCCGGACCAGAGACAGAAAAGGCAAGATCCGAAAAGACTAGCAGGCCCCAGCAGAAGAGGCAGGACACGGAACCTCCATCAGCACTGGGCCATAAATCAACCAAGCAAGTCTGACAGGTCAAGCTGTGCCACCGAAGAGTCAAAGGAGCCCAACTCCAATCCTTCCATCCAAGCCGGCACCTCAGAATCGCCACCGTGGAACCAGATGGCGGGAGCAGGTAGAAAGCCCCCCTGACCATTAGACAGGAGCCATTGGTCAAAACGATCTTAATTTTTGATAAGCTATTTACTCCAGGGCCAAAAAGAATCAGATTAAATGTGAAATAAATAACAGAAAAGAATAAAATAAGCATAAAATATTGAATAATAATAATAATAAGCAGGATAAAGGAAAAAATAAAATAAACGGGGTGAGGGAGACAGCACAGCTGATGACTTAACTGGCCGCCATCTTGGAAATTGGGTAGGAAACAAAAACCTGCTACTTTTCATAGACACGTGGAAGAGGACTAGGGAGCACAATTTGGGGATGCAGCGTCTGAGAAGGATTTGACATCTAGCTTCTGGCCAGCAAGCTCAAATTACTGCATAAAGTGTACATTACATGAAGCAGGGGAAAACAAATGGGCTTGTGGCAGGATGGTTTGTGCTCTCGATGTAAAGCACAAAGGGGGACGTTAGTGCATCACCTTTTTGGAATGCCCCTCTTTGCAAAGCTTTTGGCATGGACTTCTGTCTAAAGTAGAAGGGATCATAGGTTGCTCCCTGGAGTGGGTCTATAAAACCGTGTTGCTGGGTATTGAGGGCCCTCTTGTGGAGCAAGGATTGGTGGAATTGATTAGACATTTCTTCCAGGTGGCTTTTGGTTTGGCCACGAAAGTCATACTGTAGCACTGGGTGGGAGAGACACTGCCTTCAGTGCAAAATTGGGGGGGGAGAGACCCTCATATTGCAGATGGTGGACTAGGAACGCAGGAGGTTGGAGTCTTCTGGGTGTGACACAAACCCTGTTTAGAATTGTGGAAGCATTTCTAACTTTAGTTTTGTTGGTCACTGCAGGGAAGGGAGGGGATTGGGACAGGATAAACAGGGGGGAGGACACAAAATAAAGAAAGTTTGGAGTGTCTGCAGCTGTGTTATGTTTTGCATCTTCTGTTATACTTTTGTTACACTGTGATTCTTTGTTGATACTTTTACACATTTTGATAATGTTAGTATTGTAGCTTTATTACATTTGCTTGTTAATAAAGAGATTTACCAAAAAAAACCCATCAAGATAACCCCCCCCCCCCCCAATATTATTAGGGTTACCATATAGCTCCAGAAAAAGAAGGATGGGTTAAGACATCTGGATTTTACTTCCAGTGCTTTCAGTGGAAGTAAAACCCGGATGTCTCAATCCATCCTCCTTTTTCTGGATTTGTAAAAATACCCCTAGATATTATCATTGAGTTACTCACACAGTCTTAAGAATCAATGTATAGGCTGAGCAAATAAAACTCTATTCACATGATCTTGAGCCTGTTACAACTGGCCATCAAACAAGCCTAATACCTCTTTTCTTAAAAAGAAACCTTTAAATCAGAACTCCCAAGTCAAAAAGGGATTGTCCAAAGTAGTTTACAATCAAATTGTTTTCCTTCAACAAAAATACACCTGCACAAAGAGTAGCAGGAAACCATTTCCAATGCTGAAAATAATATGGCAGTATAGGTGCCACCTGCAGCCATAAGGGCTACTGGAGTGGACTCATAATGCCACAGATGTTGTGGTTAGAGTGCCTTAAGTCCTCCTCTTTATGGTTCACTAGCCTACCCATCAGATAATTCTACACACCTGATGCTCTACTAGGTGTCACCATACCAGATGCTGCTGTTCTAGAGCCAGGTATGTAGCTTTTTGTTCTCATTTTTATGTGGTGGAATGGGGTCAGTGAACACTGGGGGAATGGAGGAGGGGTCTTACCGTGATGCATGTGGTAGTCATATGGTCAGTCTAGGTATCTTTCTGGCACTTAGACGCTTCTAAAACAGGTCTAGGTCCAAACGTCTAAGTGCCATTCAGGATGTCTTGCAAGATGTCCAAGTCTAACCCGCTCTTATGCATGCCCAAAGCCCACCTATAACATACCTCCACCATGCCCATCTTGAGCTCTGGATTAGAGAATGACACGGGGACAAATTTTTCCCCGTCTCCGCAGGAACTCAATTTCTCCGTCCCATCACCGCAAGTTTTGTCACTGTCCTTGTCCCTGTCCCATTCCTGTAAGCTCTGCCTTAACTGCACAAGCCTCAAACACTTATGATTTTGAAGTGTTTTGAGGCTTTTGTAAATGAGGACAGAGACTGCAGGAATGGGGCAGAGATAGGAAAATGAGTTCCCGCGGGGACGGGGAAAAATTTATCCCAGTGTCATTCTCTACTTTGGATGCACAGAGGCTGGGACACCTCGGTAGACGACCAGAAATACGGTTTCAATTATCCTGGCGATTAGGACATCCAAGTGCCAATTTAGGATGCTTTTGGAAGTTTACATTTTTTTTATTATGAGTACCATAGTGTACGCTAAAAGTTTAGCACCTCAGCCGACACGTGTTAAATTGTAGTTTTTATCAGAATATGTTATGCTAATTTTAGCACATACCAAATAATGTCCCCTGAACTTTAAATACCAAGTCCTTAAGCCCAAATTCTATATATGTTGCCTAAGAAGCTGGTGATGAAAAGATTTGCACTTAACACAATTCTATAAACTACCTCCAGAGTTAGGCACAGTTTATAGATCACACATAGCACCTATTCACGTGACTAACATAAGAACATAAGAATTGACGCTGCTGGGTCAGACCAGTGGTCCGTCGTGCCCAGCAGTCCGCTCACGCGGCGGCACTCTGGTCAAAGACTAGCGCCCTAACTGAGACTAGCCCTACCTGCGTACATTCTGGTTCAACAGGAACTTGTCTAACTTTATCTTGAATCCATGGAGGGCGTTTTCCCCTATAACAGCCTTCGGAAGAGCGTTCCAGTTTTCCACCACTCTCTGGGTGAAGAACTTCCTTACATTTGTGCGTTATCTATCCCCTTTTAGCTTTAGAGAGTGCCCTCTCGTTCTCTCTACCTTGGAGAGGGTGAACAACCTGTCTCTATCTACTAAGGGGTACTTTTATCAAGCCGCGCTAGCGGGGTTAGCGCGTTGGACATTTCATCACGTGCTAACCCCCGCGGCCGGCTAAACAACTAACGCCTGCTCAATGCAGGCATTAGCGGCTAGCGTGGCAGGCAGTTTAACGCGTGTTAAACCCCTACCGCAGCTTGATAAAAGGACCCCTAAGTCTATTCCCTTCATCTAAAATGTTTTGATCATGTCCCCTCTCAGTCTCCTCTTTTCAAGGGTGAAGAGGCCCAGTTTCTCTAATCTCTCACTGTAAGGCAGCTCCTCCAGCCCCTTGACCATTTTAGTTGCTCTTCTCTGGACCCTTTCGAGCAGTACCGTGTCCTTCTTCATGTACGGCGACCAGTGCTGGATGCAGTATTCCGGGTGGAGGCGTACCATGGCCCGGTATAGCGGCTTGATAACCTTCTCCGATCTATTGGGATCCCCTTCTTAATCATTCCTAGTGTTCTGTTTGCCCTTTTTGTACATTAATATTAGATCTTTGATGTTAGACCTGCTGATTATTACACTATTCTGTTCTTTTCTGATGTTTCAAGAACCTGATTATATGTTATACAAAAAATCTGCAAAACAAACATGTTTTCCATTCCATGCTCACCTTTCTAGGCGTAAAAACTTGGAATGACCTTACTGAAATGATCAGAACAGAACCTAACTACACCATATTCCGGAAGAAACTGAAAACTCATCTATTTGACACTTAATCACCTGTATCCTCTCCTCCCCCCTCCACCCCTCTCCCTACCCCCTCCTATCTTCCTCTTCTCTTCTCCCACGCCTCCTCCCCCTTCTCCTTCCTCACCCCCCTCTTTAAGTCACCTTGTGCCTACCTAGGTATGAGCGACGCAGAAATAGAAGATTAGATTAGATTTATAATTAAATGCTTTGTGATATAGTTTGTTCTTTTGGATTTCCTTGTTACTACTAACATTTAGGTGTAGACATTTATGCAGATGAAAACCAAGCCAAAATGCCTGCACCAAAGTTGTGCATAGATCGGGCATATTCTTTAACAGTGCGCCTAACTTTTAGGCATGCCCATGATCCACCCATGTTTCTCCATCCGTGGGACTGTTGGATCATCAAGGAGCAAAAAGGGGCATTTAGGGTACAGCCATGGCAAAGAGACTGAATGAAGTCTTTGCTTCGGTTTTTACAGCAGAAGATGTAAGAGACCTAAACTGGAAATAGTTTTCAAGGGTGATGACGTGGAGGAACTGAAAGAAATCTTGGAGAACCTGGAAGATATACTAAGCCAAACTGACAAGTTAAAGAGTGATAAATCACCTGGACAGGATGACATACATCTCAGGGTACTGAATGAATTCAGATATAAAATTGTTGATCTGCTATTATTGATCTGTAGCCTATCACTAAAATCATACTAGGTTGAAGATTGGAAGGTGGCTAATGTGATGCCAATTTTTAAAAAGGGTTCCAAGGGCAATTCAGAAAATTACAGACCGGTGAGCCTGACTTTAGTGCCAGTAAAAATGGTTGAAACCATTATAAAAAATAACATAGACAAACATGGCTTAATGGGACAGAGTCAGCATGCATTTAACTAAGGCAGGTCTTGCCTCATCATTCCTTTGAAGGTGTGACTAAACATGGATAAAGGTGAGCCAATTAACATAGTATATCCAGATTTTCAGATAGCTTTTGACAAAATTCCTCATGAGAGGCTCCTGAGAAAATTAAAGAATCATGGTATCGGAAGCAATGTTTTGCTGTAGATTAGGAATTGATTGGACAGAGGGTAAGGTTAAATGGCCATGTTTCTCAATGGAGAAGGGTAAATTATGGAGTGCCACAGGGATCTGTGCTATTTAACATATTTATAAATGATCTGGAAACTGGAGCAATAAGTGAGGTGATTCAATTTGCACATGATAATGATGAGTATTAACGATTATGTATGTTTCTTGTAATTGCGGTATTTTGTATCAGCTGAAAATATTTCAGATTTCCTTTACTAATGCCATAATAGACTGAATTACAATAGTTTAGTTGGGCTAGAATAATTGAAGAAGTGGCCCCAGGCTGAAGAAAGAGAGTGAGAGACGGAATGCCTCACTAAGGGGAAGCGAAAGAGGATCTTCAATTCAGGAACTTGTTTTTGGGAGGGGACAGACTCAGGACTGTCTGATAACCAACCTATTGTCGGACGATAGTGTTGAATTTGTTTCTGCTATCAAGCAGGGCCACAGCAGATGATAACAGCCCGACAGGGAAGAAGTGATCCCATGCTGAGGAATGACAGTGGGACCTACAGCGGCTCAACGAGGCCCATTGTTTTTATTTTTTGTAAACCGCTTTGACAACTTTTTTTGTTAAAAATTGCAGTATTTCAAATAAAATAACTGTAACTGTAAAAGAGAGTTGATCTCCTATTCATAGGTTAGAAGCCAAGCCGGCCTAGATTTTGAACTGTGTGTAAAGAATATTTGTAAAATGACTTTGAATGTATCTAAATGACTTTTGTAAATTGTTGGGAATTCTACAATTGAATCTTAGAAATTCCAGTAAAGTTGATAGCGCCCAAGAAAAGGATCTGGGTATCATTGTAGACAATACGATGAAACCTCCCGTCCAATGTGCAGCGGTGGCCAAAAAAGCAAACAGGATGCTGGGAATTATTTTAAAAAAGGGATGGTTAACAAGACTAAGGATGTCATAATGCCCCTGTATTGCTCCATGGTGTAACCTCATCTGGAGTATTATGTTCAATTCTGGTCTCCTTATCTCAAGAAAGATATAGTAGTGCTAGAAAAGGTTCAAAGAAGAGCGACCAAGATGGTAAAGGGGATGGAACTCCTCTCGTATGATTAAAACGGTTAGGGCTCTTCAGCTTGGAAAAAAGACAGTTGAGGGGAGATATGATTGAAGTCTACAAAATCCTGAGTGGAGTATAGCGGGTACAAGTGGATCAATTTTTCACTCCATCAAAAATTACAAAGACTAGGGGACACTCAATGAAGTTACATGGAAATACTTTTAAAACCAATAGGAGGAAATTTTTTTTTCACTCAGAGAATAGTTAAGCTCTGGAACGCTTTGCCAGAGGATGTTGTAAGAGCAGATAGCGTAGCTGGTTTTAAGAAAGATTTGGCCAAGTTCCTGGAGGAAAAATCCATAGACTGTTATTGAGAAAGACATGAGGGAAGTCACTGCTTGCCCTGTATCGGTAGCATGGAATATTGCTACTCCTTGGGTTTTGGCCAGGTACTGGTAACCTGGATTGGCCATCATGAGAATGGGCTACTGGGCTTGATGGACCATTGGTCTGACCCAGTAAGGTTATTCTTATGTTCTTATGTTTGACATTTACCTGCTGTTTGCTGATCATTTATTGTGAGGAGAATCTGCAGGTCAAAACCCAGAAGGAAGTGCCCTTTGGCCTACCTGAATTTAGCCCAGAACTGGCCTGCGTCCAGCTCAACAACTCTATCTTGTTTTGTTATTTCCTGGTCAGGGTGCTCTACCATAGAGCTTAGCCGGTGCCCAGGACTTTGGGAGTGAGACTAGGGATACACTTGATATATTAATTGTAGCAGTAGAGCACACAAACAGCACTGAATTAATGATCTTGTGAGTGAAGATATACATCACACAAAAAAGACAATTAAAAACCCATGGTCTATATAGTGTATCTGATGCAGAAATTGCTTTAATTCAGTCTTTTTTAAAAAAAATATTTAGTTCCACTTTTGAGTTGCTGATTTTCCATGAGCATGTAGGCAGAAATCCAAGACAGTCAGTGCATGGTACATTCAGTCCCCTTTCTAAGTCAGAACATCATCCTTCCAAGCTCAGATCTCAGGTGTTATTTAGCAATGATAAAGTACAGATTGCTGTCGCTTAATTAACATACAGTTCTTCCTCCATAATCGCAGCACTCGCGACTTCGATTATTCGCGGTTTTTATCTTGCTGGCTCTATTCCACAAATGACGTCACCCTGGAGTGCCGAGAAAAAGTTTGGTGCTTTTTTTCAGCCCTTGCTTCAGCGTGATTGGGCAAACTAAAGGAGGTGGGAAAGCTTGGGTGCCTAATTAATCCTGCTGTTGTTGCCAGGGAGTGCAGAGAGAAAAGTTCAGCAAATCAGAAATACTGTATTGCTTCTCCTTCAGGAACAAGTCAGGTCGAGAATATCAACAATATGTTCTATTCGTGATTTCACGGTCTTCGCAAAGGGATATAACCATAATATCGTGGATATGATAGAAAAAAGTTATTCAGGTTTTTTTGGTATTTGCAGGCTGGTTTTTCCCCTATCCCCCACAAATATGGAGGGAGAAGGTAACATAGTAGATGACGGCAGATAAAGACCCAAATGGTCCATCCAGTCTGCCCAACCTGATTCAATCTACAAATTTTTTCTTCTTAGCTATTTCTGGGCAAGAATCCAAAGCTCTGCCCAGTACTGTGCTTAGGTTACAAATACTGAAGTCTCCGTCAAAGCTCACTCCAACCCATCTACACCACCCCAGCCATTGAAGCCCTCCCCGGTCTATCCTCCACCAAATGGCCATATACAGACACAGACCGTGCAAGTCTGCCCAGCTCTGGCCTTAGTTCTTCAATATTTACTATTATTTTCTGATTCTAGATACTCTGTGTTCATCCCACACTTTTTTGAACTCCGTCACCATCTTCATCTCCACCACCTTGTACCACAGAGGTTAACAAGCGACTTGCTAATAAGAAGAAATGTAATAACAGGAAGCTCTTAGATTCCCCTTTGGATATTTCTGTCCATAGGCAGGTAGGCCCATTAGCACATACCATAAGTTTATGACAGATCTGTGACTACTAGAGCAGGATTTACTCTCTCAGGATATAAGCAAGCCTCAGCATTTTCATATTCTAATGGGTAAAAATTCCACATCCTTCTGTCGGAATGCATCATGGACTCCCTTCTCTTAGAACTGGACAGACATAAAATGCTGCTTTTCATCAATGAAAAATGTTTGATGTGACTTTTTATTTTATGCGTGCAAATAAAAGACTACTGGTAAAAAGTTTAAGATCTGCATGCTGCTTTGTTAAAGCACAAGGATGCTTTTTGTTGAACTCACACCTAGATGTTATATATGCCGGCAGTACAAGTGGTGGAGTGATCAAAGAGTCGTAAGATGCAGGGAGTCAGGTTTGAAAGCCATCTCTGTTAGTCAGTCACTGTGCAGGTAATTCTATAAGGAGGGCACCAAGATTCAGGCTTCAAGAATGCACAAAAATCACCAGAATCAGGCAGTTAGCCACATATGTGCACACCTAACCGTGTAGATGTGCACATCGGCTTTGTGCCGTTCTGCAGCATGGCACCTAAATGTAATGGCGCATAGGTTTACAGGTGGGCATTCGCATGGAGGAAAACTGGGTGGCAAGCAAAACCCCCAAAAAATTACCCCAAAATCTCCACAGAGAAGAAAATCCAGAAGAAACCAAAAGAAACTCTGTGGAATGATGATGTTCCTAAATGGACTTTATTTGAAAATGTCAAAGTTCCAAAGTTACACTAATATCATCCACATAAAATAAAATCATCCACATAAAAATCTTAAAGGACCTAGTCCACTAGGGATGCAGGACCTAACACGGTCCGCGTTTCGACAAAAAGTCTTCTTCAGGGGCCCCTGGGGGTCCTATAATGATGAATACCTCTCTAACCTCGCTGAGAACATATCCACTTGTATTACGAATCTCCAATCCTGGGCCCAATCTGGACAAATGAAACTGAATGAGTCCAAAACAAAACTACTTTGGCTCGGCCCAACATTAGATCATTTACCCACCTCCATCCCATTACCTTCTGGCCCCACTCTTCAGCTTGAGTTTTCAAGCAAAGTCCTAGGCATCGTCATAGACTCCTCTCTCTCCTTCAATGATCACCTCAACTCTTTGATAAAAAAATGCTTCTTTTGCCTTCATATGTTGAGGAAGGTGAGATCTTGCTTTCACCATTCTCACTTTACCGTCCTCGTTCAATCTACTATCCTCTCTAGACTGGACTACTGCAACTCCATCTATATAAGCCTAACTAAGAAAAACCTCCATAGACTTCAGCTAATTCAGAACGCCGCGGCTAAGCTTATTTTCGCAAAAGGCAAGTTCGATCATGTCTCCCCACTCCTCTCCAAGCTTCACTGGCTCCCAGTATATTCCAGAGTCCTCTTTAAATATGCCTACTTAGCCTTCAAGATCCTACATGGCGTCCTTCCTCCCGTTATCCCACTCTTTTGGAATTCCTCAAAACCACACTCCACAGACCCTCCCAAAAACTGAAACTATCATTCCCCTCTATAAAAGGTACATCCCGCGCAGGAAAACTTGGAACATCTCTCCCCTTTAGAACCACAGAACTCTGGAACAACCTCTCATCCCCACTCAGAAACTCAAGCTCCTTCCAATCCTTCTGCAAACACTTGAAAACTTGGCTCTTTGCAAAAATCTAATCACCTCCCATTCTCCAGTATTCTGAACCGCTCTTTCCCCTTAGTCCCTCTCCTTTATCCTTCATTGTAGTTCCTTTCCTCTTAATTCTGTAAACCGTGCCGAGCTCTGCGCTTGTGGAGATGGCACGGTATACAAACCTAATGTTTAGTTTAGTTTAGTTTAGTTTAATACGTGGGAAAGCTAATATGTGGTGGATGATTTTATTTTATGTGGATGATATTAGTGTACCTTTGGAACTTTGATATTTTCAAATAAAGTCTATTTAGGAAAACTGGGTGGAACATATGTACACACGAGGATTATAGAATACTACTGTGATCTACATGCATTTTTTTATGATTTAGGCACAATAATTTATATCTATGGCTGGTATATGTTGAGAGGCACCGAGGGACCAATATGCAGACCGGATATGCAGTCGAGGGAGGTCTGCTGTCTACCCGGAGCCAGAATACGAGATGTGACCACCTGTCTTGATCGACTTCTCAGGCCCCAGGATCACTTTCCAATGCTGCTCATCCACGTCGGAACGAATGACACTGCCAAGAACACCCTGGAGGATATAGCTAGAGATTTCGGAGCTCTGGGAAGGAGACTGAAGCAAACAGAAGCACAGGTAGTATTCTCTTCAATTCTTCCTATTAGGGGCAGAGGAAGGGACAGGGACGAACGTATCCTGAAGACGAATGAGTGGCTACAACGATGGTGCCGGGAAATGAACTTCGGATTCCTGAATCACGGTGAGGCACTACAGGGACTACAGGGACCAGACGGACTCCACCTGACCAACAGAGGTAAGAACGTCTTCGGACACCGACTAGCCCGCCTACTTCGAAGGGCTTTAAACTAGGTAAGTCGGGGGTGGGTACCCATTTTTACACCAGAACAGTAAGTAACAATCCTGAGGTAATGAACCAAAACTCCACTTCCAAGTCCGAGGTAAGTCCCCTTACTACAAAAGATTCGCTAGGAGACACTTTAACTCATCAGGAGCTCAGTAAACACCAAGAGTGGAGAGCTATGTATGTTAACGCACACAGCCTAGGGAACAAACTTCTAGAACTGGAAACAGAAATGGTTAATGCAGACTTAGACGTGGTGGCTGTGTCCGAAACATGGTTCACGGACTCTCATGGGTGGGATATGACTATACAGGGATACAACCTGCTTCGCCAAGACAGAGAGGGTAAGCTAGGAGGAGGGGTAGCACTCTACATCAAAGAGCACATCAAGACAACCAGGATCACGGATGTTAAGTATACTGGGGAATCCATCTGGGTAAACCTGGCCAGGGGCGGAGAAAAATGCCTGTACCTCGGTGTGGTATACAGACCTCCTAGACAATCGGAGGACAAAGACGCAGAATTAATTGAGGACATTGAGAGTATCACCTTGCGGGGGGATGTTGTTCTATTAGGTGACTTCAATATGCCTGATGTAGACTGGAACACACTCTCAGCGACAAATTGTGACAGCAGGAGGATATTAGCGTCCATGAAGGGAGTACAGCTTAAACAAATGGTGCTAGAGCCTACTAGGGCCCAGGCCATCCTGGACTTGGTACTCACGAACGGGGAAAGTGTCTCGGAGGTCTCAGTGGGAGAACCGCTAGCCACCAGTGACCATAACATGGTATGGTTTAACCTTAGGAAAGGCTTCCCTAGATCTCAAACAAGAACAAGGGTACTCAATTTCCGGGGCGCTGACTTCGAACGCATGGGAGATTTCGTTCATCAGACACTACAGGTTCAAGAAGCGACCGATAATGTGGAAGCTATGTGGTCAACCTTGAAATCGACCATTCAGGAGGCAACTGTCCGCTACATTAAATCGGTAAATAAACAACAAAGAAACAAGAGACCCAAATGGTTCACTGATGAGGTCTCGTACCGCGTCAAGGAGAAGAAAAGAGCATTTCTCTCATACAAACGCACCGGGGAGAAAGAAGCGAACATTGAATACAAGACAAAGTCCGCAGCGGTCAAAACAGCAGTCAGGGAGGCCAAACTTCGAATGGAAGAAACTCTAGCGAAGAATATTACGAAAGGGGACAAATCCTTCTTCAGGTACATTAGCGAGAGGAAGAAGAACACAAATGGTATTGTACGCCTTAGAACGCCAGACGGGAGTTATGTAGAAACAGATTCAGATAAAGCTAAACTGCTGAATGATTACTTCTGCTCTGTCTTTACCTGTGAGGCACCAGGGCACGGGCCACGGTTGGAAACAAAGCAAAGCATGGAAGATCCATTTCAGAATTTTGAATTCACAACTGCTGATGTTTACAGAGAACTGTCAAAACTCAAGGTGAACAAAGCCATGGGGCCGGACAATTTACACCCACGAGTACTCAGAGAGCTATGCGATGTTCTAGCGAAACCATTAGCCATGCTCTTCAATCTCTCCCTAAGTACGGGGAGAGTCCCCCTGGACTGGAAAACAGCTAACGTCGTTCCTCTGCACAAAAAGGGATGCAGAGCAGAGACTGCAAATTACCGACCGGTGAGTCTCACATCAATTGTGTGCAAACTCATGGAAACTCTACTCAAAGGTAAATTAGACACGATTTTGGATGAGGGAGACCTAAGGGATCCCCGTCAACATGGATTCACTAGGGGTAGGTCATGCCAATCCAATCTTATTAGCTTCTTCGATTGGGTGACGGGAAAGCTAGACCTGGGAGAGTCTCTGGACATAGTGTACTTGGATTTCAGCAAGGCGTTTGACAGTGTTCCGCACCGCAGACTATTAAACAAGATGAAGTCGATGGGTCTAGGCGGGAAGCTAACTGCATGGGTGAATGATTGGCTAAGTGGAAGACTTCAGAGGGTGGTGGTCAACGGCACCCTCTCTGAGACATCAGAGGTGACTAGCGGAGTGCCGCAGGGCTCGGTCCTGGGACCATCCCTTTTCAACATATTCATAAGAGACTTGACCCAAGGGCTTCAGGGTAAAGTAACACTGTTCGCCGATGACGCCAAACTGTGTAATATAGTAAGTGAAAACAATCTTAAGGATAGTATGACGCAAGATCTGATCACGTTGGAAAACTGGTCCTCGACATGGCAGCTGGGCTTCAACGCTAAGAAATGTAAGGTCATGCATCTCGGCTGCGGAAACCCATGCAAAACTTACACCTTGAACGGAGAAACACTAGCTAGGACTTCAGAAGAACGGGACTTGGGAGTAATCGTCAGCGCGGACATGAAGGCTACCAAACAAGTGGAGCAGGCCTCATCCAAGGCAAGGCAAATGTTGGGATGTATCAATAGAGGCTTCATCAGCCGCAAACCTGAAGTCATAATGCCGCTCTACAGAACCATGGTAAGACCTCACCTGGAATACTGTGTGCAATTTTGGAGACCACACTACCGAAAAGATGTGCTTCGAGCTGAATCGGTCCAGCGAATGGCCACTAGAATGGTCTCCGGACTCAAGAGTCTCCCATACGAGGAAAGACTGGATAAACTGCAGCTCTACACTCTTGAGGAGCGTAGAGAAAGGGGAGACATGATTGAGACGTTTAAGTACATCACAGGTCGTGTCGAGGCGGAAAGCGATATATTCTTCCCTAAGGGTCCCTCGGTCACAAGAGGGCACCTGTTCAAACTCAGAGGAGGGAAATTTAATGGTGACACCAGGAAGTATTTCTTTACAGAAAGGGTGGTGGATCAGTGGAACAAACTTCCGGTGCAAGTGGTCAAGGCCACCAGTGTACTCGACTTTAAAAACAAATGGGACATCCACGTGGGGTCCTTACGGGGGTCGAGCTAGGGAACTAGGTCATTAGCACTCAGACTTGATGGGGTGGGTCAGAAGAGTGGGCAGACTTGATGGGCTGCAGCCCTTTTCTGCCGTCATCTTTCTATGTTTCTATGTTTCTATGTTTCTATGTATAACTACTACTGCTACTACTAGACGGTCCCTGCTCAGAAGAGCTTACAAACTAATTTGGACAGTCAGGGCTTCTCAGGGTTGGGGAGTTTCTGGTAGAAGGAATGATACAGTGGGTCTAGGTATCTGACAGTGAGTGGGAATTAAGAGTTGAAAGCAGCTTCAAAGAGTGGGATTTTAGTTTGGATCTGAATACCGCTAAAGACGGAGCATGACGTATTGACTCTGGCAGCCTGTTTCAGGCATATGGCATGGCAAGAAAGAAGGGACGGAGTTGGTGGTGGAGTTAAAGGAAACAGATAAGAGGGACTTACCTGATGAGCAGAGTTCACTGAGGGAGGGGAGCATAGGGGGAGATGAGTGAGTTGAGATATTCAGGGGCTACAGAGTGAATGCGCTTGTAAGACAGTAAGAGGAGTTTGCACTGTATTCAGAAGTAGATGGGGAGCCAATGAAGAGATTTGAGGAGGGGGTTAATGTGAGCATGGCGGCTCTCGTGGAAGATGAGCCGTGCAGCAGCATTTTGAACAGACTGAAGGGGTGAGAGATGGATGAGCAGGAGACCTGAGAGAAGTGATTGTGCCTTAATTCTAGCTGTGGTTTATGACAGGTTACAGTACTCTTCAATCAGAAAAGTGTGCTCCTATTTTTCTTTATAGAATAGGCTCTAGGTAGGCATTTTATGGGCACAAAAATGTAGGCGCTGGTCTATAGAATTACCCTCCACATGACCATGAGCAAGTCATTTCCCCACCTCATATCAGACTAAAAATTCTTTAGGTTATAACACCTTGAAGCTGTCACATTCATCTTGTACAGTGCTGGGTACACTGATAAAGTTTCAAGTTTTATTGTGTTTAATATGCTGGCCATCAATATGTATCTGGCCGGTTTACAATGCTAAAAAAAAAAGAACAAAAAATGATAAAAAGTAAAATAATAATTATATATATATGGGGAGGAGTGAACACTGCTCCCTCTATGAGCAGGAGCCTGCTAGCTGTATATTTGCTAGTGGGGGTGGTGCTTCAAAATTGTGTTTTCAATTGCTAGGGGCACACAGGTTCCCTGGAATCCTCCAGAGATTTCCTGGCCTCACTATTGAAAATGTGATAATGAAACAGCACCCCCCATTGGCAAGACTGAAGGTGGAGGACTCCCATTCACCTTGGAAGGAACAGTGCTGATAATGCTTTGAAAACAATAAAAACTACTCTGTATTCCTACAACATGGTGTTTTCTGCTATTCCAATGAATAAAACAAATCTTTCGGTCCTAAATTCTATGCTATCACAGTCTAGTTTGTAACATAACAATGCCATTCTATGAAGGTGATTGGAATGTGGCATATAATACCACTTCTGCATACGATAATTCCATGATTATTCAAAACTAAAGCTCTGCTACACACAATAGTAAGGATGATCGACAACAAGAGGAAGCTAAATACAGCAAAATGCATTGCAATAATGTAAGGGCTTTGGAAATTGTTTTTAAATTTGGATTTTTTTTGTTGTTATGTGTCAGGGGCTCCACAAGAAGCAAAGATAATCAGATTAATCTGTAGATCTCATCCAACAGATATGGTTTATTTCTGCACATAATGAACTAACCCTGCTCAAGAAAGAAGATTAATCCACCTTGTCTGTCATAAAATGAGATAAACAGCCAGCAGTTCCAATAAATAAGTGCACAGAATTGATGACTTGTATTAAAAATCTGAACCATTACAAAAACCAAAAGGTTCTTGTCCCTTTAGGTTTTCTGGATGGGCAAGGCATGAAAGAAAGTGTGGCCCTAAAATCTTCATGACAGAGAAGTTCTGCAAACAGAATCACATATAAATGTACCTCAAGGAATTCTGGCCCCTTATTGGTTATGACACCCAAGAAATGCTATTTGCATTTTTACAACCTTGTTACTTAAGAATGGCAGACGGCAGGCCCCAGAGCTAGGGTATGGAGGGCTTACACTGTACACTTTAATTCCAGCCTCAGCCTTATATGCTCGACTGCACCTTATGATACTGTAACTAACCTGGAACCCGAAACAGCAGGAGGGCAACAAAGCTCCGAATACAGCAATGTCATGCTTTACAGGCACACACTCTGCAACAGCATGAATGAAGCACAAAAATTGGTTGCCTTGGAAACACTCAAGTCTCGGTAATTATTATTGTAACTATGTCTGCACACCCCACCTATAACTGAAATGAATAATAAATTATCATCACTGACTGGCAGCTCTCTGTTTGGTTCTGCTCACTACTGCCGCCCATTGGCTTGCAATGCTAACTGCAGGAAGCATGAAGAGAGAGCAGGCGAAACGGAATTACATTTGGCAATCCCCTTCTTGCTCTGCACACAGGGCCAGCCAGCAACTGCTTGATCAATAAAACACAAATGGATGATAAACAGCCAGATGCATGAAAAGCAGCTACAGCAAACAAACAAAAAAAAATGGCTGTGTAGATTTAATCTGATTTCATATTGTGACATTAACAGAGTAGGGGGGAAAAGGAAGAGCATTTAACAGGAAAAAAAACAACCATATTCTGTGTGTTTCATAAAAGTTAAATGATAAAGTACATTCTGATGACCTAAAATTAGTGCTTTAGCGTGGAAGTTAATGGTATAAAATCAGATCTTGTACAAAATAGCCCTGAACAAGACTGTTTGCTGGGTTTAAAGGCTTAAACTGTTCAATTAGCAATGATGCTCCATTTATCTTAGGTTGCCTAATTTGCAGTTCAGTGTTACGGCACTTCTACTGCAAGACTAGTTGGTTTAGAAATTAGAGCACTCACTGTGATTTACTGGGTTTGATTTAAAAGACCCAGCAGGGGTTGGCAGAATTCACATATCATGGGGTTAATGTGGGTTAGGATGCATCTATTTGTAACACAAAAAAATATCGTGGACCAGTTATACACATCTGACTGTTTAATCCTTATTCATCCTATCCAGGGCAAGTCACTTAGCAATCCTAAACCAAAAGAAAAATTTAAAGCACCATTCAATCTTGCCCTGTTTCTTTGATCCCCTGAACAGTAGGAAATACTAAAAGCAGAAGTTATTTAAAAAAAAGAAAAAAGAAAAAGAACCGCATGAAAAGCCTGCGTTTCTCATCTCAGGATCTCCCCCTTGCTCCCAAAATATATATTTCTAGAGCTATATTTTACCATTATGTAGCTCCTGTTACAAAACAGCTTCTGCTCCTCTAGGACATAATTTCATTGTGTTTAGACAAGAATTCATTAAAGGAGCTATAAATAACCAGCTTTAAATATTTAACTGTGAAGGGGGTGGACTAGCAGCGATGCCTTATTTTAAAAGAACACCATACCCTCTCACTCACGTTGCAATATTTCAAAAGTACACAGAGAAAATAGTAATACTCTATTAAAGGTCTGATTTACTAAGCTTTCTCTTCCCCCCACAGACATGGAACAGGAGAAAAGCCTTAATAAAATAGGCCTAGTAAATTATTTTTGTAATCACTATTTTTAAATGCTTTTCACTGCTCCTCTGGGTTTATGAGTCATTTAGCCGCAGCCATGGCAGCAATCAAATCCCAATCACCTCACACACTGGATACCACTGGTCCGTACTGGTTATGTTGTCACCAATGACATCACTCAGTATGCAACACGTAATCCGATTGCAGAGTCCACGGGCTGTCATCTTTCATTGTTCTCAAAACATGATTATTCCTGGGTGAGCCGAGATATTATCAGGGAACAGATTAAAGAAATTTAAAATACTTGACCTGAAGTTCAGCTTAGAGTGGTAACTGACTGGTAGCGCCACTTCCAGCTGCGAGCTGAACCCCACAGCATTGGATATGCAGGTATGACTGTTGATCTGGAAATTAAGCAGGCACTGGATAATATTATTATTATTATGTTCTTGTATACCGCCATACCCAATGAGTATTCACATCAATTAATTAGGATCCGATCTGCACACGGAATATTCAGGCAAGTGCCCAGTTAATTCGGCACAGAAAGGAGCCCTTTTAGTAAGCAGTGCTAGATAGCAGCCTTTGCTCTCTGTCTTTTACACATGCTAAGGCCACTTTTAACATTGCTGGGAAATGGCCAGTTTTTCCATTTCAGCAATAAGGGCCAAGTGATAATTTTCCCATTAACATGTGGTCATTTTTGCACAAGCACTTACCGACACCTATTTCGTAGGCAGTAAGGTCTGGATTCTATAAACAGTGCCTAAATCGGCCAGCACATAGAAAAACAGCGCTGTCCAAGTGTCAATCACATTCACCATTAACAGAATCATGACTACTAGTACCTCCGCCCCCCAAATTCCTTCACGATCCCCCCCGCCACGCATGTGCGCCCCTTCCCTTCCCCCGTACCTCTTTAACCTGCTGCCCGTGTCGGTGTTGGCTCACTCTGTCATCACTTCTGGGTCCTGTGCCTAGGAAATGACATCGGAGAGAGAGTGCCGACACAATACAGACAACAAGTTCGCAATGCTGCTCGCGCTGGGAAAATTAAAGAGGTATGGGGGAAGGGAAGGAGGCATGCGCATGGCAGGGCTGGGGGTCGGGAAAGAGCAAGGGGCGAAGAGGGCGGGGGTGGGGTGCCACTCACCCTCGCTAAACCACTGTGGGGAAGAGAAGAAATCTTATAGTTGGAATTTAGCAAGTAAAATATAATACTACTACTACTGGTTTG
The DNA here is from genome assembly GCF_902459505.1 of Geotrypetes seraphini. Lineage (NCBI taxonomy): Eukaryota > Metazoa > Chordata > Amphibia > Gymnophiona > Dermophiidae > Geotrypetes > Geotrypetes seraphini. The sequence continues at coordinate 45,582,392 of NC_047087.1, forward strand.
TTGGTTCAGTGTTGCTTTGATAAGGAATGCGATATTTGGGCCGACTGGATGGACCATGCAGGTCTTTTTCTGCCTTCATTTACTGTGTTACTCTCGCAGAGAAAAGTCTATAGAAGGCCACAGATGGAACAATGAGGTAATAAAAGAACTTTTCCAACAAAGAAATCAAATATATATGAAAGCAACAGCAAAGTTACAAAGTGCTGTATTCCATGGCGCATATGTGTAATAAATTGTAACTTATTTGCCTACCCAAGGATCACTGGTTGTAAATACAGGTCCTTTTTGGATAGAACATTCATGTTTCAAGCAAGTAAACAGCAGTCTTGGTTAGGCAACTACATCAATGGAGCCAGGTTGACCTATGGCGCTTTTCGGAAAGAAATTAAGACTTCCCAAACAGAAGTTATACTAAATTTAATAATTTTATACTTACTATCCTTGAGAAATATGTTGTACTTTTACTATTTATATTTTGTAAATCGCTGATTGTCCAGTTCTCTTCAGTGTAAACCGCCTACAAGTCGTATGATTGTGGCGGTATAGAAGAATAAAGTTATGTTATGTTCCTCTGCACCCTGGGGCAGGGTAGAGATGGGAAATGTTGTTGCGATGACTCTTCTTTCCAACATTTTAAAGAACTTGTAATATCATTTGCTGAACCAGACAAAATAAATTAAACTTATATGAATTTACTCTCCTTTCAAATCTGTGCTTAAGGTGAGATAGTGGAGTGTTGGTGGGAAAAATGGGATCAGGACCCCAGACTACAAAACCTTCAGAAAAGACATAAAAACCCTGCTATTCAAGAAATCCTTAAAGACAAACTAACACAGCAAGAATCATCTCAATCCCAATAGCAACCCGCTCCACTCCATAATACCACGGGAAATATCCAGATAACTCCTTATGTATTCCTAAATGTCCAAATAACTCCTTATGTAATCCGCCTTGAACCACAAGGTAATGGCGAAATAGAAATCACTAATGTAATGTAATGTAATAGCTATCAGATGCTGCACTTTGTAACTTTGCTATTGCTATAATATGTATTTGATTTCTTTGTTGGAAAAGTTATTTTATTGGCTGGCAACAACTTGACCCCTGATGCAAGCATTTGTCGAAACATGGGCCATGCCGAGTCTTGGAATAAAGGTTGCTTTCCTCTGAATGTCTTGTTCCATCTTCGACCCTCTATACACTTTTCTCTGCATTGTGGACCTTTGTGTGACCTTTCTCCCTCTGGTATATTCAGTGGCATACCTAGCATATGTGACACCCGGGGCCCATAATTTTTTGACCCCCCCCCCCTATCTATATGAAAAGCATGATTTTTAGTAACAATCCACACATCGCACAACATGAGTGTACCTAGGAAAGGGCAGCATCTTATATACTGCAGTGATCAGTAGAATATCAATACACCCATTGTAAAACTAAACAAGCCAGACTAGTACAGATTGAGCCTGCACAGTCAATGCTAACACAGAATCATGTCTTTTGTATATAAAGATGAAAAAAAAACAAAAACTGTGGATACAGATGTTCTGGAGATAATTTATTAAACACTGGCATATAAAACCATGAAAATTCAATTTAAAAAGTACAATGATAAAAAATGCTGTGATAAAAATCCAACTGGACCCTACACTGTCCGTGTTTCGGTGAACACGCCTTCCTCAGGGGTCCAATGGTTTGCAAATTCACATATAAAAAATTGGATTGAAAACAGTCTATTGTCTTTAAACATGTGAGCAAAGAACACAGCAGACAAGCTGAAGTAGCAAAAAAAATGCTAAGGAAACACGGACCGTGTAGGGTCCAGTTGGATTTTTATCACAGTATTTTTTATCATTGTACTTTTAAAATTGAATTTTCATGGTTTTATATGTCAGTGTTTAATAAATTATCTCCAGAACATCTGTAGCCACAGTTTTTGTTTTTGTTTTCATTGGTGGATTGTTTTCACAGTGGATCATTGGGTCTCCCCATTTTTCTTTGTTGTTTTGTATATAAAAAACACAGAAAACACCTTCGCCCAGTATGGAATATGTAATCACAAGCTACCCCCCCCCCCTCTTTTACAAAACTGTAGCACAGTTTTTAGCACCGGCTACTAAAAATCACGCTACAGTTTTGTAAAAAGGGGGGGGGGGGTAAAATAGAAATATGTAGACAAAAATTAAATTGAACCACCAAGAAGCTGGACTCTGCATACAATGCAACACCACAGAAACAGTGATGCATGTACTCTACTATAGTGCAAAATATAAAAGATAGCAGATATAAATTTGAAAAAACAGAGAAATAAAAACATGATTCCAGATAAAGGCCAAATGGCCCATCTAGTCTGCCCATCCGCAGTAACCATTATCTTATCCTCTCTCTAAGAGATCATCACTTTACAAATTAACAAATAACCCCCTCCCCCTTTTATGAAGCTGCGTTAGGGTTTTTTTTATTGCAGGCTGTGGCAGTAAAATCTCTGGCTCAAATAATTCCTATGCGCATCAGAGCTAATGTCACAGCTGGTGATAAAAAAGCCTAATGCAGCTTCATAAAAGGGGGCCAAATTGGGGGGAGGAATAAAACAAATATGGAAAATAATATGATACCATTTTATTGGACTAACATATTTTTCAATTAGCTTTCAGATGCCAGAACCTCTTTTCTCGGGTCAGTAAACTACTACTACTATTTATTATTTCTATAGCGCTGAAAGGCATAAGTATACTGCTGTTACAGTATCCTGTCTTGACCTGAGGAAGGAGGTTTTGGTCTCTGAATTAGTCAAAAATGTATTACAATTAGTCCAATAAAAGGATCACCTTATTTCCATTTTCAATTTATAAATGTTTATCAACATAGCTACAATACTACTTTATCCTACAGCAAAAAAAATAAATAGAAAATTCTTTCCTACCTTTGTCTTCTCTGGTTTCTGCTTTCCTCATCTTCTTGTCACTCTCTTCTTTCTATCCACTGCCTACCCTCTCTCTGCCTCTTCTATATGGCTTCTCTCCTCCTCCCAGAAATTGTATGCCTCCCCCTTCTATCTCTCCTTTCACCCCCATTGGTCCGGCATCCATCTTCTTCGCTTCCTTTCCCTCCTCCAATGGTCTGGCATCTCTCTCCTCTTCTTCCTTTCCCTCTCACACACCCCCATGGTCTGACATTTCACTCTCCCTCTCCCTTTCCTTTTCTTCCTTCTCAATTTATTTTCTGCATCTGTCTAGATTAAGTTCTTACTACCCTGTCATTAATTTCCCTTTTCACTGTCTACCTACAGCATGACACCTCTTTCCCTCACCTTTCCAGTTCTTTATTTTGAGGCTATGGTACAAGGAAAATACAAAAGTTCAAAATTCTCCTTTCCTTTCTGTTTGAGATGCATCCAGGGACAGTTTAAGGAGAGAGCTGGGGAGGAATTGGCTTGGAGTGCCAAAAGCCTGTTTTCACTGGCTCCAATTGTTCTAGCAGCAGGTGCTTGTGCTTATTGCTCCCGAGAGTTACCATATGGCTCCAGAAAAAGGAGGACGGATTGAGACATCCAGGTTTTACTTCCATTGAAAGCAATGGAATTAACTCCCAGATGTCTCATCTGTCCTCCTCACTTCCATTGCTTTCAATGGAAGTAAAACCCGGATGTCTCAATCCGTCCTTCTTTTTCTGGAATCATATGGTAACCCTATGGTAACGTCTGACTTTTCTGACACCATGGAATAGTTTTAAATGCAAAAAACTGGCATTTCCTCGGTCCCCCTCAGCCTCAGGATCAGCCTCATTCCCCAGAGGGATTTTATATCTTTTTTTTTTTTTTTTTTTTAGCAGTGGGAGCTTCTGCTTTTTGCTCTCACCACTCTGGCTTTGGTATCTGGCATTTGGCATCTGGCTTTGGCAATACTCCAGAAAGAAGTACTTCTCTCATGTTAATCCCTCCCACAGTGCTGGCAGTGCCTGATGAAGATATGTGCAATAGTAGCATATTGGAAAGGAATATACCCAGTGGCATACCAAGGGTGGGGTGGAAGCACTTCATTTAAGCTCTGACCCAAAAATGTTGTAGATTTTGTATTCATGAGGGATTTCCAGGGAGACTGAGGGTCAGGGGTCCTGAATAAGAAGCTTGGAGAGGACATACAGAGAGAAGAGAATGAACGGGCCACTCTTTCCCTGAGGCTGCAAAGGAAGAGCACAAGACGACGAGTGGAGGTGAAAGCTATGGAGGATTGAAATGAGGCGATCTGAGCTGATTCTGTCCTTTCAGTCTTCCCAGCTCAATTTTATTTTCTTCTTGTGCTGACTTTAATTTTGCAGTGTGTCCAGTGGCATAGTAAGAGGGGGCGGGGAGTGGTTTGCCCTGGGCACAGTCTTTGTAAGGGTCGCAGGCTCCGGTCCTCCTCAGTGATCCCTCCCCTCCCTCCCCCCATTTCCCCTTCCTCCTCCCCACCATGCGTGCGCACCCCTTCCCTTGTACTTCTTTAATTTTCCCTGCGCAAGCAGCATTACGAACTTGCTGCCCACGTCAGTGTTGCCTCTATCTGATGTCCTCCTTCAGACTGCATTACAACTATGCTAATGAGCTCGAACCAAGCCATTACCAACATATTGGACACACTCACTCCCCCCCCCCTCCACCCTCAAAAAGCAAAACAAAACTATAACCCCCCCTGGTACACCGAATCTCTGAGATCAGAAAAACAACTATGCAAGCGTCTGGAAAGAAAATGGTGAAAAAGCAGAATACTAGAACATAGAGCACTATGGCGAGAGACAATAAACAAATACAAATCCAACATATCGGAGGCTAAAAAGAACTACTATGCCAGCAAACTAGGCACCAAAACGCTAGATAACAAGAAACTATTTCACCTGGTGCGACAGCTCACAAACCCACTGGCTCGAGAACCCAAAGGGCAACCCAAGAAAATCAGCGCTCAGGATCTAGCAGACTTCTTTCTCAACAAAATCAAAACTGTACAATCAGAGGTAGCCAAATCAATCCCCACCGAGACACACATGCTAAGTACATCTCAACACACCCCTGAACCCACCAAAGCAGACCAAATCTGGACCTCATTCTCCAATCTGTCCATCCCTGACACAAAAAAAACTACTATCCAAACTATCCATGCACTGTAGCTCCCTAGACAACTGTCCCTCTTACCTTCTAACTGCCGCTTCTGGACAAATCATCACCTGGTTCATCAACTTACTCAATAACTCCCTAAACTAAGGCCACTTGCCAAAGATAATGGGAAAGATTGCCCTCACCCCGATAGCAAAATCACCAAAGGCAGATCTCTCTTTGGCTTCAAATTATAGACCTATCGCTGGCATACCCATTTTCACAAAAATCACCACGTAAGTAAACAACTCACAATTTACATGGAGCAACACTCATGCCTCCACCCATCCTAATTCGGATTCCGTCAACAACATAGCACAGAGCTTCTACTCCTCACCTTAATCACAAAAACCAAACAACTGCTCAGCACAGGACGCCAAGCAATACTCCTCCAATTTGATATTTCAGCAGCCTTTGACTCAGTTGACCACCATTTACTACTAATAAACCTATCAGAAATAGGCATAACAGGCACAGTGTTAAAATGGTTCTCAGATTTCCTGAAAAACAGAATATATCATCAATAAGAATGGAAAGACCTCCAACCCCTGGAAAGCCTTCTGTTGCGTGCCACAAGGCTCCCCACTGCCCCCCATCCTATTCAATCTCTTCATGAGCTCTCTAGGTAACATCAAATTCAAAGACGAAAGCATAATGTCATACGCAGATGATATTTTTCTCCTTATTCCCATAACCAAAAATCAATCAGACTTACCCAACAAAATCTCACACAATATAGAAAAAATCCACAATTGGGCAACAACCAACAAACTGAAGATAAACACAACTAAAACCAAAGTTCTATACTTCCACACAGCCCAGCAAACGGCACCTACAAGCATCACCCTTCGATCAGGCGAAAGCCTCTCCATAGATGAGTCCTCCAAAATCCTAGGTTGCATACTGGACTCCACTCTAACCATGGAACCCCAAATATCTAGTCTCCGAAATAAATCTCTCTAAATCCTGAGACAATTAAGACTAATCAGACCTTACTTTCACCAATACCATTTTGCCTTAATCGTACAACTGATGATCCTACCACAACTGGACAACTGTAACTCCATCTACATGGGAATCAACACTGCTCTAATTCACAAACTGCAACTCATCCAAAACACTGGCGTAAGACTTATCTTCAACCTGAGAAAATACGACTCAATCACAACCTTCATCAAACAAATGCACTGGCTACCCATCCCATCACGAATAACATTAAAAATATCTTGCATCATTCACTGCATACTTTATGGAAAGTCTGCAGCCCCACTCATCCAGCTCTTCTCAAAAGTATGGTCTACTTCCCGCAGAATCCTCAACCCGATGCTACTAAATCTCCCATCCACTAAAGATCTTCACTATAAACGAGTTTTCCACTCCATGCTTACCTCCCTAGGAGTCAAAACTTGGAATGGCCTTACAGAAAGGACCAGAACTGAACCTTGCCCCATCAGCTTCCAAAGAAAACTGAAAACCCATCTGTTTGATACTTAATCTCCTTTACCCTCTCTTTTCTCCCTTCCCTTTCTCCCTTCCTCCTCTCTCCCCTTTTTTCTCTCCCTCCTACCTATCCACCTCCTCTCTCTCCCTCCTCTTTCTCTCCCCTCATATCTCTCTTTACAGTTGCCTTGAGCCTATATAGGTATGAGCAATGCACAAATAGAAGATTAGATTAGATGTCACTTCCGGGCCCTGCACCTAGGAAGTGACGTCAGCGGTACAGCCAAAACGACATGGGTAGCAAGTTCGTGATGTTGTTGCACCTGGAAAATTAAAAAGGTATGGGGGAAAGGAAGGGGGGGCACACATGTGGTGGGGGGGTCGGGAAGAAGAGAGTGGGGTAGGGGCACTACCAGCCCGAGCGCCACTCACCCTCGCTACGCCACTGAGTGCGTCTTTTGTTCCTGGAAAATCACCAAATAAAGGCGGTTGTTTTAAAATGACACCACTAACTGGATTTGTTTTGGGGGTGGAGTAATGAAGATTGTGATTTTGAATGACAGGCAGTGAGGACCTAGGGGCAGTTGACTTCCATTTTTTCAAAAGTAACTCCCATTGAGTTGCTCAAAATCCCTTTGGGGGAAACCCCAGGTTTACATCCACAAACTGTACAACATCACTCAGATTTCCGACTTGTTTAGAAAGCTACCAGTAATCTCAACAAATATCTTCGGACAGTATGGTTGATCATCAGGTATTTCTATAACTGGTACTCCCCAATCATGTCAAGACTAATCATGTTTCCTGAGATGTAAAAAGAGCTCTCTGGAGCTAGTTTAATCATTCAGCAATATAAGCAGTTGCCTTCTGACAAGTGGCAAAGAGCAGCTGTGTCCAAGGCAAAACAGTAGGGGTTATTTTTTTCCTAAAGGGAGGGTGGGCAGTTTCAAAGTAGCTTTTTACCTAGAAATTATCTTCATCATAGTTCCCTCTAAACCAGGGTTACATATGGCTCCAGATAAAAGAGGACGGATTGATACATCCGGATTTTACTAAACCCAGACGTCTCAGTCCATCCTCCTTACTTCCATTGCATTCAATGGAAATAAAACTCGGATATCTCAATCCGGCCTCTTTTTTTCTGGAGCCGTATGGTAACCCTATTATAAACTGCACATTCTGTCACATGTACCTGAGCACGCCATTTTGCAGCTTAAAGGGAACAAGGCTGGCGACCTAGCCTAATGGGTAATTGAATCCACTACGCTTCATATCTAGCTATCACAGGGATCTCAAAGTCCCTCCTTGAGGGCTGCAATCCAGCTGGGTTTTCAGGATTTCCCCAATGAATATGTATGAGATCTATGTGCATGCACTGCTTTCAATGCATATTCATTGGGGAAATCCTGAAAACCCGACTGGATTGCGGCCCTCAAGGAGGGACTTCGAGATCCCTGAATCATATTCTTCCTCAGCACTGCTCCACCTCGCCCAGAGCTTTATGAGTAACCTACTATCTTTTTCACTTGCTCTCTTCCCTGCTGATCCACAGTATTATTTTCTGTTGATTTCTCATCTTACTTGGTAATCTCTGGCATTTGCCCAGCTTACAGCAGTGACAGCAGTCTTCCAGAGTAAGCCAAGCCTTGTAGCAGCGGCTGCAGTGATACGGAGGAAGGGTTAGAGCAGGGGTGGGCAACTCCGGTCTTCGAGGGACGGAATCCAGTCGGGTTTTCAGGATTTCCCCAATGAATATGCATTGAAAGCAATGCATGCAAATAGATCTCATGCATATTCATTGGGGAAATCCTGAAAACCCGACTGGATTCCGGCTCTTGAGGACCGGAGTTGCCCACCCCTGGATTAGAGCAAAGATGGGCTGCGTGTAAGACGTTGGCATTGGGGAGGGAAAGCAGTATGGAGCAAAGGTAAAGTGTTATGGAGACTGATGAATGGGATGGCTGGTGCTAGCTAGAGAAAGGTTTGAAGGGGTGATAGAGCATGAGATGATGGAATGGGCAGAAGAGATATGCAAGGGGCGAGAGACTGGAAGGAAAGAGGAAGATGAAAGAATGTGGAAGGATGGGGACAGTGGCATTGGTTCAGTATCATCTACTGGATGTTTGCATAGAACTTTTCAAGCTTTTAGTGCTAATTGCCAAAGTGGATTTACCTTAATGAATGAGAAATTAGAAATTGAATGCCTTGTCAATTTCAGCTCAATACATATAATTAGCATATTGCAAAATAGTAAGTAGCATTCACAGGATAACTGATTTTTTTTATTCTATATTTATCAAACTGCTTTAACAGAGCAATTATCATAGTAACATAGTAGATGACGGCAGATAAAGACCCGAATGGTCTTTCCAGTCTGCCCAACCTGATTCAATTTAAATTTTTTAATTTTTTCTTCTTAGCTATTTCTGGGCAAGAATCCAAAGCAGTACCCGGTACTGCCGAAATCTCTGTTAAGACTTACTCCAGCCCATCTACACCCTCCCAGCCATTGAAGCCCTCCCCAGCCCATCCTCCACCAAACAGCCATATACAGACACAGACCGTGCAAGACTGCCCAGTACTGGCCTTAGTTCAATATTTAATATTATTTTCTGATTCTAAATCCTCTGTGTTCATCCCACGCTTCTTTGAACTCAGTCACAGTTTTACTCTCCACCACCTCTCTCGGGAGCGCATTCCAGGCATCCACCATCCTCTCCGTAAAGTAGAATTTCTTAACATTGTCCTTGAATCTACCACCCCTCAACCTCAAATTATGTCCTCTGGTTTTACCATTTTCCTTTCTCTGGAAAAGATTTTGTTCTACGTTAATACCCTTCAAGTATTTGAACGTCTGAATCATATCTCCCCTGTCTCTCCTTTCCTCTAGGACAGTGTTTTTCAATCACCGGTCCGTGGACCGGTGCCGGTCCAGAGAAATGTTCTGCCAGTCCACAGAGCCAGCACACGCATCAGGCCCAAAACAGTGTTCTTCAACCACCGTCCACGGTGTGATTGATGCGGCGTTATCTTCGAGCCAGCTCCCTCTTCCTCACTGATTCAGTGCACAAAGCCGCGGGCAGTGGCTTCTACGCGCGTCCTGCGCCTGGACCGGAAGCCTTGGCTTCCAGATGAGGCGTGAAATGCCCACAGCTTTGTGCACTGCATCAGTGAGGAAGAGGGAGCCGGCCTGAAGATAACACCAGGGACGGGATAAAACGGCCAGGCAGGAGCAGGTCAGAAGGTAAGGCACAGCATGAAGGGAGGGAGACAACAAAGGTAGTTGGGAATGATTTTATTTTTGAATTTAGTAATTGAATTATGTCAGTTTTGAGAATTTACATCTTGCTTTGTGTAGTTTAATTTTGTGATTAACCATTATGTTTTGTTAATAAGATTATATTATGTATCTAAACTAAACTAAGCTAAACTAAACCTTAAGTTTATATACCGCATCATCTCCACGGATATTGTGGAGCTCGGCACGGTTTACAAGAACTTAAAATATAGGAAGAGAAGGAAAAAAAAGAAAAAAAAAAAGGTTTACATGAACTTATATATAGAAGAGAAGAGTAAGGGGGGATAGAATTACATTTTAGTGAAAAACCAGGTTTTCAGTTGCTTGCGGAATAATTGGAGGGAGCCTAAGTTCTGCAGCGGGGTAGTAAGGTCATTCCAAAGACCTGTGATTCTGAAGAGAAGGGATTTTCCCAGTATGCCTGCATAGCAAATACCGTATAGAGAGGGGAGGATAATTTATACCTTTGGGTGGGTCTGGTAGATTCAGGACTCAAGGAGTCATAAGATAGTGGGATTAAGGGAGGAAGGATGCCATGAATGATCTTAAAAGCCAGGCAGGAGCATTTGAAATGGATTCTGGAAATCACTGGGAGCCAGTGAAGTTTGGCTAGGAGTGGGGAGACATGGTCAGACTTGCGTTTTGCAAAGATCAACTTGGCTGCAGTATTCTGGATTAGCTGGAGTCTTTGAAGACTTTTTTTTGATAGGCTTAAGTAGATGGCATTGCAGTAGTCTAATTTGGAGAGGATGATGGATTGGACAAGGACGGCGAAATGTTGTTGGCGAAAATAGGATCTTACCTTCCTCAGCATGTGGAGGCTGAAAAAGCATGATTTAGCCAAGGAGTTCAGGTGGTCATTGAGGGAGAGAGAAGAATCGATAATGATGCCAAGGACCTTGCTTGAGAACTCAAGCTGCAGTGCAGCGCCTGAGAGTAGTGCGAAGAGGGTGGGCAGGTGTTCTAATTTTGGGCCGAGCCAGAGTAATTTTGTTTTTGATTCATTCAATTTCATCTGTACCAAGAAGGACCAGGAATGGAGTCTCATTATGCAAGCTATAATGTTCTCGTGGAGGTTGGTGAGATTCTGGTCTGTCTCAAGGAGGACAAGGATGTCATCAGCGTATGTGTAGATTGTTTCAAGGGGGGATAATTGGAGGAGTTTCAGGGAGGACATATAGATGTTAAAGAGAATAGGGGATAGGGGTGATCCCTGAGGGACACCGCAAGATGGTGTCCAAGGAATGGACATGGTGCCATTTGTGTTGATAGTGTAGGAACAAGAGCGTAGGAAGTTTGAGAACCACTTTAGGACGGTGGATTCAATTCCTATCTCGGAAAGTTGATAAAGTAGTATGTCATGGTGGACAACACCGAAAGCTGCAGAGAGATCGAATTGTAATAGGACAGCTGTTACGAGAATGTAGTTGTTGCACCTTAGAAATTAAGGAAACTAGGAGGGATTCGGTGCTGAAGCTGGGTCTGAAGCCATATTGGTAGGGATAGAGGATGGAGAATCTCTCTAGGTATCTGTGAAAAATAAATGGAAAAAATAGTGTTACAATTAGTACTATTATTGGGGCGGGGTCTGGGGTGGAGATTGGGTAGAGATGGGTGGGGTCTGGCCCACGACTTAGCCCAGTGTTCTTCAACCACTGGTCCATGGACTGATGCCGGTCCACAGAATAATTCTTTTATTTCAGCCGGTCCATAGGTGTGAAAAGGTTGAAAAACACTGCTCTAGGATATACATATTCAGGGCTTCCAATCTCTCCTCATACGTCTTCTGGCGCAAGCCTCCTATCATTTTCGTCACCCTCCTCTGGACCGCCTCAAGTCTTCTTACGTCCTTCGCCAGATACGGTCTCCAAAACTGAACACAATACTCCAAGTGGGGCCTTACCAATGACCTGTACAGGGGCATCAACACCTTCTTCCTTCTACTGACTACGCCTCTCTTTATACAGCCCAGCATCCTTCTGGCAGCAGCCACTGCCTTGTCACACTTTTTTTTCGCCTTTAGATCTTCGGACACTATAACACCAAGGTCCCTCTCCCCGTCCGTGCATATCAGCTTCTCTCCTCCCAGCATATACGGTTCCTTCCTATTATTAATCCCCAAATGCATTACTCTGCATTTCTTTGCATTGAATTTTAGTCGCCAGGCATTAGACCATTCCTCTAACTTTTGCATATCCTTTTTCATATTTTCCACTCCCTCCTCGGTGTCTACTCTGTTACAAATCTTGGTATCATCTGCAAAAAGGCACACTTTTCCCTCTAACCCTTCAGCAATGTCACTCACAAACATATTGAACAGGATTGGCCCCAGCACTGAACCCTGAGGGACTCCACTACTCACCTTTCCTTCCTTCGAGCAACTTCCATTAACCACCACCCTCTGGCATCTGTTCGACAGCCCAGTTCACCACTTTGGGTCCTAACTTCAGCCCTTCAAGTTTGTTCAACAGCCTCCTATGAGGAACTGTATCAAAGGCTTTGCTGAAATCCAAGTAAATTACATCTAGCATATGTCCTCGATCCAGCTCTCTGGTCACCCAATCAAAAAATTCAATCAGGTTCGTTTGGCACAATTTACCTTTTGTAAAGCCATGTTGCCTCGGATCCTGTAACCCATTAGATTCAAGGAAGTACACTATCCTTTCTTTCAGCAACACTTCCATTATTTTTCCAACAACTGAAGTGAGGCTCACCGGCCTGTAGTTTCCTGCTTCATCCCTGTGACCACTTTTATGAATAGGGACCACATCCGCTCTCCTCCAATCCCCAGGAATCACTCCGTCTCCAGAGATTTGTTGAACAAGTCTTTAATAGGACTCGCCAGAACCTCTCTGAGCTCCCTTAGTATCCTGGGATGGATCCCGTCTGGTCCCATCGCTTTGTCCACCTTCAGTTTTTCAAATTGCTCATAAACACCCTCCTCCGTGAACGGCGCAGAATCTACTCCATTTTCTCATGTAACTTTGCCAGACAATCTCGGTCCTTCTCCAGGATTTTCTTCTGTGAACACAGAACAGAAGTATTTGTTTAGCACATTTGCTTTCTCCTCATCACTCTCCACATATTGGTTCCCAGCATCTTTTAGCCTAGCAATTCCATTTTTCATCTTCCTCCTTTCACTAATATATCTGAAAAAAAATTTTGTCTCCCTTTTTTACATTTTTAGCCATTTGTTCTTCTGCCTGTGCTTTCGACAGATGTATCTCTTGGCTTCTTTCAGTTTCACCCTGTAGTCCTTTCACCTCTCCTCTTCTTGGGTTTTTTTAATATTTCACGAACGCCAACTCTTTCGCCTTTATTTTCTCAGCCACTAGGTTGGAGAACCATATTGGCTTCCTTTTTCTCTTGTTTTTATTGATTTTCTTCACATAAAGGTCCGTAGCCATTTTTATCACTCCTTTCAGCTTAGACCGCTGTCTTTCCACTTCTCTTTTGTCTTCTCATCCTAACAGCTCTTTCTTCAGGATGTCATAAATCATATTAACCAAATAAAAAGGAAGAAAAAGAAAATTAATTCAAGCCCACATAAAGGGAGCACATAAACCCAGATTCTATATATGTCACCTGAAGTTAGGTGCCTAGCTCCCCTTGCCCCATCTCTTCCACATCCAGATCTGCCATTTGCCCCTGCCTGCCCACATAACTCCCCTCTTTCTCTGAACCTTCCCCTTCTCAGTGTGCTTCATTACCTTCGCTGGCAGCAGCAGTAGTACACATTGCTGTCTGCGCCAGCCTCACAGGCTGTCATGTCCTGCCCTCACTGACATCACTTCCTGATTCCTCTCTGTCAGGACAAGGCAGTGAGGCCAGTACAAGCAGTGGATGTGCATCACTGCTGTGACCCATTAAACAACTGGAGGTACACTGGGGGGGGGGGAGTTGCCAGGCTGCAGGCGGGTGGGACAAATGCTGGATCCAGGGGTGGAGGAGAGGGAGGGAGATGCAGGACAGATGGGGTAGTTTCAGAAGGCCCACCCAACTTAACTGTGAGTTCATCCAAAATGACAGGTCTGACTAAGCCACTGGTGCTAAGGTCACTTTATTTATTTTAGCATTTATATACCACTTATTACTTAAGTGGTTTACATTCAGGTACTCAAACATTTTTTCCTATCTGTCCTGGTGGTCTCACAATCTATCTAATGTACGTGGGGCAATGGGGGATTAAGCGACTTGCCCAGGGTCACAAAGAACGGCAAGGGATTTTAACCCACAACCTCAGGGTGCTGAGGTTGTAGCTCTAACCACTGCGCCACACACTCTTTTTTCCACACTTTGTAAAAGAGCTCCTAAGAAAGCACAATTTTAAAGTATTTCAAATGCGGATGTAGTTGTAACCCTAGGACAATTAAGGTGAGGCAAATAGTGTGTTGTAATCACATTTTCCAAAATCTCAATTTTATTATGTGTTTCTACATAGTCTGTTATTGAGAAAGACATGAGGGAAGCCATTGCTTGCCCTGGCTCGGTAGCTTGGAATGTTGTAACTCCTTGGGGTTCCGGAATCTTTTGTTACTCTTTGGGATTCCAGAATATTGCTATTCTTTAGGGTTCTGAATGGAATGTTGCAACTCCTTGGGTTTAGGCCAGGTACTAGTGACCTGGATTGGCCACCATGAGAACGGGCTACTGGGCTTGATGGACCATTGGTCTGACCCAGTAAAGCTATTCTTTTTTTTTTTTTTTATGATTTTTAATGATAATGCAGCCAACACCAAAACAAGAAAACAGAATCTTCAGCACAAAGAATAGTCAATAGCATAGCAAACTGTCCAGGTAGGATAATAGAAGGATACAACCACTTATGAGCAGAAGTAAAATATGTACAGTTTCTCTTTATTGTATTTACAGTTTCTCTCTATTGTAAACCACTTCTCTTTATTGTAAACCGCCTAGAAGTCGCAAGATTGTTGGCGGTATATAAGAATAAAGTTATTATTATTATTAAAATACTAGCAAATGGGGTGGGCACACAATACAAAGAGCATTGTCATTGTTGTTCACAAGCGGTGCAAAGCTCCCCAGAGAGGGGAAGCAGGCATCCTCCTGGAGAACTGGCCATAGCTGCAATAACCTTTTTTGAAAAATTGACCCCATACCCCAATCACCATCACAACCATTCCAACAGACACTCAACAGCCAGCAACACATACTGTACTAACCACACCAAATAGACTCCCGACAAACCCCCATATGCACCCCAACCACACACAACCCATTCATACCGGCTCGAGAGAAGAGACACAGCCTCAGTCCCCTTAGATCCAGGATAGCAAAAATCATGGTGAGGCAGGGGAAACAACTGTCTCAGCCTCTGTCTGGAATGCCCTCCACAGTGAAACATAAAGGCATTTGTCGCTGGAAAGGGCAGAATGATAGGAACGGATCTCATAAGACGCAACCTCCTTCATCCTTTGTAACCACTGTGGAAAAGATGCAGGACTCGAATCCACCCAATGCTGTTACAAGAGCTTTTTGACCAATAGGAACGCAGTATATAGAAACTTCCGATATGGGAGAGCAAATCCCCCCTGGAGAAGCTCCCTCTGATCCCCCAACAGCAACAAACCATAATCCCATAATCAAGGAAGGGGAGGACCTGGAGCCAAACCGCCACATGAGGGCATTCCAAGAACAGATGGACCAAGGTTCCCGTGGACTTCAGGCAGTGGGAACAAGTGGCAGTCAGGGCAGGATTAACCAATAGGCCAAGTAGGCACGTGCCTAGGGCCCGAAATGGTCAGGGGGGCCCGATGAAGGAGGGCATCAACATTGTTTTTTCCAAACAGCGATGGGCCTCTCCAGCATCGATCGGCAACATGGCCCTCCTCCGATCAAAAACGCGGGCCCCACCCCAATCGGCAACGCAGCCCTCCCCCATCGACGGAATGTAAGACAAGCAAGCAAAGCGGGTAAGAAAGGCAATGGGAACTGTAATTGTGCAAGCGGTGCTGCTTGTCCAAAGCTTCCCTCTGATACAGCTTCCTGTTTCCGCTTGGGCGCATGGTGGGATGGGGTGGGAAGGGTTAGGGGGCCCAGTGTACTTGTGTGCCTAGGGGCCCTCGACGAATTAATCCTGCCCTGGTGGCAGTAAGGCTATTCTTATGTTTAACCAACACCTATTTCTTCCCCTGGGACACTCTTGACCTCGTCCTCTGTCCATAGACTAAATAAAATAATAGCTTGATCGTGGGCATTGTTCTTCTGCAATAAACTCTCCAGTTTCTACAGTAGAGTCTCACTTATCTGACAAGCCTCCACTGATATTAGTGTCCTCATTTTGATGCAGACAGCTTTCTCTTTCCAGGTCTAATGTTCAGTTGAATGGCAGTACGATTTGTGCAAGGTCTTTTTATGTTTTTCATTTGCTTATATTTCACTCCTGCAGCGTTTTTACTATAGCGAGATTTTACAATATCCAATGACCCTTGGTGATTTATATAATCCGTTTTTTCTACTATATATTTTTTTTTGTGACATATTTTTCTTCCCTTTTCTACCATGGACCCCTGATGAAGGTTGTCTGAAACACAGACCGTGTTGGGTCTAGAGAGCTGCACGGGAACGGGGACGACGGGAATCCCGCGGGACCCACGGGTTCCCCCTTCGGGTCACGGGGATCCCGTGGGGACGCCCCTAGGGTCGCAGGGATCCCATGGGGACGCCCCCTAGGGTCCCGGGGATCCCGTGGGGACGCCTCCGAGGGTCGCGGGGTTCCTGCGGGGCTGGATGTACTCAGTCGCGCAGCTCTTCTCCCTACCTTCTCTGCTTGCAGCACAGAGCCGAACGGAAGTCTTCCCGACGTCAGCGCTGATGTCGGAGGGGAGGGAGGGCTTAAACAAAGGGCTTAAACAAAGCCCTCCCTCCCTCCGACGTCAGCGCTGACGTCGGGAAGACTTCCGTTTGGCTCTGTGCTGCAGGCAGTGCAGGTAAGGAGGAGAGTAGCCTCGCGGTTCGAGTGGCTACCAAGGGAGGGGGCGGTCCGCCCCGCCCCCCCCCGCCACACCCCGCCCCGGTTGCAGCACAGCCGGCTAGGTCCCCTTATTTTTGTGGCACTTCCCCGACCGACCGACAACAGCCCGGGTCCGACAATCCTCCCTGCCCTGTAGCCGCGAATCTAAATTATCTTCTTACAGCAGCTGTAATAAGGTAATTTAGATTCGCAGTTAAGGGCAGGGAGGTTTGTCGGACCGGGGCTGTTGTCGGTCGGTCGGGGAAGTGCCACAAAAGTAAGGGAACCTGGCCGGCTGTGCTGCACCCGGGGCGGTAGAGAAGGAGGGGGGAGAAGGACGCTGAAAGGCCATGGGGAAGACGGGAGGGGGGGGGAAGGACTCTGAAAGCACTTGAAGACAGAGGAGGGAGAAGGACGCTGAAAGCACATGGGGAATACAAAGGGGTGGAGAAGGACGCTGAAAGGCCATGGGAAGGGCGGGGGGGGAAGGACTCTGAAAGCACTTGTGGAAGACAGAGGGATGAGAAGGATGCTGAAAGCACATGGGGAAGACAAAGGGGTGGAGAAGGACGCTGAAAGGACATGGGGAAGACGGGGGGGGTTGGAGAAGGACGTTGAAAGGCCATGGGGAAGACAGAGAGGGAGAAGGACGCTGAAAGGACATGGGGAAGCAGAGGGGGGAGAAGGACGCTGACAGGACATGGGGAAGATGGGGGGAGAAGGACACTGAAAGGAAATGGGGAAGAGAGAGTAGGGAGAAGACGCTAGCAGGGAAGAAGACAGATGCCAGACTATGGGGGGAGCGGAGAGAAGAAGATGGGTGCCAGACCAATTTGGAAGGGGGAAGAAAGGGAGAGGCACAGTAACAGAGCAAATGGAAGATACAGAAGGAAGAGAGACAGTGGATGGAAGGAATTGAATGAGAACATGAGGAAAGCAGAAATCAGGCAACAAAGGTAGGAAAAGAATTATATTTCTTTTTTTTTTATTTTGCTTCAGGATAAAGTAGTATATTAGTTGTGTTGATAAAAATTTATAAACATTAGAGGCTCTGGTAGAAACCCGTTTGCAAAGTATGTATTCTTCCCAATTAATATTTTCAAATTAATAAAGTCTTTTTGCTTATTTGTAAATGGGTTTCTACCAGAGCCTTTAATTCAATAGCATAATTAAATGAAATAACTATTTCTGAAGTTTATAGGGACGGGCGGGGACGGAGGGGATTCCTCGCGGGGACGGGTGGGGACGGAGGGGATTCCTCGCGGGGACGGGTGGGGACGGAGGGATTCCTCACGGGGACGGGTGGGGACGGGTAGGATTCCTCACGGGGACGGGTGGGGACGGGTGGGACTTTGGTGGGGACGGGTGGGATTTCTGTCCCCGCGCAACTCTCTAGTTGGGTCCCCTGTTTGGTAAAAAGGTTTTCAGATATAATTTGGTTGTCACAATAAATTTTGCTTACACCGTTGTACATATCCTCATTTTGATGCAGACAGCTTTCTCTTTCCGGGTCTAATGTTCAGTTGAATGTCAGTACTGCTCAGTAAATCAGTTCTAACTTTTCAATCTGCAACCCTGCTTTCACTGCAAAGGCAGTACTGCTTGGTAAGATAACTGTTTCTTCTTCTTTTTGCATGTAACCTTTCACCTGTGACCTTGCTTTCTGGCTGCACTGCTTGATAGGATTCAAGTGTACAAGTGGAGGGGCACAATCAAAACAAATGTCTAAGTCGAATTTGGTTGTATGGTGCTAGACATCCAAAATCAGCAGTGGGAAAATGCCCATTCTTGAAAAATAAGTCTAGAAATTTTTTTCCCCGAAAATCATCTATCTGGATGTCCAGGCTATTGTTCGTCCAGACTGCCAGTATGTCCACCTTTATACCACGTTTTTGACCAAAATTTTGTCCCAAATGCCCAGAACTAGACCATTTAGATGTGGGAGGGGCCAATCTTGTTATGGACTGGCCACCCCGACATGGCAACAGAGTAGTGGGGCACCTTACAGGGCACTGCTGTGAACTTCACAAAAAGGGTGCCACATAAACATCTCATAAACTCTTATAGGTTATGGTGAGCCCCCCCAAACCCACTATACCCACCTGTCTATAACCCCAATAGCTCTTATGGCTGCAGGTGGCACCTATTTGGTAGTAGAGTAGGGTTTGGGGCTGGGGTTAAGCACACATTTTCCACCATAAATGTAGTGGTTAGAGTGACTTATGGGTCTGGATCTTTCTCTCTATGTTTCCCTAGCCCACCCCCCAGGCTATTTAAGAAACCTGTGTGCAGCTCTACTAGGCTTTCCTATACCAGGTGCTGATGTTCTGGAGACAGGTATGTACTTTTTTATTCTGATCTTTGTGGGTGTGTGAGAGGGTCAGTGTGTGGGGGGTCTTTCCTTTGTCTCTGAAGTGGTTATCTGGTCACTTTGGATACCTTTTTGGCACTTAGACCTGTTTTTACATTGTCTAACTCACAACGTTTAAGTTCCATCCAGGATTAATAGTAAAACCTTCGATTATTCCTGCAGGACGATTAAGTCTAGCTCAGCCCCCATCCCCAGCTCACATCCTGCCCTAACCACTCCTGCAGATATGCCCCTTTTTCGCTCTGGGCGCACAGCAGGATTCAGAGGCCTAAAAAGTCCCTCGACATGTCCAGAAAATCGGTTTGATTTATCGGCACATGGATGACCTGTTAGGTTGTCCATGTGCCGGCTTGGGCGGGTTGTTAGACGTGCTTAAGTTTTGATTATGAGCCCCTTAATTTTTACACTCTTAACATACCCCCCCCCCTCTTTTACTAAGGCGCTATAAATATTAACGCGTGCTAAACGCTAACACGTCCATAGAATATAATGAACACATTAGCGTTTAGCGTGCACTAAATCACCTAGCGTGCCTTAGTAAGAGCACCCCCATTGTTCTTCTTCTCTTACATTTACAGCACCTTGTTTATTCCTATGGAGGATTGTGAGGCGCGGTGGTTGAAGCTACAGCCTCAGCACCCTTGGGTTGTGGGTTCAAACCCCGTGCTGCTCCTTGTGACCTTGGGCAAGTCACTCAATCCTCCTTAGCCCCAGGTATATTAGATAGATTGTGAGCCCACCGGGACAGATAGGGAAAATGCTTGAGTACCTGATTATAAAACCGCTTAGATAACCTTGATAGGCGGTATATAAAAAAAAAAAAATAATTCTCAGATCAGTTTTCTCTTTGCACCTTTAACTGTACTTTCTCTTCAATGGCAAGTCAGAAGAGAAAAATGAACTGTCTATAAGGGTGACTCCATCCAGAGGCTATCAACTGAATTTGGAGTAGGGAGAGTAACCGCTATTGACTGGGAAAAGCCATGAAGTAAGCTGAAGAAGCGGGGCTCCAATCGTGCCTCTAATTACGCTTTCAGCAGTAAGAAAACTGAAAAAATGCAGACATAAGAAGGTGAACCTCTGCTTTTTAAAAAGAATTTAATGAGGGCCACCCTTGAAATTTACCCCCTCTTTTACAAAGGTGCGCTAAGCTTTTTAGCGCACGCTAAATGCTAACACATGCATGTTATCCTATGGACATGTTAGCAGTTAGCGCACGCTAAATCCACGCTAAAACACTTAGCGCATCTTTGTAAAAGAGGGCCTTAATGAAGGTCTACTTGTAATTCCATCTTTAAGACACATCAACACCATATGCGCTTATCATATATGAGAAGCATCCTCATTAAAGTATTTCAAATCCAACTTAAAAACGTTCTTGTTTAAAGATGTCTTCGGGCTCTAATCATCATTATAAGGATGAGGTCTCCCTTTCTTTTCTTTTTTAAAGAATTTGATTCTTCTTCCTTTTAACGAACTTATGTTTCCTTCCTACAGTATTTCCCTTTTCTTGTTCTTTTCTTTCCTATCAATAATGTAGTTCTACCCATATTTCTCATGTTCCTGTTTTGCTACGTATTTCTGTTTAGTCCCATTTTGAATCTGTTGGTTTTACACTTCCCTCTCCATATTCGCGGTTCCGACGTTCAAGGTTTCGCTTATTCATGATTTTTTTTCCCCAGCCCCCCCCTCCCCCCGAGAATTGAAAAATAAAATGGCCCCAGGACTTGGATCAGGGCGAGGAGGGAGGCGATCGGAGGCAGAGGAGGGGCCTCATCACAATAACAGACCAGTTCATCTTCGCGGCAATGTGAGAGAAACGAAGAGCACCGAGGAGCCGGACCCTGGAGAGAGCGGTCAGGGCCCACACAGACCTAAACACGCACATGCAAGCAGGCTCCAGCCACTCCCAGGCCTTTCCCAACACAGGCAGCCCGGCCCAGGTCCTATGCACTAAGAGAGGAACAATCTCCACTCTCAGCATCCTATAACCTCAGCTATCAACCCCCTCCTTCTCCCCCCCCCCGGCAAGCGCCTCTTACCTGCATCCTCCCACTGCTGCCTCTTCACTCCCCTGGCCCGACACCGAAACAGGGAAAAAAAGAGACTGAAGCACCCGCATTAGCCTCCCACGAACACGCAACACGCACGGAGGGAGGTGATTGGTGATAGGAGGGAGGTGATAGGTAAGGTCCGGGGATGGGTCAGAGCCAGCATGATTTTTCACACTTTGCGGTCCGGCTCTGCCCATAACCCCCGCGAATACCAAGGGAGAAGTGTATTTTATGTTCTTTGCCTTGTTTATATTATGTAAACCATTTTTAATAGTCTGTAAACTGCTAAGAAGTTTTGAAGATTAGATTAGATTAGATTAGATTTAGTGGTATAACAAAATTTTAATAAACTTGGAAACTTGGATTTCACTGCCAGTGTACGTTGGCATGTTTGTTGGAAAAAATATGGAATAAGATACTGTAGCTCAATATTTCTGGGAAAATACTGTTGCAGATTCTGCGGAATTTGTCATCTATATTAAGCATTCTTGATTACTTGTAATATAATTTACTTGGGAACCTACAAGAAAACTCTTAAAAGACTTCAAGTTATTCAAAATTCACCAGTACGGTTGATTTTTGGTTTGAGAAAATGGGAGCATATTAGTCCCTACTACCAAAAATTACATTGGTTGCCAATGGAGGGAAGAGTTCTGTATAAATTTGCCTGCATTTGTTTTAAATCAATATTTGGAATGTCACCAGTCTACCTGGTTTCCCACTTTCTCCTGGATCATTCTAATAAGCCCACATGCAGAATTCATTAGTTTTCCTATCCAACAGTAAAAGCCTGTTGTTTTAAGAGATTTCTGGACAGAACTCTTGCTTTGCAGGCAGGCAAAATGAATGATTAGTTGGGCAAAATTATTACATTATATTACATTAGAGATTTCTATTCCGCCATTGCCTTGCGATTCAAGGCGGATTACAAAAGAATTACAACAAAGGTATTACAGGAAGAAGATATCTGGTAATTTCTAGAGGAGATACGGAGTAGATGAGGTTGTTTTGGGGAATTGGGAGGGTATTGGGGAGTGGTATTGGGAAGTGGGAAGGAGTTGGCGGTATGTGTTTCATCTTACCACTCTTTTAGAAAATTAGTAAAGACACAGTTGTTTGATCGATTTGTAACCTAAGGTTTTACTGTTTTTAACTTTTTTTGCTTATTATATATTTCTGATGATTTTTCAGTTTCTCTTGTTGTAAACCGCCTTGAACTATTACGGCTTTGGCGGTATATAAGAATAAAGTTATTATTATTATTTAAAACAAATATTCACCATCCTATTTAAAAAGAGAGTATCAAGGGAGCAGATATGTAATTGTAATGAAACTGGGTTAAATTTTAAAATGTTGCCAGTTTTTTAATCAATGTGAGATATACCTATTTCTGTTTCCTTATTGCATAAATGGTGGTGGGATTTATTACCTGATCGTACATATGAAAAAATTTTACAGAATTGGAGCGAGGAATTGGGAAGTCAAATTTCACTTATGGATTTTACACAAGCTATTAATAGAATCCCAAAAGTTATTACGGGCTCTATTTGGAGGGAATATTCATTTAGAGTCTTACATAGAGCTTATTTTTCACAAATTCAAGCTTTTCATGCCGGTTTAATTAATACCCCAATTTGTATTAAGTGTAATAAGGATCCTGGTACTTTAACTCATGCTTTTTGGTCATGCCCTTTAATTAGGTCGTTCTGGTCTGCCATCCTGTTATTTTTAGGCTCATTATGGGGTAGTTCTGTTGTAGATTCATCAAGGGGAGTAAATTTTGGAAAAGCTGCGGCTTGTGGGGTTTTTTGGTAAAAATAAGTGTCTCATTTCAAAAGGCGTGTATAATAGGACATAAATGTATTATGCAATTTTGGTATCAAAAGAAGCACCTAGTTTTTGGCTTTGGAGGAATCAATTTCATCGTCTATTGTTATTTGAGACTTGGGAAGTTAGGTATTCGGCTAGGAAAATTCGTATGTTTATGGAAATATGGGATCCGTATATTCAGAATCTTTCAACTAAGGCAAGAAGTTTAATTCTTAATTATTTACATTGAAGCTATGATTATTTATCTAAAATTCCAGTTCTTTACTTTTATTATTCTTTATTTTTGTCAACTTTCATTGGTTTGGGGGGGTTTAGTATGATTCTTTCAATAAAAAGTTATAAACTAAATTTGGGGGGAGGATGGGAAAATAGGGAAAAGGGAAGGGGGTAGGAATTAGGGGGAGGGTATTGAGAGATGTAATGGGTATTTTGGAAATATATTTTGATGAAATGAAAGATATTTGATGGAAATTAATATGATGAATTTTAATTTAATGACTATTTTATTGTATTATATTATTGTATATTTACTGATTTCTTCAATAAAAATGTTATAAATTATAAACAAAGAAAAGAACGAGTGGCTATTATATTATTGTATATTTACTGATTTCTTCAATAAAAATGTTATAAATTATAAACAAAGAAAAGAACGAATGGCTATTCTAGCCTGTAGTAATGCAACTGGTAAACATAAATTACAGCTCACATTTGTTGGAAAGTCAAAACAAGGCTTTTAAAAACCTGGCTTCTGCTGCACTTCTAGTTTTCTATAAGAAACAGAAAAGTGCCAGGGAAGAGGGAGGAGTGGCCTTAATGCTTAGAACTATAGCCTCAGCACCCAGGTACATTAAGTAGAATCAGTGGCGTACCTAGTGACACCCGGGATCCATCATTTTTTGACACCCCCCCCCCCCATCTATATGAAAAATATGATTTTTAGTAACAATCCACATATCGCACAACAAGAGTGTACCTAGGAAAAGGCAGCATCTTAAACACTGCAGTGAGCACTAGAACACCAACACATACACTGTAAAACTAAACAAGCCAAACCCTGCACAGTCAATTGATCCTGTAGTCAATGCCAACTGAAAACTATGTTCTTTTCATACACACAGAACAGAGATACACCCTCGCCCAATATGGAATTATCACAAACTAAAAATAGAAATATGTAGACAGTGTTAAACTGAACCACCAAGAAACCAGACTCTGCATACAATGCAACACCACAACACCACAAAAACAGTAGCACATGTCCTCTAATACTGTGCAAAATATAAAGACAGCAGATGTAAATTTGAAAAAACTGATACATAACAATCACCACTTTACAAATTAACAAATAAAAATAAAACAAATAATGAGAAATAAGAAAATACCATTTTATTGGACTAATCCCGGTAAGCTCGGTCCCCATCCCTGTAAACCACACAAGCCTTGAATTGTTTTATATTGAACTTATTATATTAAAGTATAAAAAGAAACAATATTCTGTACAATTGTCAATTTATAAATCAGCGTCTTCTCCCCACTCTCTCTTCCCCATTTCCCTTCAGCGTCCTCAGCCCACTCTCTCTCCACTTTCCTTCAGCGCACGCACATAAAAACAAGTAAGTAATTTTATATCATTTTCATTCTATTCATTCATAGAAATTAAAGTCTAAATAATGCAGTCACATAACAAAACATGATTTTATAAAAATAATTCCCTGCACAGTCAAGCCTGCAAGGATTACTAGATGTCTTTCAGCAGCTCCCCTCCCTCCCCCTTACCTTTATGGCCAAGTCAAAATGATCTACCAACAATAAAACTTTAAAAACACAAAGCACACTGTATGCAGAGAAAATGTTAATTATCATTTATATTCCGCAGGTTTTCAAAGAGATCAAAGCAGATGACTTTATGCAATGTCACCTCAGTAACAACTATACAAAAATAGAAAAATATACCCCCTCCCTTTTTACTAAACCGCGATAGCGTTTTTCAGTGCAGGGAGCAGCGCTGAATGCCCCATGCTGCTCTTGACGCTCATAGGCTCCCTGCGCTAAAAAACGCTATTGCGGTTTAGTAAAAGGGGGCCATAGTGCAAAATATAGACAGCATATATAAATTCTCAAAACGGACACATTTGATCACTAAATTGAAAATAAAATCATTTTTCCTACCTTTGTTTGGTAATTTCATCAGTCTCTGGTTGCACTTTATTCTTCTGACTGTACATCCAATATTTCTTCCCTTCTTTCAGCCTCCTGTATGCTTCCTTTCCTCCAGACCTCATTCCCTCCCCCAAATTTTTCTTTGTTTTATCCTGTCCCCTTCTTTTTTCTCTCTCCATGCCCCCTTTCTTTCTGTATGTCTGTCTTTCTCTCTCTCTCCGTGCCCATTTCTTTCACCCTGCCCCCTATTTCTTTCTCTCACCATGCCTCCTTTCTTTCTCTATGTCTGTCTTTCTCTCCGTGCCCCATTTCTTTCTTTCACCTTGCCCCCTTCTTTCTTTCTCTCTCCATGCCCCCTTTCTTTCTGTATGTCTGTCTTTCTCTCTCTCCATGTCCCATTTTTTTCTTTCTTTGTTTCACCCTGCCCCCTTTCTTTCTTTCTCCCTGCCCTCCCCCATGCCACCGCCATTGGGAAACATGCTGCTGCTGCCACCGCCACCGGGGAAAGGCTGCCACTGCCGCCATCGGGAACAGGCCGGTGCCGAGTTCTCCCTCCCTGCTTTTCTTCCCCATGGGGCCAACCAACTCTCGCCGCCCGACGTCAATTCTAATGTCGGAGAGGACGTTCCAGGCCAGCCAGGCAGTGATTGGCTGGCCCAGAATGTGTTCTCCAACATCAGAATTGACGTCAGGTGGCGAGAGTTGGTCGGCCCTGCAGGGAAGAAAAGCAGGGAGAGAGAACTCGGCACCGGCCTGTTCCCAATGGCGGCAGTGGCAGCCTTTCCCCGGTGGCAGCCTATTCCCCGGTGGGTGGACAGTTGTGCACCCCCTTGGGGCGTGCACCCGGGGCAGACCTCCCCCCCTACCCTCCCTTGGTACGCCACTGAGTAGAATGTGAGTCCACCAGGACAGATAGGGGAAAATGCTTGAATACATGAATGTAAAAACAACTTGGACAACCTCCATCAATGGGTAGAATATAAATAACCAAGAAAAAGAAGAAAAAAAAAGGACACATTTTCCATCGCTGGTTTTTCAGTGAATTTGTTCTGTCAGCAGAAAATATTTTGAACCTGTCTAGGAAAGCAGGCCTCCTCATTGACAATGCACCATCTCATCCTGACAAGGATGAACTAAGATGTACTGACAGCATGGTTTTTGACCCTCTCAACATCACTGTGTCAGTCAAGGGGCCAAAGTGTACTTGAAACAGTGAAGAAAAAAATATCACCGTACACTTCTAACATGGCCTGTTTTTGCACCGGATGATGGAAAAGGAATGTTAGAAATGCTAAAGAAAGTAAACATTAAAGATGTTATCTATGGGATCACTCAATCGTGGGATAACATTGAACCACAAACCTTAGCAAGATCGTGGAGAAACTTACTTTCTGAAGATGAAAATGGAAAAGGACAAGCACGCTGAATATGAAGCAGCTGGGGAAGATGATCTCCTTGGTCTCGAGAATGCTTATGCATACAAAATAAAGGAACAGAAGCAGAAAGATGAGCAAGAAGAGCTTGTTTCAAGTTTAAGTTTATTTAAAATTTGATGCAAATGCTTATCAATATTTCTAAGTGAAGTACAATGCTAAAATGGGGGGGACAATAATATACATGGACATGTTCAAACAGACATACAATACTTGACTGGCACAAGCTCGAGAAAGGGGAAGAATTACAATGGTTATAGAACATGGAGGGTTAGAACAACAGGGAGGAGTAAGAGTAAAACTAGGGGAATGGCTATAAGTATAAGATTATCAAACTTTAAAAGATAATTGACAATGATATGATTGCTATAGTAAATGAGAATAAGAACGAAGATGATGGTGACGATGAAGACAACAGTGTTGAGCCTGCATAGGGAGCAGATTAAATTGTGAAAATCTGTCATAATGAAGGAATCAAAGCTATCGAGGCAGCACTGGCTTACATGGAACAACAGGAGCAAGTGACTGCTACTAAAGTTAAGTTGGATAAGTTATATAATCCTTTTATATTATAATGTCCTGGTCCAAAATGTCTTCATTCTATGAAGATATTTTCTTCAGGTTTTGCATATGTATTGGCTCAAATTTGGGATTCTCTACCAATTCAGATCAGGATTATTAATAATTATCCCCCTCTTTTTACAAAGGCTGGAAGCGCGGGGCGAAGTGGTAAATCCTCTGACGCCCATAGGGACTGAATAGGTGTTGGAGCATTTGCTGTATGGCACTCTCTTGGTTTTGTAAAAGAGACCCTATGATTTTGAAAAGTTTTAAAATATTTCTTTTATAATAAGTAACTATTATGCTAATATTAATATGTTTTTATGTCAACTTTTGTAATTCCTGAAGATTGACTAGTATCTAAGGCCCTCTTTTACAGGTTTCTACCATGGCCCAGGGCGCTAAATGCTTAGACACTGCTCTGACACTTAAAGAATTCTATGAGTGTTGGAGCTTTTAGCACTCCAGACCGGACTTCTACCACGGCTTAGTAAAAGGGGGTGGGAGGGTGTTAGTTTTTGTTATCCACATTGAACCTCATAATAATTGTTGAATATAAGAACATATTTGTAATTTTTATGTTACTGAGACACTAGAGTGACCTTGCCGTAAGGAAGAGCATTAAAATAGGAAAACAAACCTTAACCACAAAATCATTTAAATAACTTTTGTTTTATTATTGATTCTAGTTAAAATGTGTTATACTACTGTGCTTAATCTAATGCAGTCCTCTACTGTCTACAGTTGTATTGTTTAAGAATATACTGTACAGTATTTCTGTTAAAAAAGTGATTGCTTCAGAAACAGCACATGTACAATACTGTTGGTAGCTGAAAAGAGCTAATAAATTATACTTGAAACACGTGGAGGGGCATAATCGAAAGGGACATCTAAGTCAGTTTTTGTCTAAGTCACAAGTCGTCCAAAGTAAAAAACAGCCTAGGACACATTTTCGAAAAATACATCCAAAATTTTTTTTCCCGCCCAACTCCCACCCTCGACACTCCTCCCGAAATGCCCCATTTAGCTTTGGTCATTCAGCGGCACTATGAAGGCCTAGGTCGTTTAGAAATATGTCCAAAACCCGTTTTTATTATCAGCACTTGGACGTATTTGGGAAATGTTCATTAATGTGCTGACTTAGGCCGGTTTTTGGACATTTTTCTCTTTCGATTATGAGCCCCAATCTGTACATTCAAGTGCCTCTTATTAATGCATTATTCATATGTATTATCCATCTTTTTAGTTGTCCAATAATGGATTGGTCTCGTTTATGCCAGGCAATCAAGACTCTACTCTACTGTCATATCCTGAATTTGACTAAATAACAGCATCCCTCTAAGGCAGGCGGATAGAGGGAAGATAACCTATAATTGGTTTTGAATAAGTCTTAGGAGGTCCACCAAGAACATAATATAAGAGTTGCTGTACTGGAACAGATCAAAGGTCTATCAAGCCCTGTATCCTGTTTCCAACAGTGGCCAACCCAGGTCAAAAGTACCTGGCAAATTCCCAAGGAGAAAAACTGATTTTATGCAGCTTATCCTAGGAATAAGCAGTGGGTTTCACCAAGCCATCTTAATAATGGCTTATGGACTTCTCTTTTAGGAAATTATCCAAAACTTTTTTAAGCCCCGATAAGCTAACCACTTTCACTACTTTCTCCGGCAACAAATTCCAGAGTTTAATTGCATGTTGAATGAAGAAATATTTTCTCTGGTTTGCTTTAAATCTAGTACTTAGTAGCTTCATCATATGCCCCCTTGTCTTAGTATTTTTGGAATGAGTAAATAAGCAATTCACATCTACTCGTTCCACTTCACTCAGTATTTTACAGACCTCTATCATATTTTCCCTGAGCCGTCTCTTCTCCAGGCTGAAAAACCCTAACCACTTTAGCCTTTCCTCATAGGAAGTTGTCCCCGTCCCTTTTATCATTTTTGTCACCCTTCTCTGTACTTTTTCTAATTCTGCTATATCTTTTTGTGAGATGCGGCAACCAAAACTGCACACAGTATTCAAGGTTCATCTGAAACATAGAATGCTACAAAGACAGGATATTTTCATCTTTGTTTTCCATTCCTTTTCTGATAATTCCTAACATTCTATTTGTTGAGGACTTCAACATATCCTCAACAATAATACTTAGATCCTTTTCCTGGTCCCTGACTCCTAACATGGAACCCTGTATCACATAGCTATAGTTTGTGTTCCTCTTTCCCATATGCATTACTTTGCACTTCTTCACATTAAACACTATCTGCCATTTTGACTCCAAGTCTTCCAGTTTCACAAGGTCCTCTTGCAAGAACTTAAGAGATCTATGTACTATTGTTTTCTGGAAGTAGACATTTTTTTTACCTAACTTCTTTATGCAAAAATTTTAAAAACAACATTATTTTATTGGAACAACAATTATTGATGTGATAAGCAATATTTCAGTGATTGTGTTGTATATCTCCATGGGCTTATGATCTAGAACATTGGTTCCTAACCCTGTCCTGGTGGACCACCAGGCCAATCGGGTTTTTAGGATAGCCCTAATGAATATGCATGGAGCAGATTTGCATGCCTGTCACTTCCATTATATGCAAATCTCTCTCATGAATATTTATTAGGACTAGCTTGAAAACCCAATTGGCCTGGTGGTCCTCCAGGACAGGGTTGGGAACCACTGATCTAGAGGGTCCTATCCTCCACTCCATCTAGAAGAATTCATAGGAATTCATTGCATTTAGAAGGACTCAGCAGTGCCACAGGATGGCTCTTTCTCTTCAATAAAAGATGGTCTTGAAATAGGGATGGGTTATCTATGAAATAAATTCCTTTGACTGGGGAGTATCTCTATGTGGGTGTAAGTATCATTGAAGCCCAAAGAATATAGTTAGTCTCCTTTGTTTAGAAGGGGAATAATAGTGACTAGGGAAAGAATCTTGAATTTTTCCTTCAAGATCCATAGCTCTAAGATGGAATACTATGTATCTTCTCATATTCTTTTCTTCTTTTTTTTACCAGGATATACCTGGAGTGAGTTTCTTAGCTTCTTTTATGTAGTGGGACAGATTTAAGCACAAAACAGCAACAACAGTGACCAATTGGTCCTCCGTCTCTTTTATTATGAATGACGCGACATGATCGTGTTTTGGCCCAAAGGAGCCTGCTTCAGGATTCTTGTAGTTAAATCATGATAGATAAAACGTTTAAATTCACAAAACCTTTTCAATCATCATGAGAAACACCACTCCTTGGAAAAACAGTGTATATTGTTAATCTTTACTTGGAGAACCAGCATATGCTGCTACCTACGCTGAAATGGGGCAGATTAGAACCACTTTGGACTGTAAGAAGGAAAAGAGATTCACCTTCAAGAAATTCCTGATAACGAAAGTGATAAAATGATGGCACTTAGTAGAATTGTTTAAAAAACAAACAAACCACAAGCTGTAGTCCTCCTGTATAATCTGGAGGACTCAGTTTTGTCATTTTATGAAGAACCAAGACTTAAAACCTGTCTCCCTACAAAAAGCAGATTGACCAGCAAAAAGAACGGAAATCTGGCTTTGACTTTTCAGTCTTGTCAAAACGTGTCCATTGCTTTGTCTGTTTTATTGCCTCTTTATTTCTTTTGTGATCTTCTTGATGTGAAAAGTGGTTTGGGGTAGACAGCAGAGAGGATTTGAAGTTTCTTAGACATTTTTGCTATATTTTAAAATTTCTAATTAGAATAAAATTAATAACTTCTGCATTGTGTTCCACTGTTCTCCTTTGTTTGATCTTTCTCTCATTTTCTCTTTTTTTGTGTGTCTATGACCCTGCCCATTTTGCTTTCACGTGTTAAAACTTTTGGTTCATTGTTTTAACATGATTTTTCCTTATAATTATTTTTCCTTCCCTTTGCTTTATTCTGTCTTCCAAATGAATGGAGAGATAAATTCACCACAAAGCAAAGGTTAAAATACTGAGACGTAGAACTCAGTTTGAAGGAAACCAAATCATGGATATCTTATCTTAAGATTATATTCAACACACACACATACATAATATACATATATATAAGGGGGAATCTAAAAGCCTCCTAAGGGCGCCTAACAGACTGTGCTCGACCCCTGCTTAACAATAGGTGAGACCATGTCAGGAATGGCCCTGAGTTTCAGTGAAAACTATGCAGGCTGGCTAACAGGTACCAAGTAGGATCGGCCTGTCAGCTACAGACCCAAGTCAGTGAATTCTCAAGCAGGCAAAGCTTCAAAATTGCTCCAAGCACCAAATTACCCAAAAAAGGGACAAAATTACAACAAATTAAAAAAATAATTAAATGGGGAGAGCAGAACAAATACACCTGCAGGCACGCGTGCAGAAGAACTGTAGGTGGAACTAGAGAACCCAGTGAAGTACAGCAGAGGCAGAGTGAAAAATCCAGAGAGGATTCCTTCTGTAGCAGCATGTGGCTATAGGGAAATAATCCATCTGTCTAGAACAGTGATTCTCAACTCAGTCCTTACCAGTCAGGTTTTCAGGATATCCACATTGAATTTGCATAAACGTGATTTGCATACACTGCCTCCATTAAATGCAAATGTCTTTCATGCATATTCATTGTGGATATCTTGAAAACCTGACTGGCAAGGGGATCCTCCAGGACCGAGTTGAGAAACACTGGTCCAGAATGTCTCACCTATTGCACAGGAAGGAAGCATTTCTAGACAAGCGGGTTGGAGGACAATTCTGCAGATTTCTCAAAGGTAGAAGGACTTCTTGTGGGACAGAAAGAAGCTGAAGAAACATTGCCAACATTTGTCTTATTTAAAAACCCTGCATATTAATTAGAAAATTACTTTGATTCAGAACTAAAGCTTGATGTGGATTCATAATCAATTCCTTATTGACATGGACAGTGCAGATATGGAAATGTTTAAAAATGAATTTCAAACAAGAATTTACTTGAATCCTGTTGTATAATCTATTCTTAGCAACCAAGTCCTAAAATCTTTTCCCCAATTTGCTAGTTTAGGTAGATATCAGAATCAAGTCCTGAGGCTGGTTGAATAGAGCAAATGACAGGCACGTTCTTGAATCAGAGTCCCTTACTATCGTGTCCTTATTTCCTTGAAGCAGCCGCAACCATCTCATTAAGCATTGCACCATTTTTGTGCAACTGGTTTTTTTTTCTGCTCTGAATCTGATTTGCTTCCTGGTGAACCAAAGTAAAGATTGCTTCTTAATTTGTACTGGATCCTTGTATGGACATTTAAGGACCCAGAGGTCTGTAAGCAGATAAACTTTTGACACCCCTGTTTTCAAGCAATCAATGAATACTTTAAAGAAGTTTCACAACAAAATGTAGGCATATTAAAAGCACACTTTTTGAGAAAGAATGGAAAAAATGCAATAAATTCTTATGGACAAGAATAGGAATATCTAGCTTGTTGCTTATTAAAAAAAATTATGTCACATATATTGCACCCCTATGAAAATTAAAAAAGAAATAAACTAAGGGTTTGGAAATTTATTAGAGGGTATGCAGTAATTTGAGACTGAATATGACATTTGGCACAAAATATTACATTACTAGCAGATACTTACAAAACATTAGTGGTGGCATCAGCAGTTTGCACCTTTTCAACTTAACCCATTCTATGTTCCCTCCCCTCCCCCAAGACACACAGGGGCATTTTCAATAGGACGTCTAAGGGCTCCTTTTACTAAGCTGTTAGCGTTTGTAGCGCACGCAGCATTTTAGTGCACACTAAACCCACGCTACGTGGCTAGAATTAATGCTGGCATTAAGGTCCAGCGCATGCAGCAATTTAGCGTGTGCTATTCCACATGTTAAAGCCCTAACGCGGCTTAGTAAAAGGAGCCTTAAGTCTGAGTGTGGACGTTTTGGGAAAGACGTCCAGAAATCCAGTAGAGAAAATGTTCATTTTCAAAACTGCAAGATGTCTATCTTTTTTGTTTGAAAATAAATTATCTGGACATTTGGGCCCCTAGCACTATACTAAACTAAACCTTAGGTTTGTATACCGCGCCATCTCCACAAGCGTAGAGCTCGGCACGGTTTACAGGGTTAGGTTGAAAAGGAGCTACAATGAAAGGTTATAGAAAAGGAGCTAGGAAGATAAAGAGGGACAGGATACCAAAGAGCGGGAGGTGTTAGATTTTTGAAAAGAGCCAAGTTTTCAGGTATTTGCGGAAGGATTGGAGGGAGCTTGAAATTCTGAGCGGGGATGTGAGATTGTTCCAGAGTTCTGTGGTTCTAAAGGGGAGGGATGTTCCTAGTTTTCCTTCGCGGGATATACCTTTTGCAGAGGGGAATGATAGTTTCAGTTTTTGGGAGGATCTAGTGGAATTAGGGTTAGAGGAGTTCCAGAAAAGTGGGATAACGGGAGGGAGGATGCCATGTAGGATCTTGAAAGCTAAACAGGCACATTTAAAGAGGACTCTGGAGTGAACTGGGAGCCAGTGAAGTTTGGACAGGAGTGGGGAGACGTGGTCGAACTTGCCTTTAGCGAAAATAAGCTTGGCCGCGGCGTTCTGGATTAGCTGAAGTCTATGGAGTTTTTTGTTATATATTTTAAATTAATTTTTGACTTTTTGGTTTATTCCTATTTAAACATAGCATTATTAATCATATTTGCCTTTTTAGGTTAACCTTTACATCTTGCTCCCAGTGGGTATCAGACACCTGTATGGGTAAGTGTCCCACTCTGTCAATTGTATCCATTACATTTATTTTTCCATTGATTTCATTCTTTTCTCCCCTCTCCTTTTTTTTTTTTTTTGTTGTTGTAAGCACGTCTATCTTTTTTGGCCATTCTTGAATATAAAGACATCCACATGAAAACCACATAAAAACAAGTTTTTCTGACGTCCAAACAGCCAGCATTCTTAGCAAACTGTCACAGACAGCTGAGCATTCCTGTGCAGAGCAGGACACTCTAAGGATTACTGCAGAGAATGTCATATTAAACGTCCCTTGCTATAACTTGCTTATATTGTATGGTGAGCCCTCCAAAATTTACTGTACCCACCTGTATACCACCACAATAGCCCTTATGCCTACAGGTTTCATCTTTATGTAGGTACAGTAGGTTTTGGAGGGCTCACCATACAATATAAGAAAGTTATAGTGACATTTGTACCTAGGACATTTAATATAACATTCACTGCAGTAATCTTAGAGTGCCCCTCTGCTCTACCAATGTATGTGAGCCACGTGAATGTCATACAAGCTGGATAGTACGGGGGGGGGGGGGATTCAGATCTTTGGGTGGTGAAAGGGGAGGGGATCGGTGACCTCTGGGGGAGTAAAGGGGGGTCATGCCTTAATACCTCCAGTGATCATCTGGTCAGTTTGGGCACCTTTTTAGCATTTAGTCAAAAGAAAGCCCTAGACCTTTTTTAAAGGTTTGATTATCCCTACAGAGCGTCCAAGTCCTAAACCCGCCCTAATCCCACCCAAAACATGCATCTAACATGTCCTGTTAAGATTTAGACACACTGGAGACAAGCAGAAAGATGTCTAGAAAGTCTATTTTAAGCATGCCCACTTGGACATTTTGACTAGTAAGACACCCAAGTGCTGGTTTATGTTGTCTTTTGGATGTCTATCTTTTTTGAAAATGAGCTCCACTCTCTCTCTTTTCCTATTCCCCAAACTGGTTTGATCCTTCTATCTCTCCTTCCTTCCTCCCAGACTTTCTTCCTTCCCTCCCTCCACCCCAATATTCATTCAATCTCTCTCTCTGTCAATATATGTATATTTGCATGGCTTTTGATTTTGCATAGACCTGAATAGGTAATTTGCAGTTTATAAGAACTGAAGTGTTTTGTCAGGGTATATACAATGAGCTTGTTTTTATTATCTTATAACTGAGGCTGTCCCTTTGTTTCTTATTCTATGATTTCTAACCCCTTCCTCCCACACCCACCATCTTCCTTGCATTCAAAAGGGTGACTAAGATTTGGAAGGTAATCAGTGCTTCCATCTTATTATATATTTTAAATTAATTTTTGACTTTTTGGTTTATTCCTATTTAAACATAGCATTATTAGTCATATTTGCCTTTTTAGGTTAACCTTTACATCTTGCTCCCAGTGGGTATCAGACACCTGTATGGGTAAGTGTCCCACTCTGTCAATTGTATCCATTACATTTATTTTTCCATTGAATTCATTCTTTTCTCCCCTCTTCTTTTTTTTATTCTAAGCACTTTTTACCACCTCTCTCCATTGATCCTGACAGTTCAGATTCATAATATTGATTTAACCAAAATGCCCTAATGCAGTTATTCAGTGAAACATGTACATTCATGCACTTCTATGAATATATGAGGGCTCTTCAAAAAGTTTCCACATGTTCATATTTTTATGGGAAATGGTTGGGACAGGAGTGGTAAGAAGACATGTCATAGAATGTCATGTGACTAGTTAGTCAGGCAATAGAGTGATTATGTGGAAAAGTGATGTAATTTTCTTTTGAGATATTTAATAGTGTTTAATAAAATAATGTGGAAACCTTTTGAAAATCCCTCATATATACTTTGTAGTTAGTGGATTTGAGCCTGCTCAGCTTATTCATGTGAGGAACCATATCAAATTCTATGCTGAAATCCAAGTAGACTACTTCTAGTGCATGTCTTCTATGTATTTCGCTGGTTAGCCAAAGAAATCAGATTCATTTGGCACAAATTTCTTTGGGAAGTCCATGTTGTCTTGGATCTAGTGATTATTCTTTTCTTCAGTTTTTCAGTCACTACAATGAGGTTTACCAGCCTGTATTTTTCTATTACTTCTGTCCCCTTTTCATGAAAAAGAGGTCAAATCTCATGGAACCTTTCCCATCTCCAAAGCACCTATAAAATAAATCTTTATGACAATATATCAGAATCTCACTGCATTCCCTCAATTTCTTGGGATATATCCTAGGTATACAGACCTATCTTTATCCACTTTCATTTTTTTCAAGTAGTTCATAAACATGTTCAGGTTGGATGCAGAGATTCTGCTGTAGTGTTCTTCATGAAATAGCTAGCTAGAGAAACATCCAGAACTCCTTCTTAAAGCTACAACACTCGGCTCAGTCTAATTTCTGGTTTTGGCTGCTAGGTAAGTTCTTGTTATTGAGGCATTAATTGATATTCCAAAGTCCCAGGCCTAGAGATCTCTGACCTCCATGCTTATTTATGTAGTACAAAACTACTTTGATGTTTGGATGAGGCACAAAACATGAAGGCCCGGATTCTATAAACAGTGTCCCAATTGTAAGGGGCGGTAGGTGTCTAACCAGCTATCAGGACATAAGGTTTTAAAAAAATCCTCATGAGGCAGGCCGCCTACATTGGAGGCACCTCTGGGAGCCTAGGGACGCACGCAAGCCTGTCTAAATCTAGGCCTGGGCCTGCTTTTGCCCGGAAGTAGCCTTAGGCAGATCGAGATAGCCATATGTATCTCCCTAAGCCAGTAGGAGATGCATACAATGTAGGCCAGCAAAACGATTTGAAGTTTTTTGCCTCCCTGGCAACGTATCTTGGCAAGGGATCTCCCTGCTGCGATACGTTTAGCGTCATGGCTGCCCGTCCCCCCAAACAATCGCCACAGGAGGAATGCCCAGTCTCTTATGCCTGGAAACCCCCCGTAGTTTGCTGGCAGAAGGGATGCCCAATCACTCCTTCCTTCCATAGATAGCCCAGGCCACCCCCAGACCCCCCCCTAACCTTGTTTGTTGGTCACCAAGGTCCTCCCTGTCCGGTCAGCAGGCCTGACTCCGTCAAAATGGCAGGCCTGCCCCTACCCGGTGCATTGTGGGATGCACCGGGGAGGGGCGTAAGGGCCTGATTGGCCTAGATGCCTAAGACCCCACCCATAGGAGGGGCCTTAGGCACCTATGCCAACCGGAATCTTAGGTTTGCCCCATCCATAGGCACATGGGCCAACCTGATTCATTTGCCCAGGTGTCTAAGGCCCCTCCTATGGGTGGGGCCTTAGACACCTGGGCCAGTCAGGCCTCTCCCTAGTGCATCCCATAATGCACCGGGAAGGGGCAGGCCCACCATTCTGACAGAGGCAGGCCTTCCAGCTGGACAGAGGACCCAGCCGGCCATCCAACAAGGTTAGAGGGGATCAGGTGACAATAGGAGGGGTTCTAGTGGTGCAGGGGTTCGGGTGTGTCCAGGGGTGGCCTGGGCTGTCTATGGAGAGGTTGGGGTGGTTTAGCAGGAGGGATTGGGCATCCCTACTGCCAGCGATCTAGAGGGTGGTGGGGAGTTCTGGCAAGAGGGATTTGGCATCATTCCTGCCGGTGATCTAAGGAGGGGGAGGGGGGTTCCAGCAAGAGGGATTGTGCCTCCCTCCTACTGCATGTTAGGGAGGGGAGTTGCAGAGCAGGAGGGACTGGGCATTCTTCCTGCCGTGTTTGTTAGGGAGAAGGGATTACCGGGCAGGAGGGACTGAATATCCCTCCAGTCACGTTTGTTAGGGAGGGAGGCTCGGCCTTTGGTCCAATCCTATTTAATATCTTCATACGGGTCCTGCCTCAGGGACTTTGAGGTAAAATTGCATTATTTGCCGATGACGCTAAACTATGCAATGTAGTGGGCAGTTACCGGGCCTGACGCTATGATGCAGGCCCTACTTTTACTGGAAAAATGGTGTACTAATTGGCAACTGAGTTTTAATGCCAAAAAGTGTAAGGTTATGCACCTTGGTAGCAGAAATCCATGCAGAACATACACTCTGAATGGCGAGACCTTAACAAGAAATATTCCAGAACAGGACCTGGGAGTAATTATTAGTGAAGATATGAAGACTGCCAATCAAGTGGAGAAAGCTTCATCCAAGGCTAGACAAATGTGGGATTGCATCCAAAGAGGTTTTGTCAGCCGAAAGCCTGAAGTGGTAATGCCGCTGTACAGGTCCATGGTGAGACCTCATCTGGAATATTGTGTTCAATTTTGGAGGCCACATTATCAAAAGGATGTGCTGAGAATAGAGTCGTTCAGCGAATGGCCACTAGTATGGTCTCAGGACTCAAGGATCTCCCATATGAAGAACATCTAGATAAGTTGCAGCTGTACTCTCTCGAGGAACGCAGAGAGAGGGGAGACATGATAGAGACGTTCAAATATGTATTGATGTGGAAGAAGACATCTTTGTCCTTACAGGACCTACGGCAACAAGCGGGCATCCGTTAAAAATCAAGGGTGGGAGATTTCATGGTGATATTAGGAAGTATTTCTTCACCGAAAGGGTAGTTGATCGTTGGAATGATCTTCCACTTCAGGTAGTTGAGGCCAGTAACGTGCTCTATTTTAAGAAAAAATGGGATAAACATGTGGGTTCACTTTGAGGAAGTGCTTAGTAGGGAGGGTTCTTCAAGTGGGCAGATTGCTGGGCCAATGGCTCTTTTCTGCCGTCATCTAACTTTAGACCTATAGCCTCAATTCCTCTATATGTCAAAATTATAGAAGGCCTAGTAGCCAAACTCCTCACCAATTACATAGAGGACCATAACCTACTCCACCCCATGCAATCAGGCTTCAGAACAAACTTCAGCACAGAGACACTACTAGGCTCCCTTATGGATACCGTCAGACAACAACTTAGTACAGGGAAAAAAATGCTACTCATTCAACTGGACCTATCGGCGGCATTCGACCTAGTAGACCACAACATCCTCCTACAGATCTTAGATGCAATAGGCATCTCAGACAAAGTATACTCCTGGTTTGAAGGATTCCTAAAACTCAGAACCTACAGTGTAAAATCAAACAAAGAAAAGTCAGAATCCTGGTCAAACCCCTGCGGCGTACCACAAGGATCTCCACTATCCCCTACCCTCTTCAATCTCTACACTGCTTCTCTAGGAACGCATCTGGATAATCTAGGCATAACCTCCTATAGTTATGCGGATGACATCACCATCCTCGTCCCATACGATCATTCTAAACCTACCATGACAGACAAACTTCACCAAACACTTGAAGCAGTCACAACCTGGATGGAAAATCACAAACTTAAACTCAACCAAGACAAAACCAAATTCATCCTCCTAGAAAATGACAAGATCCAAACCACAACCAGCCTAGACATAAACACAACCAAATACCCCATCCAAACCACCATAAAACTACTAGGCATGACCATAGACAGATGCTGCACAATGCAACCGCAAATAAATAAAACAATTCAAAAATCATTCGCAATCATGAGAAACCTGAGACAAGTCCGAAAATTCTTTGAAAGAACACAATTCCAACTTATAGTACAATCCCTAATACTAGGTATATTGGACTACTGTAACATACTCTTCCTTCCATGTCCTGCAACCACGATAAGACAACTCCAAACAATCCAAAATACAGCTTTGAGACTCATCTACTCATTGAAAAAACATGACCACATCACTGAAGCCTTCGTCAACTCACACTGGCTCCCAATCCAAGAAAGAATCCAATTCAAATTCTACTGCATATTATTTAAAACCCTACACGGAGACAGCCCATCATACCTGAACAATCGCCTCATTCAAGCACCCAGTACCAGACACAGAAAAACGCACTCCCCATTCATACCCCCCCCAATCAAAGAAGTAAAAAGAACAAAACTACACGACGGCCTCCTAGCCACCCAAGCCGCAAGACTGGACAACCAGATCTCCAACCTTCTGATGACCACCCCAGACTATAGGACGTTCAGAAAAGAAATAAAAACCACACTTTTCAAGAAATTCCTGAAACAGCAATAACAACACGACCTCTAAATGCTCCTAAGATCTACAACTTACCTCTCTAGCAAATCACTGTAACTCTGTCTTTTTTAAATTAACCTTTTGTAATCCGCCTTGAACCGCAAGGTAATGGCGGAATAGAAATCCCTAATGTAATGTAATGTAATGTAATACTCTATGTTTCTATGAGGTTCCGGCAGGAGGGACTGGGCATCCCTCCTGCCAGTAGTCTTTGCGGGGGAGGGGGGATGGGTTGCCGCTAAACTTAGTAAAGCAGAGAGATCCCTTTCTGTGATAAGCTCAGCAGGAACCCGATTCTCTAAACAGCGTCTGTAACATGGACGTCGGTTAGAGAATTGGGTTCATTTTAGGTGGGCTTAGGTGTCAGCTTCTGAGACCGGACATCCTATACAGAATCCAAGCCGAAATGTTTACTGGTTTGTAAACTGATGAGTTTTGCTGATATGCAGTTTTGCTGTTTCTGACTCAAATCATCTAGATTCAGTCCTTCAATCACTATAATTGAAGGTAGACCAAATCTAGATAATTGGCCTTAAAGCAGAGCATTGTTATCCTTAAAACATGATCATATCAGCACTGCTAACAGAAGATAATGTAACTTAATTTCCCATTTTTCAATATATAAATTAATCACTGCAAGACAGTAAGAATCATTCTATGAATTGCTCTAAAATTATTTTGAATTTTGGAGACTTATCCAATTGATTCTTAATATTGGCCAATTATTATAACACATGATCCTATTTAAAATGTGTTTGGAGAATTTGAGATATGATGGTTCACTGCTACAAATATTGGGGAAGCCCAAGTAGTTTTTGTGCTATGTCTAATTGAGACATAGTTTAAAAACTATAGATTGATCCTGATTTTTACAGATTGAGGATCAATATAGTTCAGTAGGAGACATGTTACCTACCATTAAAAATTTTGATACATTTTTAAAGGTCTCCTCTGAACAGCTCACAATCCTTTACACACCATGAACTCTTTGTAAAAAAATACTTTTGATGGCCTTAGGTTAATCAGGTCTCTGACACCTCCCTTCTTTTTAACTTCAATGTGCTTTGTATCTTACTTCATGAATATTCCAATTCTTTATTAGCATATGTCCATAGTATGAAAAGGCTGCAGTGAACCTTCTATATTATGCCAAATAATTTGACCTCCTCTCTTCTAAGAGAACAAAAATGGTTCCCAATTTCAAAGATTCAAGTTTCAAGTTTATTAGGTTTTTTATATACCGCCTATCAAGGTTATCTAAGCGGTTTTTACAATCAGGTACTCAAGCACTTTCCCTATCTGTCCCAGTGGGCTCACAATCTATCTAATGAGCCAAATAAAAAAATCCTGATTTTGCACTCACCTTTATCAGTTATTCTGTATCTACCTCAATGTGTACTGAGGTCATCACAAACTCTTTTCTTCCTTCATAATGGTTTAGAACTGCAACCTTTAGTTTCTGGCCACTACCTTGTGGAACACCCTTCCCACCAATGTTCAACTTGTTTGTAGACTAGACCCAGAACTGGAGACAGGTGCCTAGGCACCCCCTTCTTTCCTGATATTTCTCACTATTTATATATTGCCCTGGTTATTGTTCATTTTTTATTTACTTCTCGAGGTCATCCCACCTGTAATTTATCATTTTTCCTTCTGTTATAGGCTGTACTCAAACACAATTTATAAGTCAGCAACTATCTTTATCAAGCTGCACACTGGGATTCCAAATTTGGGCGAATGGTTAGCCTGCCTATTACTTAAATTACTCCAATCTTGTCAGCCACTAAATGGCTTAACAAAATGGATCACTCTATCCAACTAATTACCCTGTCTTTGTTACTCTCCATACTAAATGCCTCTGCTCTGTCTTATCGAACATCGCAGTATGTATCTACGCCGTAGGTAACTCTGCTGTATGTAACACCGCTCTATGTAACTTACAGCAAATGTAACCTAGCTGTAAAATAACTTCACCATATATGTAACATCGCCAAAAATGTAAACGTAGCATCGCCGAAAATGTAACTTCGCTGTAAATGTA
Organism: Geotrypetes seraphini; assembly: GCF_902459505.1. Classification (NCBI taxonomy): domain Eukaryota; kingdom Metazoa; phylum Chordata; class Amphibia; order Gymnophiona; family Dermophiidae; genus Geotrypetes; species Geotrypetes seraphini. Next base: position 45,624,432 of record NC_047087.1, read on the forward strand.
CAGTCTCTTCATCTGTAAACCGCATAGAACTTCCAGGGTAATGCGGTATACAAGTTATTATTATTATTAAATGCATTTTAGGAAATTACTGAAAACATATTTGTTTGCTAAATATTTGTGATGTATTAAACAACAAATGTATGTACGTACACTGCATTGAACTGCAAGGTAACTGGGATATAGAAATGTTCTATTCACTTCTCGTCACTTGGTTCTTGTTTTGTCATTCAGAATTATTCTTTCCCTTAGTTCTGCATACTGTAATTTTTTTTTTGTAAAATGCCATGCAGCCAATTGTACAAATGGCCATATATCAATTCTAAATCAATACACATAATCTCAATCAAAAGACCTTTTAGTAAACCATGTGTGGTTTACTGTGGTAGCTCAATGTCGCAAGAATTAAAAGGCTTTATAGTATTTTTGCAGTTACTGTATTGCTAGGTGCTTTTTTGCGTTGAAGGACATGTTGTGAGCACAGAATGGGCATCTAAAGGTATTTTTGGCCCGATTCTCAAAACTGCGCCATATGTTAGGCAGTGGTAGGTGTCCTACTGCCACCTAATAACAATAATTTATTTTTTGTATACCGCTATACCAAGAGTTCAAAGCGGTTCACAACAGAGTAAAAAAATACACACAATCAATATATATTAAGTACATTAAAACAGTCAAAAATGCATCCGTTAAAAGTTAAAAAGCAAGAGAAATAAACAGTGCTGCAACTAAGATGTAATCACTTGATAAATCTTAACCAATTGTTAGTGTAGTCAGAGATTCAGAGAGAAGCAACTAAGATGTAAACATGTCAAACAGACGTGACTTTAGCGATTTTCTAAAGTCAGAATAAGTAGCCGCCTCTAGTATTGGTTTTCCCAGCCAAGTATTCATTTTAGCGGCCTAAAATGGTAACATTCTATCAAAAAACTTCTTATAGTGATATGATTTTAGAGAAGGGTAATTAAATAAATTTATTCTGCGTGTACTTTTGTTAGAATAATAATAAAAAAAAAAACAACACAACAACTGAGAAGCAAGATAATCTGGTAACATCCCCAAAACTGCTTTGTAACAGATGCAGGACAACTTGAACAGGACTCTGGACTCTACTGGCAACCAATGAAGTTTTTGATAAAAAGGTTTGATGTGCTCCCATTTTTTTGGTCCAAAAATGAGGCAAACCACAGTGTTTTGAATCAGTCTGTTTTTTCTGTATTTTTTTTTGTAAACCCCTAAATAAATATTACAATAATCTAGAATACTGAATTGGCTTAATTGGTGATAAATGGCATGGTAATTGACCGCATCATTTAAAACCAATTAAAAAGTAACTTAAAAAAAAATGTAGGCACCTACAAACGCCATCCAAGTCCCATCTAAAGAGGCGCCTATCAAAGCCTATATCAAACATAGGCATAGCTTGCACTGGAAGTGGACGTAGGCGCTGGTAGCTGCTTGCATAGATGCGATTTTCTTCACAGGTAGGTGCCATAAAAGTAGGCCTGTAAAACCCTGGCTCTACATTTCCGGCACCTACTTTTGATGTGGCTGTAATTCTGCAGACAGCACGGTAGCATGACTTACGTGTGAACAGCACCAATTTTGTAGTCAGCTGCTGATAATGGCACTATTTGCAGAATCTGCCCCTTTGTGATCAGAATACTGCAAATGCCTTAATCAGTACTTTTGCAGGATCACTCACCAAAACAGAAAGCAATTCTGTGCTAACTCCAAGCACAGAACTGCATAGTATCTACAAATTTAACATGGCACCCGTAATAGCAAAGGCTGGGAAATCCCCCCAGGAGTTGCCATGTTTAATTGCAGCTTCCACACAATAGCCATGTATTAGGCCAAAGTAACAACTTTTACTGTGGCTTAGTAAGTGTCCCTAATGCTTTCAAGAAATGAAACATTTTATCTTTTCTTGCCTAGTGGCACCCTGATTGAATGCTGCTAAAACAGAACTCCTCTATATGTACAGAGATAACTACCCATACTCTCATCCTTTACTGGGACAATGTTACTCTAATCACCAAAGATCAGGTCCACAGCCTAGCAGTAATACTTGACTCTGGTCTGTCACTCACCCAGCATATTTCCAAATAGTTTCAACCTTTCTACTTTCTAAAACCTATTTAACACGACCAGTTCCTTCCCAAGCTGTCTACTCCTATCAAATCTAAAATGTTCAAAATACCCAACATTTATTACCTTAATTTCTCAACAATTCTTATGTAATTTGCCTATATATCTTGTAACTTCATGACAATTCTTATGTAATCCGCCTTGAACTGCAAGGTAATGGCGGAATAGAAATCACTAATGTAATGTAATATGCCAACTGAGAAAAATCAGAATATAATTCTCAGAAACAAATTTTGCCCAGCTGCTCTATGAATTTCTCCCCTCTCGCATGGACTATTATAATGCATTATTTGTAGGCTTGTCAGCAAAAATATTATGAGTGCAACAGGTTCAAAATGCTAGCCTCCATCTATTGGCTGTTCATAAGACAACGCTGTATCTTCCAGGAAAAGGTCTTTGCCTTTAAAACAGTTCACACTATGACACCTGATTATATGTCAAGAGAAACTATTTACACCACAAGGCAAGCCCTGTGGCCATAAGGAGAAAAATGGCTGGTCGTGCCTTCAGCCCAAGCCCTCCACTTGGAGAAAGCATGTAGGCGTGTTTACTCCCACTTCATACCTACACTATGGAATCAAGTTCCACTATCCATCAGATCAGCAGAAAGGTTTCTGAACTTCAGGAAAGCTATTAAAACTTACCTTTTCACATAATCTTGTCCTTAAACTGAAACTAGAACCCATCATCTTCCAATGAATCTCCAGTTTGGCAGCATCTACGAAATGTCATGGTATATAAATGTCTATCTATCTTACCGATACTATAAAAGAATTTCTAAATCTATTGCCTCATTGTCATGTTAGGAGAATCTGTTAATAGTGTCTTGCTATTGTTTTCTCACTGTGTATGTAAAATATTGTAACCCATCCTGGGCTCTTCTGGGAGAATAGGATTAAAAAAAACAAACCCTAAAAACAAATATATTTTTCTCCTTGTATGGTTCTAAAACTGTGTAACAATTCTATAAGTTTTGAGGGATCAAGGGTGGCTGTTTGTGGTTTTGTGCAAATAAAATACAATGTTTATATTTATTAAAATGTTTGCTATACTGCCTTTGGTTAATCTCAAATCAGTCTACAAATCATACAATAAAATACAATGGACAAAAACTATATATAAAAAAAAAGATTAAGTTTGGAGCGGGCCACACCATAACAACTGTACCTCCAAATAGCTCTCTCCACATCATTTTAGGTCCTGTTCACAGAAAATGAATTGACAAGTGCCGTCTAGTTATATTTTGCCTACTGTTGGAACCACTAGACAATTTTGGTCTTGCAAATGGAAGGCGGTGGCTGGGATATATGATATTTAAAAATCAAACAGGTTGAGAGTAAAGAATGGCATGGGGATACATTTTTCCCTGTCCTCACAGGAACTCAATTTCCCCCATCCCCGCGAGTTTTGTCGCTGTCCTTGTCCCTGTCCCATTCCTATAAACTCTGCCTTAACCGCACAAGCTTCAAACACTTATGATTTTAAAGTGTTTGAGGTTTGTACAGATGAGGAAGGAGCTTGCAGGAATGGGGTAGGGACAGAAAAAGAACTTGCAGGGACAGGATGGGAAAATGAGTTCCCATGGGGACCGGGGAAAATTTATCCCCGTATCATTCTCTAGTTATTATAAAATGCTCTATGTGCTAAGTGTCAGAATTTTTACTTTAACCTGGTGAATTACTGGTAACCAGTGATATTCTTCCAGTTATGAAGTAACATTGCTATATTTTCAGGAATGTGTAATCAATCCAATATCCCTGTTCTGCAATACTTGGAGGTAGCAAAACAAAGATTTAAGTCCATTGTACAGCAAATTACAGTACTCAAATAGACTTATCACAAGAACATGGATAAGAACATGAACTATGTCTAAAATGGCCCAATAGTGTGAATGTATTGTAGTGCTACAAAGTTAGATCTAACTACTACTGGTATCTGATGATCAAATATAAGCTGATAGTCAAAATAATAACCCAGGATTTTCAGTAAGAACAGCACTGGAAGTGATGCCTCAACAAAAGGGCAATATCAGGAATCAAGAATCGCCCTGTCATCCATTTTGTCTTAAATTTCGAATGATTTAACCAACCCTCTCCCCCCTCCCTTTTATGAAGCTGTGTTATGCTTTTTTATCACTGGCCGTGGTGGTAAAAGCTCCGATGCTCATAGAATTCCTATGAGCATTGGAGCTAAAACCACTGCAGCCGGAGATAAAAATGCCTATTGCAGCTTCATAAAAGGGGGCCTAATTTTGCCAATTTTAGACAATTACGAGTTCCAGATGAATTGGGTCAGTCTATACTATTATCATCTTTGCAAGAATGTGTATTCTAATTAATGGCCCTGTTTTGTACTATTTGGAGGTGGGAAAACATATTATGCCCTTTATATAATGAATTACAGTGGTCAAGACAATTTACCACCCATATCATGGATATGGGGGAATAGTTCTGGTTCATCTAAAAAGTTCCTGATGATGCAAATGTATTGTAGAGCTACAAAAACTTGATCTAACTACTGTTGATATCTGGATCACCAAATCTGGGCTGAGACACAAAGTTGGGGCAATAATCAGAATTAAGGAACATCATGTTACCCACATTGCCTTAGATATCAAACGATCTAATTTTAGACAATTCTAACCAATTTAAACATGTTTAGACCCCAATGAATTGGGTCAGAAAAAAATGACTGTCAACATTGAATGATTGTACCATCCGCTCTAATCTTCCTAAATGCTCCCCCATCTAGCAAACCTCTCCAGCAGCTCCCAAAGAGATTTCACTCATTGATATTTCTTCACAATCTTCCTTCTGAATTTACTCAAACTTGCAGTGTGCTTCTATAAGTATTGCTATAACTACTGGTATAATAAAATGAGAATTGCAATAATTATATTAAGTTCGAGATGTAGACATTGGTAGAGAAGGAAAAATTATGTTCTTACCTGTTAATTTTCTTTCCTTTAGACGCAGCAGATGAATCCAGATACCAATGGGATAGCACACATCTAGTAGCAGGCGGAGAGAGAGAAACTGATTAACAGGTGGTCCTATTGGCTGGCACTCCTCCTGCATCTCCAGTATAGCTCCTTGCCCAAGCATCCGTAACCATCAATAGGCATAGCATGTAAAAAACTTCTTTCCCATAACAAATCTCAAAAGGTAATAATACAGAATACAACCATCAATAATAACAAACTTCGAAAGTTGCAAAATAAAAAACAGACAGTCAATATCCAGAAAGGGTGGGGCTCTGGATTCATCTGCTGAGTCTAAAGGAAAGAACATCATTTTTCCTTCCTTAGCAACAGCAGCAGATGAATCCAGATACCAAAGGGATGTAGCAAAGCAATCCTCAATCTGGGTGGGAAGCAAATGCCGCCTCCGCAACAACCAAAGCACTAAACGCATCTACCGCCATGTGCCCCCACATCCAACCAGTAATGCTGAGGGAAAGCACTCTCGGAAGACCAAGTAGCCTTGAGACAAAACTCCTCCACGGAAAAAACCTCTGGACCGAGTCCAAGAAGTAGCCATCGCTCTGGCGGAATGGTCATGAAGTTGTTTCGCCAACCGCTTTCCTGCCATCAAGCAAGTGTAAAGAGTGTCCTCCTGGACCCATCGAGCGATGGAGGCTTTGGACACCGCCATACGTTTGAGGCGTCCCGTGAAGAATACAAAAAAGGTGATCTAAACAACTAAACGTCGTTAGAAACCTAGCTTGTGGAGAACGCTACGCACTTTCAAAAAATGCAGTGAATAAAAGCACGTCTCCCCATTTCTCCTCCCAGGAAGAAGGAAGGAAAAGTGAGAGTGTACTAAAAGAAAGGATGACACCCCCTTAGAAAGAAATTGTGGTACCGTCCGAACTGACACCCCAGATTTCGTAAATCAGAAATAGGAATCCCCGCCAAACAAGGCCTGCAACTCAGAAAACCGCCGAGCTGAAGCCATGGCCACAAGAAACCCCGTGTTCAACAGCACAGCCCTTTAGAGTCTCAAAAGACAAGGATGAAATGAAGTAAGCAAAGAGCAATATACCTAGCCCTTGTAACAAGCTAAGAAAGGCACTTGAAGCTGAAGGGAATTGAACACTAAGCCCTTGGCAATACACTTGCGCCAAAAAAGAACTCTGGAAGGGTGCAAATGTTGAGAAGTACCCAAGAAAGGAAAAACCTACAAAAGGAAGCAGAAGCCACAGGTGAAGATGACTGTATCGCCTGGATAAGAGAAGAAACAACCTGCTTCGCATAACCCTTACACATCAGCCATGTCTTTTCAAAAGCTAGGTCGCAATACCAAAGTAGTACGAATATCCATGTTGATCGGACCCTAGTGAAAAGGTTCAGATCCTAATTCTGCCTTACACACATACTCTGTCGTCTCTGGTACCGATACAAAAAACAGGGGGGGGAGGGCATCTCATAAGGAAGAAAAGAACACACATGCAGACTATTACATGGCAAAAGAGATGTGGCTTTATTCAGAACAACAACACATATTTATAGTCCCATCCCCCCCTTTGTACATGCCCAATCACAAGCTAATAATGGGTGTAGCTTATGAGGAAAGATAAGTTTCGCTTCTCATGGAAACAGGGAGGGGGAAGGGAAATTCCACAGCCAGAAGTCATAGTTACAGATAACAAAAAGAGACAATGTTTTTGTGTGATTTCTTGCATAGCAAAATAAGCTTATAAAGAATATATATACCCTTTCACCTAGGTGAGCAAATCTGGAGATATCAGGAAACTCAACAGTCTGGCTGTCAAAAGACTCATCAGATCCGCATAGCAAGAATGGCGCAGCCAATCCAGAGATTCTACAAATACTGTGATCTGAAAGCGAGCTTGAGATGGCAAATCCAAGCCATCATCAGCCAGGGAAAAACACTGAAAAAAAGAGAAACCAGAGGCGAGAAAGAAGCCACGCTGCTACCCCCTCTGGCTCCCACTCCCTGTGCCCGCCGAAGAAGCTAGGAAACTTAGAATTTTGAGACGAGGCTATGAGGTCTAGTTCCAGGAGATCTCACTTCCATAAAAAGAGCTGAAACACCTGAGCCAAAATTCTCAATATCCAGGATGTAGAAGATTTCACTATTACTAACATTTACACTTTCTAGAGCGTACACAGCGCTGTACACTGTAACATACAATAAATGGGCCATGCTCAGATTTCGTGGAGAGAAAGTCTATCCAAACTCTTTTCCTGACCCATAAAATGATCTGCCAACAGAAGAGGAAGATGAGGGTCCACCCATTGAAGTAGAACCACAACTTTACCCGCCAACTGTGCACATCACCTACTGCCCAGGCTGTAGAGAAATACCCCCATCATAATACTGACTGAAAAGACCTTCAGCGTCATTCAGGAAGAATGCTCTGAAGCTCCAGAAATGGTAGCCTGACCATGCTCCAGAGTAGAAGAATGAACAAGTACTGAGTCGCCTCTTAAGACCAGACTCCTGGAACTGAGGATGGAAGGCACCGAGCCCCCCAACCCGACAGCCCGGGATGTTCGGTGGCCATGAGTTAGTCCAGCAAAGACCGAGGCATGCCTTTGAAAAGAGAAATCTCGCCGAGCCACCAAATCATACAGAGCGATGCTTGAGGAGCCTGCCAAATAATTGGAGCCCTGAGATACCGAGAACCACCGAAACAAAAGCGACTGCTGTAGCGTTATAATGGGAAAACAAGCCGAAGTTCCAAGTGGAGTCAGCAACATGGATCCTAGAACCTGTACAGAATCCCATACTCTTGGACATGGTGACTGAAGAAGAATGCAAACCTGAGACTGAGACCCATCGCCCTAGTCTCTGTGAAGAAACACATTTCTCTCCTATATGAATAAAAACATCTCCCCGATATACCTATAAATAGTACAGGAGAAAAGAGCGCTGTGCAAATTCGAAGATTCACGTCCAAAGAACTGAGGAAAAGAAACCACCCTTTTCGTGTCAGTCAAATGGCCCAACTGGAAGACGTCCGAATCAAGCAGTCAGTCAAGAAGAAATTAGGTGAACAGCCTAGTAGCGCCAAAATGGTACCACTGCCCACATTTTCTAAAATGTTCATGAAGCCTTGGGTAGGCGAAATAGCATGTGCCAAAACCGAAAGCGCTGCTCCAAGAGAGGCAAGCAAACCTAGTGCCGATTCGGAGTCCATAGTGAAAATGTAAATATTCTCCCAGTTTTCTGCAGAAATATGTAATCCTGAGAAACTAATTCAGCAGAATGGGATCCAGCCTGCCCAGTGCCCCCGTCTTGGGCACCATGCAGTAAGCGGAACAACGTCCCATAGTTCCTGAAGAACTACAAGAACTGCCCTGAGGACCAGTAACACTTAAAAGGGAAACACAAAACATAGAGACTCCAAGAACTAACCGGAAACCTGAGGAGGATGCAAAGTTGCAAGCATCCTGAAAAATGTTCACAGCCCCCTGACCTGACATTATAGCGTCTTCTCCCTCATAAGAAAGTCTGAAGAGTCACTGGAAGAAGTAAAGATCCCCTCAGAATGAAGTGCAGAAGGTCAGGGAACGGCAGGATGAGAACTGTAGGATCTGTAAGAAGAAAGAAATTCTCCTAGGAAAAATCAAGTTTCGCAATGTAAAGGAGTATACTGGAACCATGAAAACAGTACGAACTCCATGCAACGTGAGCGAAATTTGTATGTTCTTTAAAGTGAATACGTACTAGACGCAATCAAGATGCTGCATCTACTGCCCCGTGGAAAACAACAGCATCCTAACAGGTATCAGACAATGCTCACATCACTAATGAGAGCTTCAGGGATGAGGCTAACAGCCACAAAGTGCGCACTCCTCCACGGGTTTGATAGAATAGGTAACTGGCTCCTGGTTAGAAGGAGCTGCACAGCCCTTCCTGTCTGGTCGGGGGGTCTGTCTAGCATGTGCCATGAGAAGATGGCGACAGGAGAAACCAGTGCGATAAGCATGGAAATCTGAAGTCCAGGCCCTCTCAGAAATAGAGAAAGAGAGTCCTGGCTGCAGGAAGATGCGAAGTGTCATTATGCCCATAGAGACAGCCCGAACTTGGAAACAGTTAGGCATATATAAACCATATAAAACTTTAGGCATATATATCCTATGCCACTACTAGACACATGCAGCGCAGCACAGAGGCCCAAATAAGAAAAACAGTTACCAACAGACAAAGGCTCAATCTGCAGGGACCCCAAGAGAGACAATGAGATACCTGTGTGAAATACAGGGCACTATCTTACTGCTGATCTCACTGTGCTGTATGTCGACCCAGTCCGGAGACAAACCGAGATTGGGTGACCTAGCACAGGTCAGAGTCTCTCTGTTAATTCCCTTGAGTGCTAACCCCAGAGTCCGATTAAACATAGACATATAAATCTGCCCAAACTTGTCCCAAAGCTGGTGAAACGCATACAACTTGTCTGAACCAGAAAGGAGAGAAGCCGCGGCATACCCTGACCAAAGTCAGCTGGAAATAAACTACCGGAACTCTGCAGCTCTCTCGCCATCACCAGAGACCCAAGCGCACGCCTGATTCTCGCCGACACGTGGCCACTGTATCAACACTCCTAGAAACATAGTCGGATTCAAGCCGTGCAAAATTTACTCTGCCGCGGCCTCAATAGAAAGAAAATCAGACTCGGGGAATAACTAGAAGAATGGTGCGGTGCTTCCCACAGCGCCAGAAAAAACATGTCCCATCTCATGCGCGCTGCTATAAACCGGCACCTGCATAATCAGCTGCACATGGCCATGACAAACACCGACAAAAGAGAGCCTCGGAATAAACAGGACTACTACTGCTGCACTGAAATCCAACGAGAACAAGTGCGAGCATGAAATCGCACCGCTACTGCCACCCTCTAACCAACAAGGAAACCAAGCTCGTGCATGCAAAGGGCGGGAAAGTCTCAGCTCCCTCAACGGATTTCTAGTCATAAAACTTAGCCTCAATAAAATATCCATTCCTTAAATATATGATGACCGAACCCACAGTACTAAGACTCCCAAACAGAGCCTGAAGTTCAAACAACAGTAAAAAACACATACATACTCACAAGCTTGTTGTTAGGGCCGATTGAAGCCAGTAAGAGCTGGTTGTGCAGTACTAACAGGGCAGAATGTAGTAACTGTGGTCTCCCTTTTTTTTTTTTTTTTTTTTAAACAAAGAAGGGAAAGAAGAAAAAATTGAGACCCAGTCAGACCCTCTAGCAATGGAGGGAGGGTGAGGCAGGGACCTGGGGGGGCACAGGTGTAACCCCTAAAGCCGGCACCGTTCAGCCGGACACCCCTGTCTCACTGAAGAGAAAATCTCAATAGGAGAAATAGCATCTCCAGCTCACTGAAGAGAAACCTCAACAGGAGAAAATAAAATTCTAGTCACAGCCAGAATCCAGGAGCTATTCGAATAGCGACCATCACCTGCTGGGAGATAGAGCATACTGGAGATACAGGAGGAGTGCCAGCCAATAGGACCACCTGTTAATCAGTTTCTCTATGTCCGCCTGCTGCTAGATGTGTGCTATCCCATTGGTATCTGGATTCATCTGCTGCTGTTGCTAAGGAAAGAGACATTGCTGAAATTATACCCTTACAATCTCATAAGTACAATAAATTGTGCTATAAAAGCTGCCTTTAGTATACTCAGTAATAAAATGTTCCACAACTACAATAAAAAATATTTTACTTTACCATTTCTTTCTATTTAAATCAAATTACCAAGAAAAATGAAGTTTCACATGGTTTTTACTTGGAAAAAATCAGTTTTACAAAATACCAATTTCCCATCTAAGAAATGTCCCTACAAAGGACTTAAAGTAGTCTTGTTTTAGATGCCAGTACAGCAATATATCTTTCACAGCTTTACAAATATATTGTAGAAATGGGTTGATTCAACAGGCCATCCAAATGCAAAATGTTAAACAATGGGGATGCAAGACTGTCTTTAAAATACTAAAGCAATTCAAATCATGAAATGCACTTTTTTCCAGGATATTTTAAAAAAATATTCCAAGCGCCACACTAGTCTTTATTACAGCTAGTTCACATCTATCTGCATTTAATAGTTAAAAAAAAGACAATGAACTTTTTTTAAAGTCATATTCTTCAAAAGATAATTCCATGTGACCTGCAAGGATACTACGGCAAGGAAAACTTATAGAAAGGTGACAAGAGTATTGTATATAGAATTAAAGTAACAAATTGCATATTAAAGGATTTTATATATTACATTCCTTCTTCAAGTGTTCCCTACAGGGGCCAGCAGAAAAACACTACTAATTTTAACTGAGGATGTCTCCTTACAAAACTGAGGCAATATAACCGGCCTTATGCATTATTCCCTTCAGGAAAAAATCTGAATCTTAAAATGAAACATTTTGTAATGTAGGTGACTGCTATTTTCTCTGCTGTAATCTTGCAGCCTTAAATTTTGATATCCTCTTTGTACTTTCTTCCGAGACTTCAGAAAACACTTCTTCTGATTTCCGCTCAGGAATTGTAGGTAGCAGAGGATAACCAATGTTCAAATGTGGTGCTGAAGGAGAGAAAGGCACCTTTTCTACAACTGTACCAGAGAAAGCCTAGAAGATAAATGGAAAAACTCAAAATGAGTCAATAAAAAAATGGAAAATTTGCAGCTATGCCCAGAAGGTTACTGCCACTTATTAGTCATATTAAAATCATTATTTCTGTTAATCAAAAATATAAAATATCTTCAAATAAATATTATTTTCAGGCATTTGTAACTACATTGCCATTAACCTTCAAATATAGCTTATTCATAGAAATCTGAATATGAGAGACTACATTAAAAATGCTACTTGATCAAAGTAGCACTCTAATAATGCTCTCTCATTAACAATATTACTGTATATACTCTAAAACTGACTTGAATATAAACTGAAGTAACCTCCTCCAGGATAACTCAAATATAAACTGAGGGGTTTATATTCAAGTGCACTGCCAGGCTTTGCATCCAACTCCCCTCACCTACCCTTCTAGGCTCTGTACCTTGTCTCCTCCCACCTCACCCCCCCCCCCCCCCCCGATGTCTTGCAGGCCTCCACCAGGCCTGCTGTAAGCCTTAATGGGCCAGCACAGAAGGGATCCCTCCTGGCTCCTGTCCTGGTTGACTCTAACAACTCACTCTCCACCCACCTCCCTGATTAGTAAATAGCATTCCTTTAAAATCCCTGGTAGTTCAGCGGTGAACTGGGGCAGGAGCAATCTTCCTATATTCCTGCCCCATGCAGAGCTGCTATCTGAATGGCTGATGCAAGTTTTCACAGCAACATCACAAGACTGCGGGAACTCATGGCAGCCATTCAGATAGCAGCTCTGCACAGGACAGGAGTAGGAAGATCGCTACTGCCCCAGTTCACCGCTGAACTACCAGGGATTTGAAAAGTACGATTTTTACTAACCAGGGAGAAGGGAGGGAGGTAAGAGTTGTTAAGAATCGGCCAGGACAGGAGGCAGGAGAAATTCCTTCTATCTCGGCCCCTTGCTGGACCACCAGATCTTACAGCAGGCTAAGAAAGGGGGAAGGTGAGCGCTGACCCAAATATACACTGAGACCCCCATTTTTGGGCCCAAAAATCTCATTTATATTTGAGGATATAAAGTAATTTTAAAAATACAAAAGGAATATACCCCTTAACTAAGACAGTTTAAAACGGTACAGCTGACAACATTTACATATCGCTCAATAAAAGTCAAACACATACATCACAAAAATATATTAAACAAATTAAAATAAAAGGAAAAAAAAATTAAATTAAAAATTATTGGCTGTATTGCTAGTAAATCCGAACCATATCAGAGCTGTCCAACTGAATGGAAAAAGCTTGTTCAAAAAGATAAGTCTTTAACAAAGTTCTAAACCTTAAGGGGCTCATAATAATAAAAATAAAACATACAAAAAGTGGCCTAAGTCGATACTTGGATGATAAAAAAGACAGATCGTCCAAGTACCGATAATCAAAGCTGGTTTTAGACGTATCTAAAATTAGCTTAGGCCTTTACCCTGCCTCTGTACGCCTAGAGCGAAAAGGGGCGTTTTTAGAAGAGTGGATAGTGCGAAAGGTGGGCCGACCTAGACTTAGGGCTCCTTTTACTAAGGTGCACTAGCGTTTTTAGCGCGCACTACATTGCCGTGTGCGCTAACCCCGTGCTAAGCGCCAAAATCTAACGCCAGCTCAATGGAGGCGTTAGTGTCTAGCGTGCGCTAAAACCGCTAGTGCAGCTTAGTAAAAGGAGCCTTTAGTCGTCTGGTAGCCATAACCAAAAAGGTTTGACAGGTTGCCAGATGGAACTTATACATTTTGACTTAGACCAAGTCAAAACAGGTATAAATTTGAATCGGGCCACTGAGCTGATCGCGGCAGGAGAGATGCCTAATCTCTCCTGCCGCGATCCCCCCCACTGAACTTCACGATTACTGGCAGGCAGGAGGGAGCCTAAGCCCTCCTGCTGGCAAGAACCACTCCCCGAACCCAAGTTCAACCGCAGGAGGAAGCCCAAGCTCTCCTGCCGGCAAGAACCCCCCCCCCTACGAACCCATGATCAACAGCAGGAGGGAGCCCAAGCCCTCCAGCCAGCAAGAACCACCCCCCGCACTGATCAATGGTAGGAGGGAGCACAAGTTCTCCTACCAGACAACCCCCTCCCCCCACTAACCAGTCAGGTCCTAGGCCCCTCTCCAGTGCATCCCACAATGCACCGGGAAGGGGGAGTCGTGCCATTCGGAGGAAGGCGGGCCTGCCGGCCTGAGGGAGGGAGGACCCGGCCGGCTGGTGGGGGGAGTCCAGGGGGGTTGGAGGGAAGGGGGTTCAGGGGGTGTTGTCCGGCAGGAGGGCTTGGGATCCCTCCTGCCGTTGATTGCTGCAGGGAGGGGTGGTTCTTGCCGGCACGAGAGCTTGGGCTCCCTCCTGCCAATAATTGCGAGGTTCGGGGAGGGATCGCAGCAGAAGATATTAGGCATCTCTCCTGCCGTGATTGGAGGGGGGGGGGCGGGATAGTTACAGGATTCTGTAACCGGCATTGTTTATGACAGATGTCGGTTAGAGAATCCTGCTTTTAGGCGGTCTGGGCAATTAAACTGATGAACATGGAGGCACTTAGGTCAAAAGGGGACTTAGACATTTTTTTTTTATTATGCCCCTCCACATATGTAGATTCAAGATGCACTAAAGATGGAAGGGAATTCCAGAGAGAAGATGAAAGACAAAAAAAATGCTCTCACTCTAGTAAGTTCATAATGAACAGTACTAACAGGAGGAATATGAAGACGCTGATCATTCAAAAAACGCAAAACTATTGTTAGGTAATAAAGACGAATAAGTAAAGAAAGATAGGATGGACTATTACAACGAATAGATTTAAAAGTTAAAATAAGAATTTTAAATTGAATATGAAACTGAATTGGAAGCCAATAATATTGGAGATATAAAGGTGTAAGATGATCATAGCGTGATGCGCTAGAAAGATGACAAATTGCTATATTTTGAACAGTTTATAATCTTCAAATCTGAGTCTGGGGTAAACCTGCATAAATACCATTACATTAATCCAATTTTGAAAGAATCAAAGAATAAATATCTTTATTGATTCCTTATCTATAAGTGAATGAATTGAACAAAGTAAGTCTTAAAGAGAAAAAACAGGATTTAACTACTGTTATTTGATGTTCTAAAGAAAGATGCTCGTCAAGAATAACTCCTTAATACCTAAAATGAGTAACCAAAGAAAGTGGCTTAGACATTAATAGGTGATAAAGTTGGAGTATTATTCTTGCCCATGATCCAACAGGCAAAAGATTTAGAGAAATTAAGATGCAACTTATTTTCAGTCAACCATTTAGACATTAAATTTAAAATATTATTTATATGGGAAACATCTGGACAAACAGAATTTGTCACATGAAGCAATAAAATATCATCGGCATAAAAAAAACAAACTTGACACCTTGTTCTTGTATCAGAAGTGCTAATGGACTCAAAAGAATATTGAAAAGAATTGGAGCAAGTACTGAACAGCAATGTTACTTACCGTAACAGTTGTTATCCAGGGACAGCAGGCAGCTATTCTCACTAGTGGGTGATGTCATCCGACAGAGCCCCGATACGGACATCTTGAAAGCATGTCTTGCTTGAAGAAACTTAGAAGTTTCGAGATGCCCGCACCGCGCATGCGCCAATGCCTTCCCGCCCGATGTACCGGGCGTGTCTCCTCAGTTCAGGTAGCTAGCCTGAGAAGCCAACCCAGGGGAGGTGGGTGGGACGTGAGAATAGCTGCCTGCTGTCCCTGGATAACAACTGTTACGGTAAGTAACATTGCTTTATCCCAGGACAAGCAGGCAGGTATTCTCACTAGTGGGTGACCTCCAAGCTAACCCCAATGGGATGGTGGGAGAGTTGGCAACTTAAGAAAACAAATTTTGTAATACAGTTTGGCCAAACTGTCCATCCCGTCTGGAGAAAGTATCCAGACAATAATGAGAGGTGAAGGTATGAACCGAGGACCAAGTGGCAGCCTTACAAATCTCCTCAATCGGTGTCGATCTGAGGAAGGCTACAGAGGCTGCCATTGCTCTGACCTTGTGGGCTGTGACCTTACAGGGAAGGGATAATCCAGCCTGGGCATAGCAGGAAGAGATACAAGCCGCCATCCAGTTAGAGATGGTGCGCTTCGATACAGGTCGTCCCAACTTGCTTGGATCAAAGGAGACGAAAAGTTGAGGTGCAGTTCTGTGTGGCTTTGTGCGATCCAAGTAGAAAGCCAGAGCACGTTTACAGTCCAGAGTGTGCAAAGCAGATTCTCCAGGATGAGAATGAGGCTTTGGAAAAAACACTGGAAGCACGATGGATTGATTGATGTGAAATTCAGAGACCACTTTAGGTAAGAATTTTGGATGAGTACGGAGAACCACCTTGTCATGATGGAATACAGTGAAGGGTGGATCTGCCACTAGGGCCTGAAGCTCACTGACTCGGCGAGCTGACGTGAGGGCCACCAGGAAAACCACCATCCAGGTGAGATACTTAAGAGGAGCCGTTTTGAGAGGTTCAAACGGAGGCTTCATAAGATGAGACAGGACAACATTGAGATCCCAAACCACAGGAGGAGGTTTGATAGGAGGATTGACATGAAAAAGTCCTTTCATAAATTTGGAAACCACAGGATGAGCAGACAAAGGTTTCCCCTGTAGAGGCTGATGGAAAGCCGCAATAGCACTCAGGTGGACTCGTATAGAAGTAGACTTGAGACCAGACTGGGACAGGTGTAGAAGATAGTCCAATACAGACGATAGAGAAGCTTTCTGAGGTTCTGTAGCATTGGAAATACACCAGGTCGAGAATCTCGTCCATTTTTGGGAATAGCATTGTCAAGTAGCAGGCTTCCTGGAAGCCTCCAAGACCTCCCTCACAGCCTGAGAGAACTGGTGAGGGGTTATGTTGAAAGGAACCAAGCTGTCAGGTGGAGAGACTGCAGGTTGGGATGAAGCAGTGAACCTTGATGTTGAGTAAGCAGTGAAGGAAACACTGGAAGAAGTATTGGTTCCCTGCTGCTGAGTTGAAGTAGAAGGGAGAACCAAGGTTGTCTGGGCCACCGAGGAGCAATCAGGATCATGGTGGCACGGTCTGATCTTAACTTGACCAGAGTCTTCTGAATGAGAGGAAAGGGAGGAAACGCATAAAGGAAGCGATTTCCCCACTCCAGTAGAAAGGCGTCTGCCTCGAGGCGGAGAGGAGTGTAGATCCTGGAGCAAAACTGAGGCAGCTTGAAGTTGTGGGGGGCTGCAAAGAGGTCTATCTGAGGTGTCCCCCATTGTGCAAATATCTGATGAAGGGGTTTGGAATTGAGCGTCCATTCGTGAGGTTGGAGAAGACGGCTCAATTTGTCTGCCAAGACATTGTCCTTCCCCTGAATGTAGACAGCCCTGAGGAAGGTGTTGTGGCGGACCGCCCAATCCCAGACTCGAAGAGCTTCCTGGCAAAGGGAGGCCGAGCCCGTGCCTCCTTGCTTGTTTACATAATACATGGCGACCTGATTGTCGGTGCGAATTAGGACCACCATGTCGTGAAGGAGATGTTGAAAAGCCTGAAGAGCATTGAAGATGGCTCTGAGCTCCAGAAGATTGATTTGATGGAGTCGTTCCGCACTGGTCCAGAACCCCTGAGTGCGAAGACCATCCAGATGAGCTCCCCATGCATAGTTCGATGAATCGGTCGTGAGAACCTTCTGGTGGGGAGGAGAGTGAAACAGCAAACCTCTGGATAGATTCGAAGAGGTCATCCACCAAAGAAGAGACTGCCGTAGAGCAGGAGTGACTACAATGTGTCGGGACAATGGGTCGGAGACCTGAGTCCACTGAGATGCCAAGGTCCATTGAGGAATTCTGAGATGTAGTCTGGCAAAAGGCGTCACATGAACTGTGGATGCCATGTGACCCAAGAGGACCATCATGTGTCTCGCTGAGATGGACGGGCGAGAAGACACCGACTGGCAGAGTAGAAGAAGAGCATCCATGCGCTGAGGAGGGAGGAACGCTCGAAGTTGGATGGTATCCAGGACCGCCCCGATGAAGGGGAGAGTCTGGGTGGGCTGAAGATGTGACTTGGGAAAGTTGATCTCGAAGCCCAAGCTCTGCAGAAAACAAATCGTGGTCAAGGTCGCCGAAATGACCTCTGGGGCCGACGGGGCCTTGATGAGCCAGTCGTCGAGGTATGGAAACACCTGAAGACCCATGTTCCGGAGTGCAGCGGCCACCACCACCAGACACTTCGTGAAGACTCTGGGCGAAGAGGAAAGGCCAAATGGAAGCACTCGATACTGCAGATGTAGATGTCCCACCCGAAATCTGAGGAACTTGCGGGAGGCCGGATGAATCGGGATGTGAGTGTAGGCCTCCTTGAGGTCCAGAGAGCATAACCAATCGTTCTGCTCGAGTAGGGGGTAGAGAGAGGCAAGGGTCAGCATGCGGAACCGCTCCTTGACCAAAAACTTGTTGAGGACTCGAAGGTCCAAAATGGGACGCAGATCGCCCGTCTTCTTCGGAACCAAGAAATACCGGGAGTAGAACCCCCGGTTTTGCTGATCTACTGGCACCGGTTCGACGGCTCGAAGCCGAAGCAGAGCCTGCGCCTCCTGTAGAAGAAGAGCGGTCTGCATCGAGTTGGAAGGATACTCTCTTGGAGGGTGGTCCGGGGGGACCCGTTGGAAATGAAGAGAGTATCCCTCTCTTACGATGGTAAGGACCCAAAGGTCCGAGGTGATCGACTCCCATTGATGATAAAAATGGTGGAGTCGACCCCCGATGGGAAAAACAAGGGAAGACAGAACGTCGGTTATGCTCCCTGGAAGAGAGTCAAAAGGGCTGAGTGGCCTTGGGTGCAGCCGGCATCTGAGGCTTCTGCTGAGACTTCTGTGGAGGCTGCCTCTTCGCAGGCTGTCTCGCTAGGGGAGCCTGTCTTGGTTGATAACGCCTCTGGTAGATTTGAGGCGGTCTAGATGGACGAGACTGTTGAGGCTTAGGCTTAGGACGCAGAATGGATTGAAAAGACTTCTCGTGGTCCGAAAGCTTTTTAGTGACAGTCTCGATAGACTCATCGAATAGATCCGCTCCCGCAGAAGGCACATTAGCCAATCTGTCTTGGAGGTTCGGATCCATATCAATAGTGCGAAGCCAGGCCAGGCGACGCATGGCGACTGAGCAGGCCGCAGCACGTGCCGAGAGCTCGAAGGCATCGTAGGAGGATTGCATCAGCTGCAGCCGCAACTGGGACAGGGTTGCCACCACCTCCTCAAACTGGAAACGAGCTTCAGCATCGATGAAAGGGACGAACTTGCGGAGGACCGGCAAGAAGAAATCCAAATAAGAAGAGAAGAAGAAATTGTAATTGAGTACTCGAGTCGCCATCATCGAATTTTGGTAAACTCGTCTACCAAACTTGTCCATCGTTCTCCCCTCCCTGCCCGGAGGCACAGAAGCGTAGACCTGGGAAGGGTGAGAATGCTTGAGAGAAGACTCGACCAGCAGAGACTGATGAGAAAGTTGAGCTCCCTCAAACCCCTTGTGGTGAACGATGCGGTATCGAGCATCCAGCTTGCTGGGAACCGCAGGGATAGAATACGGTGTCTCAAAACAGCGCATGAAAGTCTGGTCCAGCAATTTATGCAAAGGAAGCCGAAGAGTCTCCGCCGGAGGGTGAGGCAAATGCATCGTATCCAAATACTCTTTAGAATATTTAGATCCAGTATCCAAAGTCACATCTAAGTCATCCGCCATCTGTCGGAGAAAAGATGAGAAAGACAATTGGTCCGCCAAGGCCGGCCGCCGAGACGGACTAGACGAAGTGGAAGCCTCCGGGTCTAGGGAGAGCTGAGACCGGCATGGAGAATAAGAGGTAGATGGTTCCTCATACTCTGGTCCCTCCGGTTGGGAAACATCGGACGATGAGTATCCCAAACGTTGCATCTTTTTCTGTGGGGACACTTCCGAAGGACGTGAGGAGTGTCGAGATGAATGACGAGAACGATGCCCCTCCCGGTGCCGGGATGGGGAGCGAGAACTTCTGTGCATCGCACGATCCCCCGAAGCCTCTAAGGAATGGATGGGGCTCGAAGCGGTGGATCGCAGAGGTGGCAAGGACGCGGACTCACGCAGCACCACCCAAGTCTGGTATGGAGTGCGGAAGAACTCTTCCTGCGATACAGTATGCCCAGGACTCCGAATATCAGGGACCGTCCCAGCGCCCTGTTGCCTTGGAGGAGTAATGGGCTCTAAAGGTGGCATATCAGGAAGGGAAGCCCTCCTGGAGGCATCCGCCGCCCTCCGCCGATCCCCCTCGTCGAGCAGCGAGATCGAACGGCGAGGGGGAGGGGGAGGGGGCGGACCGCCCTCAGGGACCCTGAATGTTGGCGATAAGCCGGGGTCCCATAGTTTGCATAAGCTCGACAAACTGAGCTTCCAGCAGGGATCGAAGCGAAGCCGATATGGAGGGATCCGCACCGAAAGGGGGTCCTCCTGCACGGTCTTCGCGCTCCTTCGCGGCCAAGTGCTTCTGCTTAGTAGCTTTGGGCACCTTGATGACCACGGGAGGACAGTGGAAGGCGGTACCTGAACCGAAGAGACAGAGGCAGGCGCCGCAGCGGAACTGGAAGCCGCAGCTGGTGTAAACGATGCTGGCTTCACGATGCCGGATGCGGAAGTCGTCGATGCAGGTTTCGAGCGAATCGGTGAAACCTCAGCAGATGTAGAAGCAGACAGATCCTTGGCAGTCTCCATCTTGAACATCGACTCCCAAAGTAAGCAACGCCGCTTAAACGAGCGCGCAGTGAGCGTGGAACAAGGCCTGCACGATTTCGGAACGTGGTCCGGACCAAGACACTGAAGGCAGCGTCGATGCGGGTCCGTCAACGAAATCGCACGCTGGCACTTGCTGCACTTTTTAAAACCGGTGATTGGCCGTGACATAGGCCGGAAAATCGACGCTGCAATGTCGAAAGAGGTAGGCCGCAGCCACGAGGCCGGGCCGGCCGAACCGCCGGAAGAAATAATTTTGAACTTTTTTTTTTTTTTTTTTTTAAATAAAGTAAAGTAAAGTGAATTCAAAGAAATAAACCAAAACGCGGGTCAAAGAAGGCAAAGAAAAACTGAAATTCAGTCAGCGCAGATTGAAGAGAACTTCTCAGCTCCGCGGAAAGAAAAGAACTGAGGAGACACGCCCGGTACATCGGGCGGGAAGGCACTGGCGCATGCGCGGTGCGGGCATCTCGAAACTTCTAAGTTTCTTCAAGCAAGACATGCTTTCAAGATGTCCGTATCGGGGCTCTGTCGGATGACATCACCCACTAGTGAGAATACTTGCCTGCTTGTCCTGGGATAACTTGCGGTACCCCACAAATAATGGGATAATCTTTAGATTGTTGATCTGAAAAAAGTACTTAAAAAAACAACTGATTACTTAAGCAAGACCTTACTCCTTAAGACAACTTCGTTCAATTCGTTACCTGTAATACCAGAATTTTATAAATATCTAAAAACCTGGCTTTTCTCAAAAAATGTAAGTTTCCCTCCAACTTAGGAATCAAGGAAACTCATATCTTGGCATCCCAAGTCCTCTAAATTTTCTTCACACGTCTATCTCAACCCTCTGTTGTAGTTCCTTCCTATTTCTCCTACTGTAAACCGTGTCGAGCTCTACGAACATGGAGATGATGCGGTATACAAACCTAAGGATTAGATTAGATGAAAGAATAGAATGATCAACCATATCAAACAACATTGCCTTTATCCAAAGATAACTGTAGAAAATTCAGAAGAGTAAGTAAAATTGTTTCACAACAGTGACCAGGACGAAAACCTGACTGTCTAGGATGAAGAATATTTTTAGATTCTACAAAATCAGAAAGCTGTTTAAAAACTATTTGTTCCGTAGTTTTGGAAAGATAAGGAAAATTCAAGATTGGATGATAATTTGATGGAGATTCTGGATCAAGCGGTGTTTTCTTTACGATTAGACGTACTAATGCATGTTTCCAGACATCTGGGACAAACCATTTGAAAAATGTAAGGAATAATACACTGGCAAGATTCTGAGATCCAAGAAGACCTGCTCCTTAAATGCACGCCTTTGGCATGAATGCAGCTGACAGATAAAATATATTCACTGATGGAAGGTGGAGCAGTAACGGGGAGGTAAGAGGCAGAGTCAGCCGACTCAATATGAAGACGAGAAAGACAAAGCAGATGGAAAGTGGAGTAGTAACGGGGAGGCAGTGGGCGGAGTCAGCTGGCTCAGAATGAAGATGAGGAACACAAAGCAAACAGCCTGCAGCACAAAATAAAAACTAGAATTATAAAACATAAGTACCACAAAATAAAACAATGAAAAGCATTCAGAGTGCTTATAGATATACAGTACTCCCCCGAAATTCACGGGGGTTCTGTTCGAGGAACCCCCGTGAATTTCAAAAAACCATGAATGCGGTTTTTCACCTGTCAAAAGGCAGGGGAGACAGGAGAGGGCAGCTGGAGAGGTAGGAGAGGGCAGCTGGAGCGCCAGCGGATGAAGAAAATCACTCGTGGTCTGCTCCGACCTCCTCTTCCTGTAGTAAAGTTGGGCTACACCAATCAGGAGCTGCTTTGACACATAGCTCCTGATTGGTGTGGCCCATCTTTACTACAGGAAGAGGCGGTTAGAGCAGAATGAATGAGCGAGTCCACGATTCGCGAACTGCAAATTCACGGGGGAACATTGCAGATTCACTTACCATGGAGGTTAAACAAGTTTCAGTGCTGAAATTAGGTTTGAAGTCTTATTGATGGGGATACAAATTATTTTTGCTTGGTGAATTTGACAAGATAGAATAAGACAAACCTTTCAGCTAAGTTGAAAACAAATGGGAAATTAGAAGTGGAGCAGTAACACAACAGATCCCAAGAGGGAAGGTTATACTTCTTTAGCACTGGATGCATTACATTCAGTTTCCAAGGGTCAGGAAAGCTCCAGTGGCTTGGCTAATGTTGATCATGGCGGCAAGAAAAGTATTAAGTCCAGGCAAGAGATTTTTTAATACCAGAGAAATGGGAAGATGGCCAAGTAGAGACAAGAATGGAGACAAAGGGACAATAAAAAATAAGTCATGCCAAAGCTTTACCTCAAATGTTCCTGATAACGGTGAAAGTTTTGGGGGAGAATGTTCCTCTTCCTCCAGGATACCCTCACTAGTGTCACTGAAAATGGCCTCTTCACAGCTATGACTCCTCAGAAACCCACGTCTGTCATCAAAGTCTGTAGTGCTGCTCTCACTGGTATCACTGCAAACACTATTTTCTCGACTCCGACACTTCAAAATTGATTTACGAGGGACATATTCCCCATTCACAACATCAACAAAGACTCTACAGAAAGAAAACAAGGAGATATAATAGATTAATAAGGATAGGAATGACAAATTTCAAAACATTTTATTTGTACAAATTAGGTGACTAAAAATTGTTCAGCCTCAATATGGCTAAAAGTTCATTTGTCATTCTAAAACATGTGTAGTTTCAATCACATTGAAAACAGAAGCTTTTCAGGAGGAAAAGTAGGCATGTGAATTCCATTTAAAATCTGTCTGCAGCTTTTTTCAAAAATCTACCCACACAGAGAAAAGTGCACCATCTACAACAGCAAGTCTAAAGTAAAAGAATGCATTTTTTAAATATTTTGACAACTCATACAAAGCATGCAAGAAATATGAAGCCTTTGTCAAAATGCAGAGTTTGAAAACTTCCCTCTCCTCAAATTATGAATTTGTAATGATACTTCATTGCTGAAATTAATTCTGGGTTGTTTTTCCATGTTTTATGTTTACGTGTATGTCTATAAATATATAATATCTATATTATAAACTATAATCTATCTACAGATAGACAGATAAAGAGACAGACACAAACATACATACACATAGAATTTTCATTTTTTGACCTGGAAATTTTCACCTGCTCTATTGGGCTTCCAGCAATTAGGGACTAGTCTCTACTGACTACAGCACCACTGGCTTTCCCTCATGACTACTTATATTTTTCCTTTATTTTATATCCTCCCTACCTCGTCCCAGCCATTGTAGACATAGATCTCAGCCAAGGGTCATAAACCTCAGCTGCCTCCAGAAACTGGACAAATAATGAAAGAGACTCTTCCCATATCCCCATGGGTTGTGAGTACTACTACTGTGGCATCTCCAACTCCAGTCAGCTGGAGAACAAAGTACTGGCCAAAATCGGAACCTAGGTCCTCCTCATGGCAATGTACAGCACTGAGGGAAACTAGCCTGGTTTGGCAGGCTAGACTGGCTTGCCCAGAGACAGCGGCACATATAGCACAGTTACTCACCGTAACAGGTGCTTTCCGGGGAAAGCAGGCAGATAGTCTCACAGATGGGTGACATCATCCACGGAGCCCGGTATGGACAGTGCTAAAGTGTATTGTCACTTTAAGTTTTAGAAAGCTTTGAGACTGTCCACACCGCGCATGTGCCTTCCCGCCTGACGTCAGTTCGTGAGGTCGTCAGTTCTATGCCCAAGTGAAGAAGCCAACTAGGGGAGGTGGATGGAATGTGAGAATATCTGCCTGGTGTCCCCAGATAACATCTGTTATGGTAAGTAACTGTGCTTTATCCTAGGACAAGCAGGCAGATTATTCTCACAGATGGGACGTCCTAGCTTAACTAAAGGGGATGGAGGGAGAGTTGGCCGCCAAAGAAAACATAAATGGTTAACTGCCATGCAATAAAATCAGATATACTATCTGATACTAGTAGACAGAGAGCAAGGGAAGGAAATGAAGAGAGGACTAATATGAGGTATACCACCATCCTGAGCAAGAGTGAAAGGGAAAAACCCAGCAAAACCAATGTGTATGGAGGCTCTGAATAGTACAACAAAACAAAATGGAATTGTCCAGATCAGAATGATGTGCACTACAAAAGTGTCCTCCAATTCATCTGATAATATGAAGATCTTTATTCCTCCAATGTCATAATGGTACATTCAAACAACTCTATGACTCAATGACTTGACATGTACATGTTTCATCCAACAGGCCTGCCTCAGGAGTCTATGAATACATATATATACATATAAGTGAATGATGAATATAAATTGAAATCGTCAAGACCAAAGTTATATAGTAATGCAAAAAAATGTATGTCATAAATACATTATAAACACATTTAGACAATACTAAGATATCAAATAATAATAAATAATGAATCATATTAAATAAAATTAGCACATATTATATCATATTTAATAAAAATTATATCATATTCAATAAAAATTAGCACATATTATGTAATAAACAGTTGGTATTATTTAAAATAGTTTGTATAATTTAAAATTTAAACATACCTTGTGAATCATGAAATAGATTTCATAGATGTCGATGGTCACTGAGCATTTTATGTTTTGATTAATTCCTTTTGGTGTTTTTAATTTATTTATTTTATAGCTAATGTTTTATATATCTATGCATTTATGTTCTTTTCTCTTCTCCTATGTTTAAATTTTAAATTATACAAACTATTTTAAATAATACCAACTGTTTATATTATCAGATGAGTTGGAGGACACTTTTGTAGTGCACATCATTCTGATCTGGACAATTCCATTTTGTTTTGTTGTATTTGTATCTGTGGTTTTGTTTTCTCCTGGTTTGTTCTGGCTCTGAATAGTAGCCAACCTCATAGTGGCTGGCAAATCCGGGCAGAAGAGAATGAGACGCCAGAAAGATGTAGGAAGAAACAGTAGATTGGATGCTGGCAAGAGGCAAGTTTAAGGGTGACCGGACCAAAAGACTAGTTGAAGCCATTCTTGTCCTAGGTCGCCACAAATGGGAAACAAAAGGGAAAGCTGCAAAGCAAAATGGAAGCGAGATTCCCTTTAAATATAGTAATGTAGAGTAATTCCCTTTAAATAGGCTAAAACTGGAAAAAAAGATAGGAAGGAGAGAAAATCTGTGACTATTGACGGGAGAATGTAGAAAAGTTGGAATGAAAAACTGGCTGACTGGGGGTGAGGCTATATGTCAGCAGTAGTACCCCCAATGCTACTTGAGAGCTCTGGTATGTCTTGTAAAGTGAAGAGAGCCAGTGCTTGAGGATTTCCAAGTAGAAGTAGTACTTGTCAAGATATCTGCTGGAAAACAGGGGACTAACAAAAGTAGGAACAGTTGGAGATTAGAAGCTACTGAAGAAATAGTGAACAGAGGATGGAAGTAATGGAATACTCCCATTAATGAAATAAGCAAAGGAAGTCCAGGGAGAGCAATATGGTTGAAAAGCAATATTTGAGATGAATTTATCTGAAACATCTGGCCTCAGGTTCTACTGCAAGGAAGAGAACAACCATGAACCTGAGTGCAATTGGTGGAGGATCATATCAAAAAGGAACTATACAGTAAAGGAAGCTAATTATGGAATGACGGGATGGGTTCTAGTAGGTAGGAAAACAGAAAGAGATCAGACAGTAAAGGCAAAGTTCTTCTGGATGTGAAAGAAAATATTATATGTACTTACTGGGAGTGACTTGGATTTTAACCTTAGACCTTTGTACCAAATACCAGGACTTTACCTCTGAGCTAACTTTTTTCAACTGAAGACAATATGAAACCAAAGATCAAAAACTCAGGAGAACTAAAATGGAAACAGGCATATGATCCTGTGAGTTAGAATGGCTTCTTAGGACTTTGTTTAAAAGCTTAGAAGCAAGAAACAAGGCTAGGGCCACCAATGGAAGAATGATATTGGTTAGGTAGCAGAAGAATGTGAGAAACAATCGTGCAACCAGAGGTTGAAAATTGAGGTTAATAAAGAGACAACAAGTTGGATTATCCAAATTGGAGCAAACATGACGGTATAAGAATTTCACAAAAGTACAAGATAAAAAAATTTGCAGTGGAATAGAAAGTCCACTAGGCTAGTAGGAAAGAACTGGAAGCAAAAGCATTCTGTATGCCTTGTAGAAATACAGGTAGAAGAAGCAAGGGGAGAATGCATATTGCTTGAGGTATGTGAGCGGATGATACAGTGGAAGAAACTAGAGAATACGTAGTGTGGTAATAAAGCATAGTACTACACAAACCAGAATCCAACAGAGCAGTCATTGAAGCTTTAAGGAGAGCACAGTATTTACTGTGTACATGGTAGGTCCTAATATATGAATGAGATCATATGGCTATCATAATGAATGGGGTGTGAAGCTATATGGTTGTAAACAATGGAACTTGAAACTAATGAATAAATATAACTCAGTACAGGAGTAGGAACATGCAATCAAGTAGGCTTGAGCTGTTAAAGTAAATAGGTGCCATATTTTTACTCCATAGAAAGTAGCAAACAATGTAAAATACCGGGTATATTTCAAGGAGTTGAAGCAGTGGTATCAGCAGTACTAGATAGGTAATACATTGCCCAAGAATAAGAGAGTCATGTATCCTTAAATGGATAGGCAGAGGCCTGTAAAAGGTGTAGAAAATATGAAGACAGATCCGTGTCGAGCTCCATTCTCATGGAGATGATGCGGTATATAAACTTAAGGTTTAGATTAGATTAGATTAGATTATAGATGAAAACAGGTTAGCTTGGAAAGAGATAAGATCATCATTAATAACATGTGTAAGTGGCCTCCTCCTCGCCTACAGCCACTCCTAGTCCTCCAAGTTGAATCTGTTGGAGTAGAAGTCTGAGCTTGAAGTGGTCAGTAGGGTGAGAAATTCCAAGGGAAGTAAGGAAGCCTCAAAAAAGCATAGTCAATACCCTCTGGGTCTAACTGACAAAATTATCAGCATTGATGGTACAGTTAGAGAATGACATGGGGAAAAAAATCTATCCCCGTCACTGGACCATCATCCCCTTCATCACCCCATCCCCAAACCCGCCATCCCCTTCATCGCCCCGTCCCCACCGTCCCCTTCACCGCAGCATCCACCCTTCCCTTTCGCCACCTTACCGCCCTTCAGCGGCCCGAGAATCTCCCTCCCTCCCCCTTACCTTTGCGGCGAAAGAAACTTAAGGGAGGGAAGGCTTGCAGTCCCTTCCCTCCCTCCGGCCAAATCTATCTCCCTCCCCTTACCTTCGCAGAGCTTTAGAAAAGAAACTGATGCCAGCGAAGTCTGTCTGTGCCGCCCTGCAGTCACGTGTGTGTGGGCGGAAGCTTCTCTTCTGACAATTGGCATTTTATAAACACAAATAAAACTAAGCAAGGTTTGACAAAACCCAACTCCCCTCCCTTTCACAAATATCCCCTTCACTATTGTGAAAACTGAACAAGCCAAATTACTACAGAATGCTACACAGAAAAATCAAGCTAACAGTCATACATAGCAAGAATAATGTTAGGGGAGTGCAACTAGGGCAACTGCCCCCTGTTCAGAGAGAGAGTTCTAAGCCAGCTGGAAGCTAAAGAAGCACAGCCTGGACTTTGCGGTCTCCAGTTATGTCTAATACCAGCTCTAGCAGGATACATATTTCAAATCTGAAATATTCTAATCACAAAATATAAAATAAATTTTTTTTCTTTCTTATTGTTGTTTGGTAATTTTATTCTTCAAATCACATTGGTCTCAGGCTTTGGTTTTAGGTTACTTCTGTCTTTATCGTGGCATGGCTGGCTCCTGAAGGTAAAATAGGGGCAAGAGGAGCTGGGGAGAAGATGCCGAGTCTGACACAGGCGCAATTTTTTTTACCACAGGAGTAAGACTTTTCACCGCTCCCACGGGGCGGTAAAAGGTCTTGTCCCCATTCCCGCGGGGCAGTGAAAGGTCTTGTCCCCATTCCTGCAAATGTCTCCATTCCTGCGGATTTAATGCGGTGACCCGTGGTTTATCGCGGTAAACGGTCCCCGTGTCATTCTCTAGGTACTGTGGTAGACGTTCTGTGGCTGAAGAACCTGATTGGTTCTGGAAAGGGAAAAACACAATTAATGAATGTGGAGCCCTGGAAGTTTAAAGAAGAAACCCAAGAAATTGACCCCTTGAATCCACAGAGAAGTAGAAATCCAAGCAAAAACAAACTATGGAATCTGATGTTACTGATGTCAGCTTTACTGATGTGAAAAAAGTTATTCACAGTCTAAAGGCAATGAAGTGCATCCACAAGTTAGGTCGGTGAAGAGGACCAAACACGGTCCATGTTTCGACCAGAAAGGTCTTCCTCAGGGGTCCTGTAGGTATGAATGCATGTATGACCATAATATATCAAGAGAATGTGTCAAGGTACTCTAGTGAATGCTGCCTATGACCTGATATGTGAGTTAACATAAGAGCAAAAAAGTTGATAAAGCTGAGATGTGCTTGTGCATATGTGAGGTGATATATCAGTGATGGCTAACCTTTTTGAGCCCGAGTGCCCAAACTGCCGCACAAAACCAAAGAATTTCCTCAAAGTGCCAGCACGTCAATTAAACCTTAATAACAAGATTTTAGTATCTAAAAACTCTTTATAAAGTTGCCTGAACTATGTAACATCATTTTTAAAGGTTGGAATCTTTGTATTGTCAGAGAATCAATTTGATTCACAATCCTTTGGTTTTCATTTCAATTTATTAGCAATTTATAATGTTTTAATGATTTCATTCATGGGCCGAATACACACATACTTTTCTCTGTCGCCGCACTCTTTGACCAAAAGATTTGTAAGCCTGCAACCACGTCAAGGTAGACTCTTTCAGCAGCTCCCCTCCCTCTCCCTCCCTTACCTTTGTGGCCAAGTCAAAATGATCTACCAACAATAAAATTTTAAAAACACAAAGCACGCTGTACGCAGAGAAAATGTTAATTATCATTTATATTCCGCGGGTTTTCAAAGAGGTCAAGGCAGATGACTTTATGCAATGTCACCTCAGTAACAACTATACAAAAATAGACAAATATTCCCCCTCCCTTTTTACTAAACCGCGATAGCAGTTTTTAGCGCAGGGACCTGCGCTGAATGCCCCACGCTGCTCTTGAAGCTCATAGGCTCCCTGCGCTAAAAAACGCTATTGCGGTTTAGTAAAAGGGGGCCATAGTGCAAAATATAGAGAGCATATATAAATTCTCAAAACGGACACATTTTGATCACTAAATTGAAAATAAAATCATTTTCCTACCTTTGGTAATTTCATCAGTCTCTGGTTGCACTTTATTCTTCTGACTGTGCATCCAATATTTCTTCCCTTTTTTCAGCCTCCTGTATGCTTTCTCTCCTCCAGACCTCATTCCCTCCCCAAACTTTTTCTTTGTTTCACCCTGCCCCCTTCTTTCTTTTTCTCTCTCTTCATACCCCCTTTCATTCTGTATGTCTGTCTTTCTCTCTCTCTCCGTGCCCCATTTTTCTTTGTTTCACCCAGCCCTCTTTCTTTTTCTTTTTTTTTGGCTCCCTGTCCCCCCCCTTTCTTTCTTTCTCCTTGCCCTCCCCTATGCCACCACCATTGGGAAAATGCTGCCACCGCCACTGGGGAATAGGCTGCCACTGCCGCTATCGGGAACAGGCCGGCGCCGAGTTCGCCCTGCTTCTCTTCCCCACGGGGCCGACCAACTCTCGCCACTCGACGTCAATTCTAACATCGGAGAGGACGTTCTGGGCCAGCCAGGCAGCGATTGGCTGGCCCAGAACGTCCTCTCCGACATCAGAATTGACGCGGGTGGCGAGAGTTGGTCGGCCCCACAGGGAAAAGCAGGGAGAACTTGGCACCGGCCTGTTCCCAATGGCGGCGGTGGCACTCAAGTGGCTAAAGAGATGCAGTTTGCCAGCCTAGAGAGAACACTGGAGGGTGGCCAGCTGTGCACCCCCTTGGGGCATAAAACCGGGGGAGACCGCCCCCCACCCCCACCTTGGTATACCACTGTCTGTACCTCACTCCCTCCCTATGACCAAAAATTCTCCTTTCTTCCATTCCCCGTGTACACAACCATCTCTTTCCCTCCCTTCCTCTCTCCCAAGTCATTGCCTTCTGTGTCCAAAAACACATTCCCTCCCCCACCTCAGCATCTATTTCCCTCCCTTCCTCTCTCCCAAGTCCATGCCTTGTGTCCAAAAACCCATTCCCTCCCCCACCTCAGCATCTATCCCTCCCTTCCTCTCTCCCAAGTTCATGCCTTTTGTCCAAAAACCCATTCCCTCCCCCACCTCAGCATCTCTTTCCCTCCCTTCCTCTCTCTCAAGTCCTTGCCTTCTGTGTCCAAAAACCCATTCCCTCCCCCACCTCAGCATCTCTTTCCCTCCCTTCCTCTCTCCCAAGTCCATGCCTTCTGTGTCCAAACACCCATTCCCTCCCCACCTCAGCATCTCTTTCCCTCCCTTCCTCTCTTCCAAGTTCATGCCTTGTGTCCAAAACGCACTCCCTCCCCCTTTTGTGTTCCCCGTTTGCCTCCCAGCCCATCTTAGCAACTTTCTCAGCAAAATGTAGCTTGAGCCGCGTAGGCTTGTCTTCTATTTCCTGCCTGTCCCGCCGCGCACACATAGACGATCGGAAATCTTCCCCGACGTCAGCGCTGACGTCGGAGGGCGGGCTTTGCTTAAGCACTCCCTCCGACGTCAGCGCTGACGTCAGGGAAGATTTCGGATCGGCTGTGTGAGCGGCAGGGCAGTCGGAGTAGAAGACGAGCCTCGCGGCTCGAGTTATATTTAATCCCGCGGGTCCCCCATCATCCCCGTTCAGCTCTCTTTCCTGTGCACCCCCTGGTAGTACTGCCCTGATGGCGGCCCTGCGCGTGCCATCTGCAAGGCCTTCGCGTGCCACAGTTGGCACGCGTGCCATAGGTTCGCCATCGCTGTGATATATGAATGAATAGCTAATGAGCTACAAGAACTCCAAACCTCTAAATTAAACAATCCTTGTGTAAAAAAAGGAAGAATAAGCTTATAATGCTGAGTGACCATAATGACCGGACACAAAGAAGAAACTAGATGAAAAATAGTGATCTAATGCAATATGAAACTGAGCTAGCTAGACTGTGACACAAGCAAGGGAAGGGGAAGAAGGATTACATATCCAATAGGTCTCTTCTGAGATTTTGTGGATATAGCAATCTACGCCCTTAAATAATATAATAAAATATATAAATCTAAGGCTAAAATGTCTTTAAAACAATGCACCGAGAAGTATTCGGAAATTAGGGCTTAATGTCTTATGATTCCTTGGTAAAATACTAACTGAAAATGAACATTGAAAGGAGAAAAATAAAAATGAAAAATGGCAGCACGCTATTCTATAATGGTCCTATTGAACAAATGGTCACAGAATGAAACCATGCTATATTAAGAGTTAACATAACTAGGCACTAACTGCTCCATGTAACATGAACTAATACAAGAATAACGTTAGCAAAGGTGGCAACATAAAGAGCATTTTAAAGCAAAAAATAGTGTGATCAAAAGAATACTAAAACGGGTCTGTGCACTATGTTAATAATATTCTTTAAAACAATAAAGCAGCTTGGCATACCCTATTTAAAATCTAAACAATCCTAACTATAGTGCTGGACATGCATTTTTATTTAAAAAACGAAACAAATTAAACGTACCTCTAACCCTGTTGGAAGAAAAGCTATAGCGCCGTGAAAGAACCACGATACCGCCATAAATGAAAGCTAAGAAGTCGCAAAACCAAAGCAAGCAAATAAGTAAAAATTAAGTTAAAAAAATAATAATAGGACCGTTGGAACTAAAGACAAAACTGCTCTAATCTTAGCATTTTTTTTGCTACTTCAGTTTGTCTGAGGTGTTCTTTTCTCACATGTTTAAAGACAATAGACTGTTTTCAGTCCAATTCTTTATATGTGAGTTTGCAAACCATTGAACCCCTGAGGAAGGCGTGTTCACCGAAACACGGACCGTGTAGGGTCCGGTTGGATTTTTATCACAGTATTTTTTATCATTGTACTTTTTTAATTGAATTTTCATGGTTTTATATATCAGTGTTTAATAAATTATCTCCAGAACATCTGTATCCACAGTTTTTGTTTTTGTTCTAATTTTGTGTATAGAAATGCTATAACGCCGTTAAAAAAAACTAAGCATTAGAAGGCTGAGGCAAGCAAATAAATAGAAAATTAAATGGCTGTGAAACCTGGAGACAAAACTTTTAAAAGAATTATAAAAAGGTGAACTTACCAGCAGAGGTTGAATGAATGACTCTCAAGCGTGTAGCTTACAAAGTAAGAAAGGTGCCTGATCTGAATGTAAATTAAATAGAGCGCCTTAAATTACATCATAAGTAATGGGTGGAGTCAGTGTAAGCATAATAGACTGCCAAACGTTCAGAGTATGTGGACAAAGGATTAAAAAATGCCTACAGGCCCCAATGGTGAACATAAATAATTTTTTGTTAGGAAATAAAAAAATTAAAAGAAAACAACTATAACGAAGAAAATAATGAAAATAATGAAAAATGAAGCGGGAAGGTAAAGTTGACTGGATGAAGCTTAGATACATATTCTTCACTCCGTGGAAAATGAAAAACTGACAATCATGCGAGCTGGCGTTGGGCGGAAAGGCACTCGCGCATGCGCGGTACAGGTAGTCTCAAAGTTTTGTAAAACTTAAAGTGACAGTAAAACTTTGTATAAAACTTTGTATAAAACTTTTACACTGGATTAGCGTGCGCTAGCCGAAAATCTACCGCCTGCTCAAAAGGAGGCGGTAGTGGCTAGCGCGCGCTATTCCGCACGTTAAGGCTCTAGCGTGGCTTTGTAAAAGGAGCCCTTAAAGTGACAGTACACTTTAGCACTGTCTGTACCGGGTTCCATGGATGACATTGCCCATCTGTGAGAATATACTGCCTGCTTGTCCTAGGATAAACAGCCAAGACACAATTGCATACAAAGAGAATTTTTGTTATCATTTGCCTCACACAAAAATAGAATGAATTTGTCTTACCTCAGCCAAGTACATACAGGCACCAGTCTGTTTTCCCAAGGCCTGCCTTCACCTATCTCTAGGGAAAACTTGAGAGTTCCTCTTTCTCCCTTAGGGACCTCTCTAGAATAAACCCAGCCTAGGTAGAAATACAGGCAGTCCCCTGGTTACAGACACCCGTCTTAAGTACAACTCGTATTTAAGAGCGTGGTTTATTTATTTATTTTTAAAATTTTTCTTTTCCACTGAAAAACTAAGTGGATAATAATAAAACATACATATTTACATACATACAAACATAACAAAATAATATCATACAGGCCCCTCTTCCTACATATCCTAACACATCTCTGCTTAAAGTATCATATAGCAGATTAAAGGTTGTACTTACCAAGCTCTAAAATACCTTTCAGAATATTAAGCTAATAAAAAGCCTTCATTTGATTTCACTGAGCAGAATTTCTAGTGGCATAGACTCCTACACTTCTCCTGTAGCAGATTCAGGTATGATGTACAGCCACATTAAGAATAGTGTGTGGTTGTGCATGCTGTACCTTGGAGAGAACACTAGTAGGGACAGTTGACCCTTTTGTCAGCTGAGAGCAGAGGTAAACACAAGAATCTTAAAATCTACAAGTTCTAAGTTACATACAAATCCAATTTAAGAACAGCTTTAAAAACATAACTCGTTCTGAAGCAGGGGGCTGTCTGTACTTCTCTCCTGCGAGTCCCTCCCCTATGTCTCAACACTGAGCTCCATAGTTCAGTGCATGCTGGGACCTGTAGTTCCACATTTGATTAGTACCTTCCTGCTGCCTGGTGGTATAATATTTGAAAAGGGGAGGGAAAACCCCTTAATCTATTACTGTACTACTTGAGTAACACCACCAGCCAATTGGATTTCAAGATATCCCTAATGAATATGCAGATTTGCATTTCTGTCACCTCCGTTATATGCAAATCTCTCTGATTTTTTAAAAGATATATACTATATATTTTCAAGCCTAAGGGAAGCCCCCCCATGAAAAAAATTACTCTTACTAAAAATTTTGATACCTTGATGTGTGGTTATAATGGCAAAGTTATCAAGCAACTAATGAAAATAAATTAGTAAACAGTTTTTAAAACAGAATCACCATAATAAATTATAAAGGAAAATTAATTTTATATGTTTACTGTGAACTAGCTGCATCATAAGACAGTACCACCATAACTGTAAATGGTGACATTTGGCACCATTTAGGGGGAAATTCTTCAAGATGCCCATAGGGCATTTAGCGCACGCTAGATTGGTAAGGCCCCATGATGAATTAACTCTTAATATCAGCAGCAGCTACTGCCACTGTACAACATAAGAGCAGTATTATAAAAATAATGTGATATGGGATGGTTTTAAAGTAAAAATGTATTACAAAACATCTAAACCAAGAATGTTTCTTGGACCAGGCTTTGTACAATGTATATATACTATACCTGTAAATATCAGCGGGTGTTTTGATATTTGGCAATTCTGGCATCAAATGCCCATTACTGTTATTGTTCTTTTTTTTACGCTTAGCCTCCTCTTTCTTTTCACTGAACTTCAAAGTGGTATTTTTCCCCGTGTTTATTCTCACCTGAAAATTTTCAGACATGAAGTTTAGTTATTAATTTACAAAGCGGTTAATTGAAGTGAATTGATATAGAATAAAAATCTTATGCTTGCCTAATTTTATTTTTTGAAGCAGCTCACAAGCTTAAAAGCTGTCAAATGTAGGGTGACCATACAGATCTATGTCCAGGGCAATGAGCACAGCTACCTTAAGCCCTACAGACAAAGATAGTTTTTGACTTCCCTAAGAAAAGCAGAACTGACATGGAGCTATATGATCACTCTTGGCATAGGAGATTGAAGAGGAACAACGCTGTAAATACGGTACTGCAATGTGGCCGACAGGGTGCAAATATGGAGGGGCACCACTGGCAGTGGTGAAGTAGATAAAGCATCAGTGAGTTATATCTTGCCATGGCTCTGTACAAAGTTCCACAAATGCTAGCACATAGACAAGGGCTCATTCAACTTCTTTCTACACATCAAAAATATCACTAATGTGTACCGTATTTTCACGCATATAACGCGCGCATTATACATCATTTTACAAACCGTGCATAACCATGCGCGTTGTACAAATTTTTTTTTACATAGTTCCCCCCCGACGTCCGATTCATCACCCCGAAGGACCGCTCGCACCCCCACCCCGAAGGACCGCTCGCACCCCCACCCGAAGGAATGCTCGCACCCCCACAGCCTCCCCCCTCCCGCATAGAGAAGCTGCCTACCGTTGTTTCTGGATGGCAGTGAACCCAGCTGCTCCCTCTGCCGGTGGTCCTGCCCCTTCTCTGAGCCCTGCGCTGCGCTGCTTCCTCTTCCGGAAGTCCCGCCCTTTCTCTGATGTCAGCTTCATTAACTTCAACTGTATGATAGTAGTAATCTTTGCTTCCTACGTGTTAGTGTTTCAGGTGTACTAGGTAAGAGGTGGCGGCAGGGATGCAAAAACACAGGCTTGGAGCTAGAAGCAATGTCTCAAGACAATACTGGGATGCTACAAATATTTCTGAAAAATAGTCAGCTACAGATTATGCCTGGATTTCTTTTGCATGACCATGAAGGAAATCATCAAATCATATGATTTCTCTAAGCCTGTGTACATTATTTATTTCTCACATTTAGCATTCAAACCAATTTACACGTCAAATTAAATATTCACATTAAAACATCCAACCCTCCAAAAATCTAACCAACTTCCCACTGGCATCCCTCAAGAGAAACAGGATAGAAAAACATAACCCAAGGCCAACACTACATCAGTTCCATGGCAGGAACCACATGACTTTGTCTTGAAAATTACTGTGAACCTTAAATGTTATCTAAAATAATTATGATTACAAGTCACCATCAAGGCCTTGCAGATGGTGGAAAATGCAGCTGTGAAGCTTTTCACTGGTACATCACGTTTAGCCATATTTCTTCACAGCTCCTTTCAATGCACTGGCTAATTTTTATAGGATTAAGTTTAAGATGCATCTTTCTGTTTATGTCCTATACTGAAAATCTATAGGCCAGGGGTGTCTGAAGTATTCTGTGCGGCCCCGGTCGAGAGCAATGCAGTATTTTCCTCTGCTGCCCCCGGGTGTTTACCATCTTACCAGCTCCCTCCTCTATCTTGCTGCAGCGTTTGTGCGGCCCCAGAAAATTTTTTTGGGGCCAATGCGGCCCAGGGAAGCCAAAAGGTTGGACACCATTGCTTTAGGCCATCTTATGTTTTATGTTTAGAAGGCAACTCTCAGAAAGATTAGGTTCTTTCTTGTAGATGTGTCTAGTGGTCTTGAACACTAGAGTTTTGCATCTGAACCTGCAAGTTGCTTGCAGAATGCTATCATCTTTTGAGCTCTGCCTACTTCCCAGGGAGCTGCTCCTGAACCCTCAAGTTGTACAAAAGCAATCAAGTAGTACTGTAATGACAGACATAACCAGAAGAAGGGAAATGGGGAAAAATCCACAACTCTATAATTCTATCCATAAACATTCTAACATTCAAGTAACTGATCAAAACAGACACTAAAACTGTGTGCAACCAGCACTAATCTTATATAGCGCTTGTAGCTACTTGCATATCCTGCTATAAAGCAAAGACTTAAACCAGACTTTGCTTTCTTGAGCATTTTCATGTTTTTTTATATATATCCTCTCAGTTCATTCGAGACAGAGAGTTCTCCAAATTCAGACTGATCTTAAGGCAGAAGGCAGGCAAAGCCCACTGACAGGGCGGGGCTTCAGGACTACTAGACACATCTACAAGAAAGATTATTGAGAACCTAATCTTTCTTTCTAGTTCAATGCGTCTTGTGGCCCTTAACACTAAGGACGTACTAAGTCCCCGGAATCTAGGGCAAGCCCACTGAACCTGACTTCAAAATGGCAGACCTGAAAGCAGCATCTTTCCTGGCTGCTATGTCCACCCTATAGAACCTGGATGGAGAAATGTCTAAGATGGTACTGACAGAGGAAACAAACTGCTGAGCTCTGACTTTGCTATAGGCAAATTGCAGGGAGAACCATGGTAAACTGCAAAGGAAAGCCTTGGACTTACTCATCTGAAACTGGGGTGTCATCAAACCTAATACAGAAGAATATTCTTAGCTTTGTGATGCCCATTGCTGGACTTCAAGATCAGGTGGGGGTACCCCATGAGAAACTTACTCAATCTGGAAATGGGATTATAGCGCTCGAGCAGGATCAGTTTTTGGCTACTAGAGGAATTGCTATACCTGATGCCCAAGAAGGGGTTCCGACGCTTCCAGCCACGATGGAGGGCGAGACAGTCCCAGTCTTAGTTCCCATAGATAGAGAAGTGGGGTGCAAAATCTAGTGCTTTTTCAAGAGCCCCCTAATTTAGGGAGGAGGGGGAGCGTTCCCACCAATATTAAAAGGAGGAAAAAGCTGGAGAAAGTTATTCTGGAGAGTTATTCTCTCTACCTTGGAGAAGGTGAACAACCTGTCTTTATCTACTAAGTCTATTCCCTTCATTATCTTGATGTTTCGATCATGTCTCCTCTCAGCCTCCTCTTTTCAATGGAGAAAAGGTCCAGCTTCCCTAATCTCTCGCTGTACAGCAACTCCTCCAGCCCCTTAACCATTTTAGTTGCTCTTCTCTGAACCCTTTTGAGTAGTACCATGTCCTTCTTCATGTATGGCGACCAGTGCT
This sequence comes from Geotrypetes seraphini, assembly GCF_902459505.1. Lineage (NCBI taxonomy): Eukaryota > Metazoa > Chordata > Amphibia > Gymnophiona > Dermophiidae > Geotrypetes > Geotrypetes seraphini. The sequence continues at coordinate 45,662,718 of NC_047087.1, forward strand.
GGTTATCATGCCGCTGTACCGGGTTATGGTATGCCCTCACCTCGAATACTGCGTCCAGCACTGGTCGCCATACATGAAGAAGGACATGGTACTACTCAAAAGGGTTCAGAGAAGAGCAACTAAAATGGTTAAGGGGCTGGAGGAGTTGCTGTACAGCGAGAGATTAGGGAAGCTGGACCTTTTCTCCATTGAAAAGAGGAGGCTGAGAGGAGACATGATCGAAACATTCAAGATAATGAAGGGAACAGACTTAGTAGATAAAGACAGGTTGTTCACCTTCTCCAAGGTAGAGAGAATGAGAGGGCACTCTCAGAAGTTAAAAGGGGATAGAGTCCGTACGAACGTAAGGAAGTTCTTCTTCACCCAGAGAGTGGTGGAGAACTGGAATGCTCTTCCGGAGTCTGTTATAAGGGAAAACACGCACCAGGGATTCAAGACAAGGTTGGACAAGTTCCTGCTGAACCGGAACAAACGCAGATAGGGCTGGTCTTAGTTAGGGCACAGGTCTTTGACCTGGGGCCCGCCATGTCAGCGGACTGCTGGGCGCGATGGACCATTGGTCTGACCCAGCAGCGGCAATTCTTATGTTCTTGAATTCAGATACACTTTTTTATTCCATCACTGGTTCATTTGCATCTTCTTCTGAATCCTTTTTCTGTCTCTTGCACACACTTCTTGTGCTGTCTCCTCAGTCAACAGTATCTGGTAACCTGGATCTCCTTTACTTTCATCCAACCAATTTTGAAAATCACCTAAAGTTACATCTTTCTCCCCTCTCTGTTGAAGCATGCAATGAAAATCGGTTGCCTCAAAATCCTGTCTAAGACCAGATTTTTTTCTGAATAGTTGGTGCTGGTACCAAAAGAGACAATTGCATAGGAGCAGTCTGCTGTACTGGTTGGCATGGGAGACCTCAATGTCGATGTACATCTCTGTGGAGATAACATCTAAAGAGATGGAGAACAGTCCTCCAGGTGTCGACCTTTACTGTGCATTAATGAAGTCAATGCTTGGGAGGGTCCAGTGGCATGCCTAGATGGGGAAGAAATTTTGAGCTTCTTAGCTTTCCCATGTGCTATATCCCCTGATGCGTGAGGCATCGATGAAGAAGTCAGGTCTCAGTGCTGTGTGGAGCTCGATGCTCGACAATCCTGATGCAGTGCTGCTGCAGCTAGCACCAATGTCAATGCCAGTGTAACAGATGTTTGAGTGTTGAGATGTTTATTTTTATTAATGATTTACATACCATCCCTCAGAAACCTTCAGAGCAGTTTACAATAGTTAAAAACAGAACTACAATTATTAAATAGGGAAAAAACAACAACCCAAACAAATCACCAACAAAGACAGAGTATACTGGCACCTTTCCAGTCCTCCAAATACCTCATGATTCCCCACCAAAGGCCTGAGTAAAAAGATGACCCTTGATAAATGCTCAGAATCTCAAATAGGACAATTCTGACCAGATATCCAAAGGAAGAGAGTTCCATAGAAAAGGAACGACAGAGAATGCAGAATGACGGGTAGAATTGAGTTTTGTCAAATGAACAGCAGGAAGGGACATACATAAGAACATAAGAATTGCCGCTGCTGGGTCAGACCAGTGTTCCATCATGCCCAGCCTTCCGCTCATGCGGCGGCCCTCTGGTCAAAGACCAGCGCCCTAACTGAGACTAGCCCTACCAGCGTACGCTCTTATTCACCAGATCTGGGAGGATGAGCAGGGCAGTAGGGAACAATAAGATTGGCAGAATAGTATGGCATACCAGATTGAAGTGTTTTAATTCAATGATCAAAGTTTTATGAATGATACAATATTTGACAAAAAGCCAATGATATCCTTAAGAAAAGGAGTGATGTGGTCATAAAAATGTGCTAAAGTAAACAGTCTGATGGCAGTGTTTTGGAATGAATGTAACTTCTTAATCACAGTTGCTGGAAGACCACTGTAAACAATGTCCAGCTTTGATTAAACTAAAAGTTGCACAACAAACCTGGTCAATGTAAGGACAAATGGAATGCTTTAACTGTAGAGAACTGAAACAGGACAGTATACCTGAGGAATTATTATGGTGGAATGTAAAGAATTCTGTCTATCCAAACATCAGCAAAAAGCACAGGAAACAAACACCTCTGTGCCAACGAAATCCAATACACAAGAGCAGAAGGGGCCAGGTCTTCAAACTTTAATAGCAACCAGTAGTTGTAATACAAATGAATGAGTCAGTCAACCAGTCATAAAAACATCTGGCAAGTCACAGGACTCGAAACACAATGGGGCTCTTAATCGAAAGAGAAAAACATCTAAAAACCGGCCTAAGTCGGCACTTGGACGAACATTTATCAAAAACGTCCAAGTGTCAAAATTAAAAACAGGTTTTGGATGTATTTCTACACGACCTAGGCTTTCATAGTGCTGCTCAACATCCAAAGCTAAACGGGGCGTTTTGGGAGGCATGTTGAGAGCGGGAGTTGGGCGGGACGTGGGCTGGCTTAGACTTAGTCGTACAGCATGTATAACCGAAAGTTATATATCCCAGGATCGACGGAACTTGGACGTTGTGACTTAGACCATGTAAAACATGGTCTAAGTCACAAAAAACCACCTAAACTCACCAGATAAGCACTGCAAACACATAACACAGACCCCCACACACTACCCCAGTGATCACCAACCCCCCCCCATAAAAAATTTATTCACAACGTTAAATTTCAGCCAGCAGACCATCATCACCTGGCAGCCTGGCATAGGAAAGCCTAGTTGTCCAGCCAAGAGGCAGCTTAAGTCATCTTGGGGGTGGGTTAGGGACCCATAGAGAGGAGGACCCATGCCCAAAAGCCCCTGTAATTACTGCATTGATACTTAAACATGTGCACTGCCCTATACACCCCCAAAACCCTTTTTTACTGGCATATAAGTGGCTCCTGCAGCCATAAGGGCTATTGGGGTGGTAGATAAGTGGGTCTATGGGATTCTGGAGGTGGTTTGGGGGGCTCACCATCACCTATAAGGGAGCTGTAGTGAGAAGAAGCTATGGCACCCTTTTTGTGAAGTTCACAGCAGTGCCCTGTAAGGTACCCCACTATTTAGGTGGCATGTCTGGGTGTGCAGTCCATCAATTTGCAGACCCCTCCCACGTCCAACAGGGCTTGTTCTAGGCGTTTTGGACTTGGACGGAAAGTTGGACGGAAATGTGGTATAAAGATGGACGATTTAGTGGCTTGGATGATCAGATTGGCAGGATGCATAATTAGACGATTTTCAAAAGTAAAAAAAAGTTGGACATATCTTTCGAAAATGTGTCTTAGGCTCTTTTTAACTTTGGAAGACTTGCGAGATGGACATAAACGGACTTAGACGTCCCTTTCGATTATGCCCCTCAATGTGTTTCGGCTAAAACGCCTGCATCAGGAGTCCATACATACTCTGGTAAAAACAAACCAATAATCAAAATCAATTCCATAAAGGTAATCGATTCCGTAAGGATAAAGAAGTAGAAGGAACAGGAAGCTTGTTGAAACTTTTATCCAAACACCTAAATATTTTAGGAAGTTAACAAGTTGTATAGGTATCCCCAGCCATGCTTGATGTCAACGCTAATGGGGTACCAAAATGTTTCTCAAATTTAAGTTTGTGAGCTTGTAGTGACCTCTTTTGCATACGTCAACAGAGGTCACAGGAAATGTCCCAATGCTCAAGACTGATGCATTGGACGCACCAGTTATGTAGATTGGAGTCTGAAATGGTCTTACTGCATCAAGAGAATTTTTTGAACCCACTCGGTATTGATTTTGACCTGGAGGGGAAAACAGCCGATGAGCAAGATGAGTTCTATAGGATTGGGCGACACATTGACGAAATGGGTTGGGAACTGGCTTGGAGGTAGGCTTCAAAGGGTAGTGGTGAATGGTACCCCCTCCTAAATGACGGAGGTAATCAGTGGAGTGCCGCAGGGTTCGGTCCTGGGCCTGATCCTATTCAACATCTTTATAAGAGACTTGGCAGAAGGGCTGCGAGGTAAAATAACATTATTCGCCGATGACGCCAAACTAAGCAATGTAGTGGGCAAAAGCACAACAGACATAAATTCAATGTCCGACAACATGATGCACGACCTACTCCTACTGGAGCGCTGGTCTAGGTCCTGGCAACTCAGCTTCAATGCCAAAAAATGCAGTCATGCACCTGGGCAGCCAAAATCCATGCAAGACTTACACCCTTAATGGCGAGATCCTAACAAGAACTGAAGCAGAACGAGACTTAGGGGTGATCGTCAGTGAGAACATGAAGACTGCCAATCAAGTGGAGCAAGCTTCATCCAAGGCAAGGCAAATCATAGGTTGCATACGCAGGAGTTTCGTCAGCAGTAAGCCTGAAGTCATTATGCCATTGTATAGATCCATGGTGAGGCCCCACCTGGAATACTGTGTGCAATTCTAGAGGCCGCATTACCGTAAGGATGTGCTGAGACTGGAGTCGGTCCAGAGAATGGCCACCCGGATGGTCTCGGGACTCAAGGATCTCCCGTACGAGGAACGGCTGGATAAGTTGCAGCTGAACTCACTCGAGGAACGCAGAGAGAGGGTGACATAATCGAGACATTCAAGTATCTCACATGCCGCATCGAGGAGGAAGAAGATATCTTCTTTTTCAAGGGTCCCGCAGCAACAAGGGGGCATCCGTGGAAAATCAGGGGCGGGAAACTGCACGGGGACACCAGGAAATTCTTTTTCACTGAAAGGGTGGTTGATTGCTGGAATAGTCTTCCACTTCAGGTTATTGAGGCCAGCAGCGTGCCTGATTTTAAGGCCAAATGGGATAGACACGTGGGATCTATTCACAGAGAAAGGTAGGGGAGGGTCATTAGGGTGGGCAGACTAGATGGGCTGTGGCCCTTATCTGCCGTCTATTTCTATGTTTCTATGAAGTCAAAGGGCTCAATGGCCTGGGGAACTTAAGTAAAAATGAAACAAAAAAATGATTGATGCTCCTAGGAAGAAAAAAAGAGCTTGAAGTGACCCAAAGGCCAAAAACAAAAAAATTAAAATGAACCAATCTCAATATAAATAAAGGAACATGGAGAAAATATGACAAAAAATAATGACGACAGGAAGGCACCCAAAAAATGAGAAAGTTTGATGTGCTGAGAACACTGAAGCCACAGCTTCTCAGCTCTGTGGAAAATTATGAACTAATAGTCCCGCTAGCCGATATTGGGCAGGAAGGCACCAGCACACGAGCAGTATGGACATTGCTTAAAGATTTAAAGTGACAGTGCATTTGGCAGTGTCCGTACTATGTTTTGTGAAAGGCATCACCCACATGTGAGAACATAATACCTGCTTGTCCTAGGAGGAAAAGAGCGTTTCATTATCTTTGAAATATAAGAGAATGATATCTGGTTCTCCCATAGAACCCCAAGTGAAATAATTTCCTTCTTCAGCATGATGGCTTGATAGAGATCATCTCAGCATATATGATAGTTTCTCGAAGTCAGAAGCCCAATTACCTCACATTTTGAGGGATTTAGAATTAATATGTGGTCATCTAGCCAATATTTTACCTGATCTAGTTTTCTGTTTAACGCAGCTTGAAATATTGGATTTCAGGAATTATGTGCCATCACTAATTGAATGTCTTTAGCAAAGAAATGTGCTTGAATTCCAAGATCCTTAATAGAGCCCTGTGGCACAACAAAAGACAGTAGAAATGTAGTTGTCCATTAACTGAAACCTGAAATGTTCTACTTGAAAAATATGAGTGAAACTAATCCAATACTATCCCTGAGAGACCAGTCTGCTCTAGTCTTGTAAGAGCTCATGAGAAATTGCATCAAAAGCTGCTTTTAAATCTAGTTGAATTATTAGCACATTCGACTACATCTCAACTCCTGTGTCAGTGCTGTCTATCTCTCCATGTGCAAAAATGTTGTGTACTACTACTATTTATCATTTCTATAGCACTGAAAAGCATACACAGCCCTGTACATTTTACATGCAATAGATGATCCCTACTCAGAACTTACAATCTATTTTGGACAGACAGACAGGACATAGAGAGGTTGGAAAGTTTCCTGCAGAGAAAATGATAGGATGAAAATAGGTAATCCGTAATAATTCTAAAATTGCCACAATCATACATCACTTGCTCAAAAGTTGATGTTCATATATTTTGCAAGTTCCTATGCAGTAGCACTTAATTCCAACCCCACACATGTTGCTCTTCTAATCTTTATTTCTTGCTACTTTCATATGTTTTCTAGCTCTTATACCACTAGGAACCTTCATCGCTATACTTAACAGTAAATGCAATTAGCTTTGATTTTTTTTAAATCCTAAATGGTTTGTTTCCTGATGCCACATTCCACACACAGTTGGTTGTTGAAACACCACTTTCCAATGTATTAATTAAGTCAAGTTTATGCGCCACACTTAAAATTCACTTGTTTCTCTCCTCACTACCGCTACCACTAGATTTGGGGAGCCATTATACTGAATTTGTATTTGATTACGTTTTAAGATATCTCTTTCATTTTAGGTATGTTGGCTTTGTACACTGCCTAGAATGTGCCGACAGTGTGGTTTATAAATATTTTAAATAAATAGACTGTTGATCACTGAGCATGTGGGATCTACAGTGCACAGATACCACTAAAAATGGTCATAAGAGCACTTACACCCTTGTCATGTGTTTTTTCTTTTTCTTTTCTGAATTCTACCCATTAAACCCAAAATCTGTTAAATCAGGATCAGTAAAATTGAGGGTCGACTATGGTTACTATAAAATCTTACTTCATATCAATACAAGTTATATGTGCTCAGTGACTTAAAATCTCTGTGCCCGATATATGAGCTTTAGTGCAGACTACACAGAAGTGCTTAATTATCCATAGGGACCGGCCATTTTTCCTCATTTACAAATATCCTATGTAACTGATTTCTTCTTTTTTTGGGGGGGAGGGGGGCTTTGCAGTTTTTCCCCTATTCCTTTCAGTTTCTAGCTCAAATGGACATAACCTCTACTACAGTACTGCAACTACCTGTGAATTATCCCCATTCTGTAACCCTTTCTGCTCTCTTACATAAACACATACCAGCATGATGCCACAGATTCTTACTGAATCCCAGACTTAGGAATAAGCCTATAAGCTTGGACCAGCAATATAAACTCTAGCCTGCAAAAACGTTAACTATAACTTTTTTGGCCTTTAGGGATAATTCAATAACTGTTCCCATAAAATTAGGTGCCCAGAGGGCATCTGCTAGAAACCTACTCTATAAAAGAATGGCAGTGGCTACATTGCTTGATAGATCCCTGTGGCACAACAAAAGACAGTGGAAAAGTAGAAGTTCTCCATTAACTGAAACCTGAAATGTTCTACCTGAAAAATAGTGAAACAAGGTAGATATGCACGTATGCACTTAGGTGTGAGAACTTATGTTTGGTAACAACTTGAAAGATCTTGGAGAAAAAAGAAAAATGATCAAACCAAATCCGCTTGGAGAACCCAAATCAAACTATACAACATCAAACTTAAAGAAAAGCGCAAAACATACTACTCTAAACTAATTGGCACAAACACCTCTGACACAAAAACACTCTTCAACTTAGTAAAAAAACTTACGGACACAAACCCATTCCTTGCCACTAAAGGCAATAAACCACCAACAGCTTCTCAACTAGCAGACCACTTCAAACACAAGATCACTACAATCAGAAATACCTTCAACAACTCAACCACCAAACTCTACGAGATAATAACCCCCACAACGGAAGAAGCCATATCTGCAGACAGAACATGGACCACATTCCCAACCCTACAATGGTCTGATTTGAACCGACTATACAAAAAATACAGCCACACCTCATGCGACTTGAACTACTGCCCATCGTATCTGCTTACAAATGCCTCCCTTAAATTCAAAACCAACCTCATGCAATGGATTCAAAGCACTCTCATAGAAGGTCAATTCCCACAAGATCTTGGAGAGATCATAATCACACCCCTACTGAAAGATCAAAAAGGCCCTATAGACGCTCCTACCAACTACAGACCTATCGCTTCGATCCCATTATATGTCAAACTGATTGAAGGACTTGTGGCTCAATACCTCACCAACTACCTATTTGACCATAATATACTTCACTCCTCTCAATCAGGATTTAGATCCCACCACAGCACGGAAACACTACTAGCAACACTACTAGACATAGCCCGTCAACACCTCAGTAAAGGACACAGGATCCTAATTATCCAACTAGATCTTTCCGCCGCCTTCGATCTAGTCGATCACACCATATTACTCCAGATACCTGATGCAATCGGGATCTCAGGGGTGGTTTACAATTGGTTCCAAGGATTCCTTAAAACAAGAACGTACAGAGTTAAGACAAACAACACGAAATCTAACCCATGGTCAAATCCATGCGGAGTCCCGCAGGGGTCACCACTATCGCCCATTCTATTCAATCTCTTCATCTCCTCCCTCGGCACCACTTTAGACAACCTAAATGTAACATCATTCAGCTACGCAGATGACATAACTATTCTCCTCCCCTTCGAAATCCAAGACCACACCTCAACAGGACACCTGGAAATAATTCTGGATGAAGTAGAAAAATGGATGACAAACCACAAACTGAAACTAAACTCGGACAAAACCAAATTCCTAATGCTTGAAACGGACAAAAACCCATCCATAACAGACCTAGAAATTAAAGCAACCAAATACCCAATCCAGACCTCACTCAGAATCTTGGGAGTGCTGATAGACAGATGCTGCACTATGCAGACCCAAATCAACAAAACTACCCAAAAAGCATTCTTCACAATGCGCAACTTAAGAAAAATAAGGAAATTCTTTGACAAAGAACACTACAGGATAATTGTACAATCCCTGGTACTAGGTCTCGTGGACTACTGCAATATCCTTTATCTACCATGCCCCACAAACATGATCAAAAAACTTCAAACTGTTCAGAACACAGCCCTTAGACTAATTTACTCACTCGGAAAATTTGACCACATCACCAATGCCTACCTAGACTCACACTGGTTACCGATTCGAGCCAGAATTCAATTCAAACTATACTGTCTACTCTTCAAAGTAATTAACGGTACTGCACCCACCTACCTAAATGACCGCCTAAACCGTAACCTTCCAACCAGAACAAGAAGAACACAGACATCATTCACATACCCACCACTCAAGGGTACTCACCGCAAAAAGCTTTATGATAGCCTCCTGGCAACACATGCTGCAAAACTCGAACCTTCCATCACCAGATTGTTAACCACAACATCAGACCTCAAGACATTCCGTAAAGAAATCAAAACACTACTGTTCAAAAAGCATATACAATCTACCTAACCTCCCTCACCCCATCCCCCAAGAAACCAAAACACTGCCGTCCAAAACATCTTCCGATGTTATTAAGTCTTTACTATCATTCTGTTATTAAGTCTCTATCCTCAAACTGTATTCTCTATTGTCATGTACCATCCTGGAAATGTCCAGTTCTCTTCTTATGTAATCCGCTTTGAACCGCAAGGTACAAGCGGAATAAAAATCACTAATGTAATGTAATGTAATGTAATATGTGCATAACTTACAGAATTCTGAAAAGTTATAAGCATAATTGTGCAAACACACCCAGACACTGCCCATTTGTATACCCATCTGCAGATATGCATAAATTACAAAATGGCACTTTGCGCACATGTATGCATGTACATGCTAGTATTCTAAACATTTCTCTAAATTGGAATATAACATATGGTGGAATATGGTTTGTTTGTATAGTAAATATGAGAAAATATATGCAATTAAGGGCTCCTTTTACTAAGCCGCGACAGCGTTTTTAGCACGCGCAGAATTTTAGCATACGCTACACCCGCGCTACAAGGCTAGAACTAACGTCAGCTCAATGCTGGCGTTAGCGTCTAGCATGTGCAATTCTGCGTATGCTAAAACCGCTATCGCAGCTTAGTAAAAGGAGCCCTAAGTGTTGCAATGTGCGTAAATTTAAAAAATTTTGAAACTGTGTGTTTTCATTGTTTTGTGACAACCTTGATCATTGATATACTTATTTTCCTATTTAGTTACATTGTGTTAATATTATTTCTAATGTTCTATTTAAATTTTAATAAAATATTTTTGAGAAAAAACCCCAGAAAGACATTTAGGCCCTGATTCTACAAAGTGCGTCCCGATTTTAGGCAGCTGTAGGCGTCCTACAGCTGTCTAATCAGCCAATCGGGATGCACGTCTTTTAAAAAAATGCTCCCCAGGCAGGCTGCCTATATTGAAGGCGCCTGCGGGAGCCTAGGGAGGCCCGCAAGACGCCTAAGCTCGCCTAAGGGCCTTAGGTGAACCTAGGCGGCCCTACGTGTCTCTCTAGTAGAGGAAGAGAGCAAAATGGACGCCGGTTACAGAATCGGGGTTTAGTGTAGGACCGATTCTGTATAGGACACCTTTCTCCTGGGCGTCCTATACAGAATCAGGGCCTTAGAGTGCCAAAAGAGGCTACTCTCAACCCAAGCCTCAAGTCACTCCCAGTCAATATGATTTTCAGGATATCCAAGATAGATTTGCATGAACTGCCTTCTCTATATGCAAATCTATTGCATGCGTATCCATTTTGAATATCCTGAAAACCAAACTAACTAGATATGTCCCATGTCCCAAGTGCTGAGTTGAGAACCCTTAGAGTAGATTTGAGAATCCCTAGAGCAGATGTTTTAAAAGCTGGTTTAAAGCTAAAGCAAGAATCTAATACATTCAACTGAACCCAACAGATTCTGAATTTATACTGGCATATTTTGAAGCTTAAACTGCTGTAAATATACTTTTGCCGATTCTTCTTAATGACTGCTCAATTTTCAGATGAAACATTTATACATGGAAGCTGTTCAGGGTTATGCCCTCCCTGTGGGTCACTTTCATGTTTCTTTCAATCCCATTAAATTGATATTGTACATTTGATGTACAGTATATTTATATTCAAATAGAAAATCTGTGAAGAAATAGTACTGTACAAACCCTTTTAGGTTCAACTGTATGAGAAAAATAAATTGTTGGCATAGAATCCTCTCCAGCAGCTGAATCATCTTCATCATCACTGTGATAATGATTTGTACCATTAACTTGTCCACCGAACAATTCTGATTCTGCGGTTTCGTTTTGTACATTGCCCTGAGTAAGAGAGTTTTCCACTCTGCATGTCACATTCAGATCTGTCTGGGTGTCGTCTTTTTCCTCTTCCGGAGAAGCTGATTCTTCTCTATTGGCATCAACAGCTTCAGATAATCTATAAAAACACAAGAAAGTGTGGGTTTTGTGTACATAAAGAGAGAAAACTAATCAAAACCAAAAAAATTCAGCATTACACGATGAAGTTAAAAGCTGTCATAAATAAGCTAGTGAAATGAATCAAACAATAGAACGTTCTAACATCATGCTATATTTCACTGGCATCAGAACAAAAACAGCTTATCTGAAATTTGGAGTTTTCAAATGACAATACAAAGAACCTATGTGTCTTTAACTTGCACCAGTTTCACAGAGCTTTCACGAAAAAATTCTAGGCCTATATGGAGAATTCTTCTGTACCCCCATGGAGTTACTCAGGTTTACAACTTGACTGAAAAATAAACCAGGTGTATAGATAGGTAGTCCGGTGTATTGAATTGCTGTCATTAAAGGTAAGCAATTTCATTCATTATTTTGACTTTTTAGCTCATTTTATGAAAAAGATGTACTTACATTAGTTGGAAATATATTCAAATATCCCCACTGAAGTATAGTTAAGGGTATATACTTGCACTTCTGTATTTTCAGTTCTAAGAAAAATATCTATATACTTCCAGTAAAGACAAGGATACAATCATGAGCTTCAGAACTTAAAACAGAACTTCAATGATTGTGCTTTTAAGATTCAGTCATAGGCGTAAAAAACTTCCATTAGTAATCCAACATATACACACCATAAGAAGTTGGTAACTGTTTAATCAGAGATTTGAGATAAAATGTCTTATAAAAGTTTTAACTGGGTAGTTTGATAGTAAGCTTGGTTGCTTGCAAAACCTGTCTGCCAAACTTGTCCAAGGTTCTGCCCTCTCTGTCTAATGGAGTATTGGCATAAATATGAGAACTGTTTGCTCATTTTAAGGCAGACTCTACTACTAGAGACTGGTGCTGTAGTTGTGGTCTATCAAAACCTGGACAAGACTGGATTCTATAAAGCAGGGGTGTCCAACCTGCGGCCCCATGAAGTATTTTGTGTGGCCCCGGTTGAGGGCGATGCAGTGTTTTCCTCTGCTGCCTCCTGGTGTTTACCGTCTTGCCGGCTCCCTCCTCTGTCTTGCTGCAGCATTTGTGCGACCACCCCACAAATTTTTTTTGGCCAATGCAGCCCAGGGAAGCCAAAAGGTTGGACACCCCTGCTATAAAGTATGTCCAATTCATGTAGAGCAGTGGTCTCAAACTCAAACCCTTTGCAGAGCTACATTTTGGATTTGTACTTGGAGGGCTTCAGAAAAAATAGTTAATGTCTTATTAAAGAAATGACAATTTTGCATGAGGTAAAACTCTTTATAGTTTATAAATCTTTCCTTTTGGCTAAGTCTTAATAATAATATTAGAATTTATAGCTAAAGAGACATATGATCAAGAAACTGTTTTATTTTACTTTTGTGATTATGATAAACATACCGAGGGCCTCAAAATGGAACCTGGCGGGCCACATGTGGCCCCCCTGGGTCGCAGGTTTGAGACCACTGATGTAGAGCCAGACTAGAAAGTAGGGTTTCCCAATTCTTAGAGGGCTTCCCTCATAAGCTTATGGAGTAGTACTTTGATGCAATATTTAGGCAACTTCTTGTAGTCCAAAGCGTCCATGAGTTCTGCATGAGGCTCCTCCTCAGACTCCACATTAATGGGAGTGAATCCCCCATCTGTCTAATGAAGTTAGTAAAGGACAGACTTTCAGGTGGGGACCTACATCAAGGAGGAGGTGGGGAAGGATCCGACGGTATCCCACAAGGATTGTCAGCAGAGAGGTCTGAAGAGTGTGGTGACAAATCTGAGTCAGAATACTCAATGTCAGCTTTACTGGTAGTGGAACGTCGAGGAGAGCATCAAGAGTGAGGGAAAGAGCGTTGAGGTGAGGCTTGAGTGCTCTGATCCCTAGAAGAAGATGCATGTGTTGTGTGCCTCTTTGATGCAGACACTCAAAGTTGAGGTGTCCAGGATCAGTTCCTTGATGTGCTGCGTGGGTGATGCTTGGACTGGGTTGAAGCTGGAAGATTATGTAGGAGTTTGCAAAGGGTATGAATACAGAATCCCAGCTAGTTCCTACTGCAACAGCACTTAAAGCTGTTCCTGTAGTGATGGCACCAGTACCAATATTGACAAGAATACAGCAGGCACTTGTTGAAGTGGGTATCAAGGCAGAAGCCTCGATGCCAAAAAACACCTTTGAGAAGACACCAATTGCAGAGATGGTGCATTGACACTTGGAGTACTCTGATGGAGATGATGCCTGAAACAATGCATGCTTCGAAGGAGAGACATGTTTGTGTTTCTTAGATCCCTTATGATGCTTCTCCTATGCTGGTAACACCAAAGATGAAGAGGTGGAATGAGTCGTCGACGTGGTTGGTGCCGGTGTTGATGCTGGAGTCGTATGTGGCTGAACATTGGGATTAGTCTCCAAACATGCTCAATGCTCCTGAAGTTGTACTGAAATTTCTCAAATTGCAAATGTCTGGCTTTAAGCAATCTCTTCTGCATATGAAAGCAGAGTGTGCATGAAATATCTCGATGTTCCGGACCTAAGCATTGTACACAAGTTGTGCAGGTCTGTACCTGAAATGATTCTCTGATATCGAGTGTACCATTTGAAGCTGCTAGGAGCCTAGGATATCAATGTAAAGTCAACATGAAGTCAAAGGGTTCAATGGCCTGAGGAAGTCAAGTATATGTCAATCCGAAAAAGAGTCAATACCCCCGTCATGGGAACAGGCTAGAAAGAACCTGTAGGTCCAAAAAATGAAATTTTATTTTTTAAAAAACCAAAGGGAAATGAAAAAAGGACAATATTATGACAAAACTGAATGAAAAAAGCAAAGGGAAGGCATAAAAAAAAGATAAAGTTTGATACGTTTTGAGTGAACTCTAAAACAGTTTCTCAGCTCCATAGAAAACTAAGAGCTTCAGGATCTGTGAGCCAACGTCAGGCAGGAAGGCACCAACATGTGTGCAGTACAGGAAGTTCTAAAAGATTTAAAGTGACAGTATACTTTTTGACTGTCCATGCCGGATTCCATGGATGATGTCATCCAGAGGTGAGAATATGATGCCTGCTTGCCCTCAGAGAATATTTATTCACTCAATGTGTAACTGAACTCTGGAATTTGTTACCAGAGAATGGAGTAAAAGCAATTAGCTAAGCAGGATTTAAGAAAAGTTTGGATAAATTCCTAAAAGTCCATAAACCATTATTAAGATGTACTTGGGAAAATCCACAGTTTTTTTCTAGGATAAGCAGCATAGAATTTGTTTTACTCTTTTGGTATATTGCCGGTATATGGGACCTAGAATGGCCACTAGTGGCTTGATGGACCTTTGAGTATAGAAAGCTTTATGCTCTTATGTATGTGGCTGCAGGTATGGCAGGATGTGGGAAAGTGAAGATTTTTCCATGTTAGCAAGAGAACCACGTGCTTATCGTCAAAGAAAGTGTTACTTTGATTGCTTAAGGAACAGCATTATAGATGATTATGTACAAACGAGCAGTGAGCTGAAATTTTTTGCCTTAGGACAAAGCTGAGAAATGAAACTCTCAGGTGGCTCAGATCGGCAAGAGCAATTAGAACAGCTGTTAACTTCTGAAGTGTAAATTAAAAACATTTGGATTCAAATTGTCCAATCTCAATAAAAAGAACTTTAGCTCTGACAAATTCAATACAGAATAGGAGATCTGGAACAGCAGATGTTAGTAGGTAGTACCCTAGAAAACAGCTTAATCAGTAGTTA
This sequence comes from Geotrypetes seraphini, assembly GCF_902459505.1. Classification (NCBI taxonomy): domain Eukaryota; kingdom Metazoa; phylum Chordata; class Amphibia; order Gymnophiona; family Dermophiidae; genus Geotrypetes; species Geotrypetes seraphini. The sequence goes on from NC_047087.1 coordinate 45,677,757, forward strand.
GTAAAGTTTCCTAGTTAAATACGCATTTAAATGAATTAATCTGATTTTTAAATTCTCAATTTTGGTGGCATCTGGTTTACATTAAAATAAGAGGCTTATTTCTCATGTATAAAGAAAGAGCACTCACTGCATCTACAATAAAATATAAAGGAAGAATCAAAACATATTCCTTAAAGTTGCAGCCTTGACCAATATATGTGTGGTTTATTCAAAGAGTAAATATTACTATGAACATAAGTTGTTCACATCATCATTAAGACTACTCAGAAGGCAGACTCAGCTGGCATAGCGTACACCAAGCATGTCAAACTTGCGGTCCACAACAAACATCTTTGCGGCCCAGCCAATGTAATCCAATAAGTCATAACTAGAGTCACAAAATTTCACCCACAATCCATCAGCGCCGAGTAGTCACCTATCTAAGCCAGTAGAAAACAATGATACAACGTATGAGTATGAGTTGCGTATTCTTATTAAGTACTACGATGCGGCGCCTTTGTACTTGAGACAAGTTCAGGCCTCTAGTCATAACACACCATTTCCCCACACAAATACTATCAGTGAATCAGACTATAATAACATTAATAAACAGATTTCTAGACTGTTTAGCCATGAATTCGATGAGGTTAACAAAAGATTGTGTTAAGAAAATGCATGTTATATTGTGAGAAATGCAAAAGGTCTAATTAGTCAGAAATTTTGAAAACAGAAAGGTTTTCAACAGTTTTCTAAAATGTTCATAAGAACTGGATCTAGATAGCAGTGGACAGAAATCTTTATCATAATAAGCTGCTTGATATGAAAGAGTGTACTCATGATATTTCTTACTTTTGCAGCCCTTAACTGCCAGAAATGTAAAGAGGGCATGTGATTTTCTACTATTCTTGTGTGACACTATGAGGAACCTGTCGGCAAGATATAGCGGGGCAACTCCAAAGGCGACTTTAATAATACCTACCAAGCCATTAGTCTTGCATTGACTTGCTTGGTGTGCCTAACAGGGAATATTTTGCCTTCAGAATACAATAAAAATATGAGTATAGGTTTATTATGTTACACTTATTAATTTATGCAATTATTCTGTGTCTGGTAAGTTAATATTTAAGAAAAGATATTGATTTTTATTGAAATGTTTTATTTTTTTTGTGTTAACGATTACTCATTTATTTCAGCTCTTTGTATTCAGTATGCCTTTATTGAAACCAAGTGGTAGTAAAACTAAATGAAACATTGCTGATGAACATCGAAATTTCCACGAAAAGTGGGAATTGGAGTATTTTTGCTGTGAAGTAAAAGATAAAATAGTGTGCTTGATAGAGGATTACTACACAGGTCCTGGACCTGTTGGGCCGCCGCGTGAGCGGACTGCTGGGCACGATGGACCTCAGGTCTGATCCAGCGGAGGCATTGCTTATGTTTTTATGTGCCAAAGCTATATAACATAAATGGCACTATGAACAGCATAAATCAAAATAAGACAATTGCAAAGGATTAATGAGACAAGAAAAGTTGAAAGAGCTCAAGTTGGGACTGAAAACAACAGTTCATGTTTACTAAAGCACCACGCAAGGCCGGCAAGATTAAGGTGACCATAGGTCCTGTTTTCAGACCTCCTGTCCCGTTGTCCCCACACACAGCTTTGGGACAGGAGATCATTTCCTGTCCTTACCTGTTGCGCAAAAAAAAAAAAGTCTCCCTCCTTCCTTTCCCCGGGGCGGCTGCTATCTTACCACCCTACTGCTGCTACTAAAGCCGACAGGAAGTCTTCTTTCTGACGTCAATTCTGATGTTGGAGACGACGTTCTGGGCCAGCCAATCACTGCCTGGCTGGCCTAGAACGTCCTCTGCGACATCAGAACTGACGTCGGAAAGAAGACTTCGTGTCGGCTTTAGCAGTAGCAGCAGCAGGGCGGTAAGATAACAGCCGACCCAGGGAAAGGAAGGAGGGAGGCTTTTTTTTTTTTGCGCGGCATGGAGGGAAGGAGGTAGGCAGGCAAGCAGGCTGGCTTTGGCCAGGGAGGGAGGGAGAGAGGTAGACAGGCAGGCAGGCTGGCTTCAGGGGTGGGGGTGGGACAAAGTGTGGAAGGCAGTGAGAGGGACATAGGAAGGAGGCACTGGGGGCACTAAAGACATGGGAAGGAGGCACTGGGGGCACTAAAGACAGGAAGGGGCACTAAGGACATGGGAAGGAGGCACTGGGGGCACTAAAGACATGGGAAGGAGGCACTGGGGGCACTAAAGACAGGAAGGGGCACTAAGGACATGGGAAGGAGGCACTGGGGGCACTAAAGACATGGGAAGGAGGCACTGGGGGCACTAAAGACATAGGAAGGAAGCACTGGGGGCACTAAATACCCACCACTCAAGGGTACTCACCGCAAAAAGCTTTACGATAGCCTCCTGGCAACACATGCTGCAAAACTCGAACCCTCCATCACCAGATTGTTAACCACAACATCAGACCTCAAGACATTCCGTAAAGAAATCAAAACACTGCTGTTCAAAAAGCATATACAATCTACCTAACCTCCCTCACCCCATCCCCCAAGAAACCAAAACACTGCCGTCCAAAACATCTTCCGATGTTACTAAGTCTTTACTATCATTCTGTTATTAAGTCTCTATCCTCAAACTGTATTCTATATTGTCATGTACCATCCTGGAAATGTCCAGTTCTCTTCTTATGTAATCCGCTTTGAACCGCAAGGTACAAGCGGAATAAAAATCACTAATGTAATGTAATGTAATGTAAAGACAGAAAGGGGCACTAAGGACATGGGAAGGAGGTACTGGGGGCACTAAAGACATGAGAAGGAGGCACTGGGGGCACTAAGGACATAGGAAGGAAAGAGGGAGGGAATAGAAAGGGACAATTCTTGGGCCTGAGTGCAGAAAGAAAGAAATGAAAGAAAGGATACACAGACAGAAGGAAACGCAAACTTGAAACCATGAAATCACCAGACAGCAAAGGTAGGAAAAATGATTTTATTTTCAATTTAGTGATCAAAACGTGTCAGTTTTAAGAATTTATATCTGCTGTCTATATTTTGTACTATATTTGTCTATTTTTCTATAGTTACTGAAGTGACCAAGCTCGCGGAAACGGGGTTTTTAAATTTTAGTCCTAGTAGTTTGCCGGTCCACAAAATAATTCTTTTATTTCTGCCGGTCCACGGGTGTAAAAAGGTTGAAAAACACTGTACTAAAGTATCACAAGAAAGTGAAGTGGCAGTGCATGCAAACTATGCCTTGTCGGAGTTGATAGCTAAACACTCAAAACCTTTTACTGAGGGTGATTTCATCAAGGAATGTCTAATTAAAGCTGTAGAAACTGTTTGTCCTGGAAGTGTGAAGGTTTTTCAAACAATCACTTTGTCTCAAAATACAGTTGCAGAAAGAATTACTGATTTGGCTGGCAATTTAAGTGATCAGATCAAAGCAAAATTATCTAGTTTCAAAGCTTTTTTCCATTGCCTGTGACAAGAGTATGGACATTGGGGGCGTAGCTCAATTAGCTGTGTTTCTTCGTGCTTGCGACATGAATTTCAACATTTTTGAGGAATTATTGGAACTAGTACCGAAGCGTGGCACTACAACGGGATAAGATATATTTAATTGTGTTTATGAACTTCTATCAAAACTAACTTCTGTAGCTATAGATGGAGCTCCTGAAGAGGGGTGCCTGGGCAGTGAACCCCATGAAGAGGGGTGTTTGGCCAGTGGGCCCTATGAAATACTGCCACTATCTACAAGTGTAAATTAAAAGACATTTCTACTGAGCATTTTCTACTGTGGCTAAGATGAACTTGTGGTCACATAAGTTTCGTTTCTCAAGGAGAGGGCCAAGCCTTACAGAGAAAACAGGGTTTCAAGTTTCAAGTTTATTAAAATATTTGAATTGATTGCAAAATCCAAATCCAATGCGATTTACATTTAGTTAAAAATTAGGTTAAAAAAATAAACAAAACAAGACAACTGGAACTATTTTAACAAAACAATACATGTGAAAAAGGCAGTGAAAAAAAATTGAAGGATTATATACAATTCAAAAACAAATAAAAAGGGATAGGTAATAAAACAAGAGGTTGGGGAAGGTTACCCACTTAATTTTCGCTTACTAGCACTACTAAAACGGTCAACTGTCAGCACATCTTGTGACCCAAAAACAAATACCATTAGCACCTCTGGACAAAAGCCCTACCTGCTGGAAAACTAAACTAAACTAAACCTTAAGTTTATATACCGCATCATCTCCACGAATGTGGAGCTCGGCACGGTTTACAAGAACTTAAAATATAGGAAGAGAAGGAAAAAAAGGTTTACATGAACTTATATATAGAAGAGAAGAGTAAGGGGGGAAAGAATTACATTTTAGTGAAAAGCCAGGTTTTCAGTTGCTTCGGAATAATTGGAGGGAGCCCAGGTTCCACAGCGGGGTAGTAAGGTCGTTCCAAAGACCTGTAACTCTGAAGAGAAGGGATTTTCCCAGTTTGCCTGCATAGCGAATACCGTGTAGAGAGGGGAAGGATAATTTATACCTTTGGGCGGGTCTGGTAGAGTCAGGACTCGAGGAGTTATAAGTAGTGGGATTAAGGGAGGAAGGATGCCGTGAATGATCTTAAAAGCCAGACAGGAGCATTTGAAATGGATTCTGGAAATCACTGGGAGCCAGTGAAGTTTGGTTAGGAGTGGGGAGACATGGTCAGACTTGCGTTTTGCAAAGATCAGATTCTGGATTAGCTGGAGTCTTTGGAGACTTTTTTTTGATAGGCTTAAGTAGATGGCATTGCAGTAGTCTAGTTTGGAGAGGATGATGGATTGGACAAGGACGGCGAAATGTTGTTGCCGAAAATAGGATCTTACTTTCCTCAGCATGTGGAGGCTGAAAAAGCATGATTTAGCCAAGGAGTTGAGGTGGTCATTGAGGGAGAGAGAAGAATCGATAATGATGCCAAGGACCTTGCTTGAGAACTCAAGCTGCAGTGCAGCACCTGAGGGTAGTGCGAAGAGGGTGGGCAGGTGTTCTAATTTTGGACCCAGCCAGAGTAATTTTGTTTTTGATTCATTCAATTTCATCTGTACCGAGAAGGACCAGGAATGGAGTCTCATTATGCAAGCTGTAATGTTCTCATGGAGGTTGGTGAGGTTCTGGTCTGTCTCAAGGAGGACATCAGCGTATGTGTAGATTGTTTCAAGGGGGGATAATTGGAGGAGTTTCAGGGAGGACATATAGATGTTAAAGAGAACAGTAAGCAACTCTCTGCATATGGGCATAGGAACAAGGGAGCAATGAGGAAAGGGCAGTACAGAAGCATTTTTGCACCAATTGAAATAATCCAGGGGTGGCACAAGATGTAGAAGTGTAGATCAAATTAAACCTATATTATGGACATCTCTTCCTGGATAAGCCAGAGACCCCCATACATTAGACACTGCCGGCTTCTGTTTGTATCTCTCTCCATTGCATTTCTAGTCTGATAATACCAGTTTATTACTGATACATTTCTGCTGTTACATTTTATATACTCTGCTTATAAATAAAAGTATTGTCTGATCTGGAAATACAGTGTATGTCTTGTCTGGGTCATTCCCGTAGCCGGGAGCTACAGTGAAGGGCTAAGAAGCGGCCTTTCACTCCTTTAATGGATGGAGAAACCAACGGTTTTGTGGCATTACTGTGAAAAATACAAAGTGAAACTTGTGACGGATCCAAGATTCATCATATGCATTGCATTATACATCAAGAAGTATTATGCACAAGGGTAATAAACATGGAAAATGTGTTGACATTTGTCAAAAAAAATTATCAATTTCATAAGATCTCAAAGCTTAAATCAGCGACTAGTCTCTACTTTCTTAAGTGAATTAGAAAGTGAATATTCCGGTTTGCCCTACTTTACTGAGGTATGTTAGCTATCCTGCTCCAAGGTTCTTAAACAATTCTGGGACTTGAAAGAAGAAATATGTCAGTTTTTAATAACTAAAATTCAAGACACAAGGTTGTTTTCTGATCCACTAAGGCAGGGCTGCCCAATTCCGGTCCTCGAGATCTACTGGCAGGCCAGGTTTTCAGGATATCCACAATGAACATGCATGAGAGAGATTTGCATACCAAGAAGGCAGTGCAGGCAAATCTCTCTCATGCATATTCATTGTGGATATCCTGAAAACCTGGCCTGCCAGTAGATCTCGAAGACTGGAATAGGGCAGCCCTGCATTAAGGTTACAAGATTTATCCTTCATGGTTGATATAACAAAACACTTAAACGATTTAAATTTAAAACTGCAAAGAAAAGAACAGATCATTATGAACATGTGTGATCAAGTTAAAGCATTTGAATGTAAGCTAGCTCTTTAGGAAAAGCAGTTGAAAAATGAAGATTTAAGGCTCCTTTTACAAAGGTGCTTTAGGGCCTTAACGCGCGGAATAGCGCATGCTAAAATGCTGCGCGCACTAGCCGCTACCGCCTCCTTTTAAGTAGGCGATAATTTTTCGGCTAGCACAAGTTATAGCGCGCACTAATCTTTTGCTTGCGCTTAGTAAAAGGAGCCCTTAATGCAGTTTCCAATATGCAACATAAACAAATCAAGTTTAGGTGAAATTGCATTGTATCAAAAATACGCAGAAAAAATTTTAAGCCTTAGAACTGAGTTTGAAACAAGATTTGCAGATGTTAAATCTTTGGAAGACAAGTTTTCTTCGATTTTCTCAATAAATATAGAATCAGTACCTAATCATATAGGAATGGAAGTAATTGAGATCCAGTGTGATTCAGATTTGAAGACAAAATACAGTGAAATTAGCTTGCTTGAATTTTACAAATATTTGCCAGCCAAGTTTGGAAATACTTGAAAATTAGCATATGAAATTATTTCCATGTTTATAAGTACTCATTGTTGCGCGCAGTTATTTATACTTATGAGAGGAAATAAGTCTCTTATCAGAATTACCGACATTCACCTTGGGTCAGTTTTAAAAGTAATCACTGTGGACAAGATTTTCCCCGAAATAGGAAAAATAGTAGCAGAGAAGAGATGCCAAGTGTCAGGAAGAAAACATTAATTTTATCATTGCTCTTGTTCTTTTTTTATACTGTACTTTTTGAAATAAACCTAAGTTTCTATACTTTATTGCGGCTCACATAAACTTAAACCTTATTTATTTGGCCTCTGTCAACCTTTGAGTTTGATATGCTTGGCCTACAGTGTAGGTGGCCTGCCTCGGTGTTTTGTTTTAGAAAACAGGCGTCACAATTGGCTGGTTAGAGAGCGGTAGGACGCCTACAATTGGAACGCCGTTTAGGGAATATGCTCTTTACTTTGCAAAGAGATTACCATTTTGCCAGCTGTTTTGTGTTACAAAAATTAAAGTTATAGCATGAACATTATTTCACAAAATAAAATAGCCACATTAAAATCAGTTTCTGAATAGTTTAAGGAACTTGCATGTCAAAAATCTAAACTAAAGACCTTTATTCCGCTCCCTACCCATGGTTCAATGCAGATTACAAAAGTAGACGATCATTTCTGGAATGTAAAAATATCACAGTATGCAAAAAAGAAAATCAATTAAGTAAATTTATCAAATAAATAGGCTTTCAGTAATTAGCAAAATCTCATATAATAAATTTGGTACCTTAGAACAGATGGTAAACTGTTTCATATTGTGGCTGCTTAATCAGGAAAAAAATGACAATAATGTATTTATAGATTTAAAGAAAGATTAGATTTTTACCTCAATAATCTTCTTTCTTGTAGATGGGTCTAGTGGTCCTGAACATTAACCTCCTCTTTTACAAAACTGCGCTAGCAGTTTCTAGCACGGGGAGCCGCGCTGAATGGCCTGCGCTGCTCCTAACGCTCATATGAACGCAATGAACATCAGGAGCAGCGCGGGCCATTCAGCGCGACTCTCTGTGCTAAAAACCACTAGCACGGTTTTGTAGAAGAGGGGATAAGGTTATGTATCTGAACCCACAAGTTGCTTTCAGAATGCTGTCAATCATTTTTTGAACTCCACCTCCTTTCCAGAGAGCTGCTCCTGCTCCTTCAGTTTGTAGAAAAGCAATCAAGTACCACTGTAATGACAGACATAACCAGAAGGAGGGAAATGGGGAAATATCTCCTACACTACAATAGACAGCTGTACCATTTTCCATGCTTTCCAAGATTCTCCATTTTTTATCCCCTACCTGTGTTTACCCTGTGTGCTCTTCTATCCTACAATGAATGTATTACTCCCTTTCCTTCCCTTCTTGCTTCAGTCAGTTTGATTGTTTTTGTATTTTGTGTTAAATCAATATATCTGTTTTAAATTTTATTGTACCATTTTTAATTTTTGTACTTCGCTTAGAAACTTTGATAAACAATTGAATCAAATTTTAATAAAACTTGATTAACAATTAATCTTATAACATTCAAGTAACTGTTCAAACCAGATACTCGCATGTCCTGCTATCAAGCAGAGACTGAAACCAGACTTTATGTTCTTGAGTGTTGTCCTTTTTTTTTTCTAATATCCTCTCAGTTCATCTAAGAGACAAAGAATTCTCCAAATTCAAACTGATCTTAAGATAGAAGGCACTCAAAGCCCACTGACAGGGAGTGGCTTCAGGACCACTAGATATATCTACAAGAAAGAAAATTATTGAGGTAGCAAACTAATCTTTCTTTTCAGTGCAATGTGTCTAGTGGTCCTGAACACTAGGGACGTATCAAACCAGATCTTGGAGTCTAGAGCAAGTCCGCAGAGCCTGTTTTCAAATCGGAGGACCCAAAAGTGGTGCCCTTCCTGACTGGTAAAGGTATGAAAGGTAGACCAAGCAGCTGCTCTATAGATTTCTTCGGGGGAAACCGCTCGAGTCTCTGTCATGAGGTAGCAACTCCTCTAGTGGAGTGTGCTTTCAATGCGATCAACGATTGTTTACCACAGCTCATACACTTGGAGGAAATGGCCATTTTAATCCTGCTAGAAATCAAGGTTTTAGATGCTGGCCTCCCTTTCTTGGCATGATTGGTCAGAACAAAAAGTGATCCAAAATGCAAAACTTATTGATCACTTTGAGGTACTGGAGGTACTGAGGTCTTTTGACATAAAGAAATGCAATGCTTTATCCTTTTTCTCAAACCCTGTAGGGTGAAAAGCAGGCAAGACTACTTTTGGGAAGGAAAGAACATGCATAAGAACATGCATAAGGAGAGCCTTGCTTCCATAATCTTAAGGAACAGTTCCTTGCAGGACAGAGTTTGTATCTCAGAAACATGTCTCAATGACATAATCACCACGAGAAACACTGTCTTGACTGTAAGATTCAGAAGGGAAGCCTCCCATAAGGGCTCATATGGGGCTCTATTGAGACCTTATAATATGGTGTTAAGATTCCAGGAAGGGAAATGGAGACACACTAGGAGGCACAACCAAAGAGCCCCTTTAATGATCCAGGAGAGAGGCCAATGAGCCTCTTTCCCCCTCTGAGCTTAGAAACAGGAAAGGCCTGCTATCTGCACTTTCAGCGATTTGACCGACAGACCTTTCTGAACTCCCTCTTGCAAAAAGCCCAGGACTACCAAATTCAGAGCTCATAAGGGCTCTACATCATCCACAGCACACCAGGCCTTGGCATTGGCTGCTACCATTGACAGCTTGTTAGCTCTGAGTGGAAACAATCATGTCTGAGTAACTCTTGCTTATCAAGGCCTCCAGTTCAAGAGCCATGCTGTAAGCCTAAAGTGTTCCGGACTCTCGATAGGGATCAGTCCCCATGTGAGAAGATCCACTTGGACCGGCACCAAGACCTTCATCCCTCTTAAGGCGAACTAGGTCTGCATATCATGGTCTACGGGGCCATTCGAGTGCCTCTAGGACTACCAACCCCGGATGACTCACAATCCTGCGAATGACTTGACCTACACTGGTGAAACATGCTACAAGAGTCCTTTCTCCGAACACCGTTGGACTAATGCGTTTAAGCCTACACTTCCGTGCTTATATCTTCAGCTGTAAAAGAAATCTGCCTTCGTGTTTACAGTTGAGGCCATAAGATCCACCGCCGAACTATGGAGATGAATGCCTAGGGGAATAGAGACCTCCACTGGGTCACGAGTCTGTCCACTGAAAAGACGCCCTGTACATTTTCCACTCCCAATACATGCATGGCTGAGAAAGCCTGCAAATGAGCTTCTGCCCACTAAAGAGGAGTCGAGCGTGCTTCTAGTGCCTTCGCATTGTCTAAGAAGACTGACTGCCTTGCCTTCCAGAGACTTCTCCAGTGCCTAAAACACTAGTCAAATGGCTACGAGTTCTAGTTGATTTATGGACCATCTTTGCTGAACTAGTATCCAATGACCCTGAACTGAGGGTCCATTGCAATGACCGCCCCCCCCCTTCCCAACCATAAAGGCTGGCATAGAATCTCCCAGAAGGAAATTTGGAGAGGCATGTCCCTTGAGAGGTAGCCGGTTGCAGCCACCACTGCAGATTGTTCTTTGCTTCCGGTAACCAGAATACCTCTTATAGCAGGAAAATGACAAGAAAAATGACCAGATGAACATAGAATTTATCACTGATGAAAGGAAAATGAAGAAATTTAACACACACAATGGGACAATAGCAGGCACATTTTTGAAAAGCAAGTACAGTAGACCCCCACAAAGTCGCGGTTCGCAAACTCAAGTCATTCGTAGTATTTTCTCACTGCCTCTTCTGGTCAGAAAATACAGGGAATGTCTGAGTCTGCAAATCAGCCTTCTGCAATGTAGCCGATTCCTCCTCCTTCTCCCCCCCCCCGTCAGCCAATCAGCCTTCTGCACAGCCGATTCCTCCTCCTCTCCCCCCAGTCAGCCAATCAGCCTTCTGTATAGCTGATTCCTCCTTCTTTCCTTCCCCTTAAGCTTTCTGCACAGACAAACCGCCTACCAGCCTAAATATTGTTTTTTTTTAGCACCCACCACCGCCCCTGCAGCCCTCTCCCGCCTCCGAACCGCTCCTAAACCACATTTGCGGTTTTTCAAAATTTACGGCTGCTCCTGGAACGGAACCCAGTGAATTTCGGGGGAGTACTGTAGTTAATTTTAAAAATATTTGAGCCTTCATCAACAGCAGTTTACTAACCTTCCCTTTTACAAAACCAGAGCGTGGTTTTTAGCGCCGGCCACGATGGTAACAGCTCCGACACTCACAGAATTCCTATGATTGTTGGAGCTGTTACTGCTGTGGCCGGCGCTAAAAACTGCACTACGGGTTTTGTAAAAAGGGGAGGGGGAGGTGGTAAATAATGATCTAACTCTGTTAAATCTGTTTGTTCTATACAAATAGATCAAAACATCTTCGCATGCAACCAGTTCTTATAGAGATAAATATGGTGGACCTCAGTGGCTACCCTCAGATGACTCAAATTGTCAGCACGGAGATTTAGACAGCCAAGCTTGTAATAAGTTTATTATTTAATCAATACTTTAACTTTCAATATTTCCAAACATTAACCCCCTCTTCTACAAAGCTGCACTAGTGGCTGCCGCGTGGTAACGGCCCCGAAGCCCATAGAGATTTAAAGGGCTTCAGGGCTGTTGCTGCACGGCTTTGTAGAAGAGGGGGTAAAACTAAATTTGGGCACTCATCTTAGATCTCAGATGAAACTATGACAGATAACATTAACATGGTGGTTCATAGTTAGTGAAGAAGTATATATAATGCCTAAGATTTTCAAAGATTGATTATTTTGGGATAAGGCAAAAAATGTTCATAAGATCTAGTCAAAGAAGTTTGGTTTTATTTTTATTCAATTTTAGGTTATATGATAAGACTATCTGGAAACAAGTCTGTATGAAAAATGTTATTTTCCTGACAGTTTGTGGTACTGGGATAGGTAAGGTAGTATCATCCCTGTAACTAGAGAAATGTATTCATAAAAATATAATTTTGATAAATTTAAACATCATGAAAAAAACTTAGGGCTCCTTTTACTAAGCTGCGATAGTGTTTTTAGCGCACGCAGCATTTTAGCATGTGCTAAACCAGCTCAATGCTTGTTTTAGCGTCTAGTGTGCGGGGCAATTCAGCATGCGTTAAAACCGCTATTGCAGCTTTGTAAAAGGAGCCCTTAAAGTAGTGGCCTCTCTTTTTTGACATGGTATATATAGCTTAGAGTGCTGGATTTTGCAGTCTTGTCATTTCATTATCTTGCAGCTGAATAATTTAGGTACTTCTGTACCTTCTGAATAGTTTTAGAAGTAAAAGACAAAGGTTTTCTTTTTTTTAAATTAAGGTGCACTAACCGATTTAGTTCATGCTAAAGATTAGTGCGCCCTAAATGCTAAGGCGCCTATAGAATATAATGGATGCCTTAGCATTTAGCATGCGCTAAATCAGTGCGCCTGAATAAAAGGACCCCAAAGTTTCTTGTACTATGTGGCTCCCTGTTTCTCTGTGCTCACTTTCTCTATATATGCAAAGGAACAGTAGTTGTAGATATCATCTCCTATGTTGTTCTACATTTGTGAAGTAACCAAATTCTCAAACAAGACTCACTTAAGACGCTATGAGGTGTGTCTAACTGATAGCCTGAATACCATTTTGATTTTCTGATTTCAGAAAAATTATGTACCCAGATACTATATTCAGAAAGTTATGTAATAAGATTTTATCACACACCTATCAAGTTCACCCAGCAACTCTTCTTGTTGCTGTAGTTCATCCAGTCTGGCCCAGAGTTCCTCCAGCTCCTTGGATTTATCATCTCCTGCTACATTTTGCAGATCTGCTTCAAAAACATCTGCAACCTTTGGCATGGAATGAGGTTTGTGGGCAGTTCTGTGTTTTCCTACGTAACAAAAAGTCTGTGTCATCTTCATTACATTAACATTAAATTGTTTCTCATGCAATATTAACCTAAATTTTTAGAAATTACCATCACAGACTATAATCTTCTTACTATTTATCACTTCTGAAGGACTACTAGATGCACCACCATTACTGTATCAAATCCACTGCAAGCACATTACAACACACATAAAAATGATATTCTTCCTTAATTAACAATTCTAGATACTAAAGGTGTCAGTATATTCAATAAAGCATCACAGGCAACTTCAAGCATTCACCTTTACTGTTTTACTAATGCCTTAGCCACATCCTAGAATGGGATTATATTATCATTTCTATGCTCTTTCAATTCACAGACTTACCCGTGCATCTCACAAACATGGCACAATTCAACCCCTCCCCCCCCCAAAAAAAAAAAACTGTTTTCTGGATGGAATCATATTCACATGGAGGGCATTTTTGATAAGATGTCCAAGTCTGAGTTTGGACATTTTGAGAAAGAAGTCCAAAAATCCAGTAGAGAAAATGTCCATTTTTGAAACTGCAAGACATCTATTTTTTTTCCCCAAAAAATGGCCTATCTAGATATTTTGGCCCTTAAACAAGCCATTGGATTGTACAAGCAGTCAGAATTCTTAGCAAACTAGCCACAGACATCTGAGCAAAGCAAAGGGACACTCTAGAGCAGTGGTCTCAAACTGCCCGGGGGCCACATGTGCACCTTAATTTTGAGGTCCTCGGTATGTTTACTATAATCACAAAAGTAAAATAAAACAGTTTCTTGATCATATGTCTCTTTAGCTATAAATTACGATATTATTATTAAGACTTAGCCAAAAGGAAAGATTTATAAACTACTAGTCTTTAAGCCCGTTACATTAACGGGTGCTAGAATAGATGTGTCTTGTCTGTCTGTGTTTCTTTCTCTCTCTCTCCTTGGCCGCTGTCTGTGTCCTTCTGTCTCCCACCCCCCCCCGAGCAAAGCTGTCTGCCCCCAGCACACCCCTCCCCCCAAAGCAGCCCCCTATCCCTCTCCCTGACTGTCCCTTCGTGGCCCCCCTTCTGTATTCCCCCCCCCGAGCAAAGCTGTTTACCCCAGCACACACCTCCCCCCAAAGCAGTCCCCTAACTGTCTCTCCATGGCCCCTTCTGTCTTCCCCCAAAGCAGCCCCCTTTCCCTCTCCCTAACTGTCTCTCCATTGCCCCTTCTGTCTCCCCCCAGAGCAAAACGGTCTGTCCCCAGCACACCTCCCCTCCCAAAGCAGCCCCCTTTCCCTGTCTCTCCATGGCCCCTTCTGTCTCCCCCCCAGAGCAAAGCTGTCTGTCCCCAGCAAACCCTCCCCCCAAAGCAGTCCCCTTTCCCTCTCCCCCTGGCCCCCTGTATTGATCCCTTCTTACCCTCCCTCCATCCCAGCATCTTCTGGCCTGCTCCTCTTCAAAGCAGCCTGCGATCGTGGCCGGCTTTAGCGAATCTCGCAGGCCGCTCTCCAACTTGGTAGCACATTCCCTCTGACGCGATCCCGTGGTTGGAAAGCGGCCTGCGAGGTTCGCTAAAGCCGGCCACGATCGCAGGCTGCTTTGAAGAGGAGGATCAGCGGCAGCGGCGGCAGTGGTTGGTGAGGGAGGGAGGGAAGGGGGAAGCTCCAGTGTGTTCCCTGCCGAGGATGCGGGCAGGGAGAGAGCTTGCCAGGCTTCCTCTAGCGGTTGGTGAGTGAGGGTGGGAGGAGGGGAGTGGCCAGAACGTTCCCTGCCGCCGCATTCTAAAATAGAATTCAGCTAAGGAACAGAAAACACGGCGGCAGAGGACATGAAACCCTAAGTGCGCAGGCGCACTTAGGGTTTTATTATATAGGATAAAGAGTTTTACCTCATGCAAAATTGTCATTTCTTTAATAAACTAACAATTTTTTGAGGACCTCCAAGTACCTACAAATCCAAAATGTGGCCCTGCAAAGGGTTTGAGTTTGAGACCACTGCTCTAGAGGGTACTGCAGAGAACGTCACATTAAAAAATCCCAGGCACACATTTCACCATAACCTGCTTATATTCTATGGTGAGCCCTCCAAAGCCCACCCATAACTTACTGTACCCATCAGTACACCACAATAGCCTTTATGCCTGTAGGTGACTTCTTTATGTAGGTACAGTGAGTTTTGGAGGGCTCACCATACAATATAAGCTGGTTATGGTGAAATGTGCACCTGGGATTTTTTAATGTGATGTTCACTGCAGTACCCCCTAGAGTGCCCCCTCCCCTGCTCTGCTGAGCTGTGCCTGTAATACAGGCTGAGCTGTGAAACTGTAATACAGGCTGGAATGTACTGCTTCTTTCACAGCTTTGGGTGGTGGGAGGAGGGGGTCAGTGACCACTATGGGAGAAGGGGGGGGGGGATTCACGCCTTAATCCCTCCAGCGGTCATCTAGTCAGTTTGGGCAATTTTTGGCCCTTATTCGTTTTAAAACAGGTCTTGCTAAATCAGGGGTAGGCAATTCCGGGCCTTGAGAGCCAGAGCCAGGTCAGGTTTTCAGGATAACCACAGTGAATATGTATGAGATGGATTTGCATGCACTGCCTCCTTGAGATGCAAATCTATCTCATGCATATTTTTTGTGGAGATCCTGAAAACCTGACCTGGCTCCAGCTCTCAAGGACTGGGATTGCCTACTCCTGAGCTAAATAGTGCCCTGGATGTTTTGTTAAATGTTCAATTATTGCTGCAGAATGTCAAAGTCCTAAGCCTGCCCTAAGTCCACCAAAAACACCCTCCTTTGGAATTTAGACAAACAGGAGATGACCAGTCTAGAAAGGCGGTTTTGAAAATAGTGATTTAGACATTTTAGCAAGAAAAATGCCAAATGCCACTTTATGCCATTTGGGGGGACATTTTTCTCTTTTGAAAATCAGCCCCTTAATCTACAGAGGTCACCAAATGACCTTCACCGAATAACTACTTTTAGTTATTAACACTAGCCATTCAAATCAGCAGCCAAGTTGCAAGAAGACAAAGTTGCCTACTTGTAACAAGATTTCTCTTAAGGTAGAAATTCATTAGATACTTCTGAAGGGCAGAATATTCAAGCTCTCTCAAAAGTGGCCACCTCAAATTCTTCAGCCCTATCCCCATTGTCCTCCAAGGTTCTAAACTCACCTAGCAATCTCCTTCTTCCTGTTTTTCCTAACAGTTTTTTTTCTCTCCTCTCCCCTTTCACAGCTTATCACTCCCCAGTATTCTTACTCTCTGTTCCATCTAGATATTTTTCTTCCTTCCTTCCAGTCTCAATCTTCTGGGTCTGTCTAGCCCTCCTCCAAGCTCAACCCCAATTACTCCCTCCTCCAACCTGGCCCATGTGGAACAATGAAGAAACCATTCCTTCTTCCAATCCACCTCTTCTGGTTTCTGTAGTCTAATGCTATTATCTCTGCTTCTTAATCACTGAACCAAATTCTGTGTAGTAGAAATAATGCACAAATTTGGCATAGTATGAAATTCCTCCAGCAGTAAATGAAGGCATATAATGCAAAATTCCAGCACTGGTTTTAATTGAACTGAAAGCCCAAAGTAAGATCAGGAAACAAACGGACTAGCAGCCAACAGAGAAAAAACAGAGCCACTTCTAATCAACAAATGGGGCGAAAACAGCCCAAGTTACCATACGGTAACACCATAAAATCATCCACGGAAGGAGTGAGAAACCTAGGACCCAAACCTAGAAATGACAATACACATCCAACGCATTGTGAAAAACGCTTATAGCAAACTCTACTGGGTCAGAGGACTACAACCCTACCTAATCCATCAAGCTACCGTATGTCCAACGTAGTAATATCCCTGGTACTCTCAATCTTTGACTACTGCAATGTAATCCTGCTAACATGATCAGGCAGATCCAAATAGTACAAAATGCTGCAGCTAGATTTCTGCTGGGAAAATCAAAGCAGATGAGTGCCACCCCGCTACTGAAAGAGTTACACTGGATCCCGATTGAAAGCAAGGTGAAATTCAAATCATGCTGTTGACAAACAAAATCATTCATCTTTCAGAACGGCAATACCTAGCAAACAGAATAGACAACCATAAACCAAAATGTGAAACTTGCGCCCTACGCACGAGCCTAGAATACCTACTGAAAATACCCTCCTTCAGAAGGCATCAAATACAAAAGCATCAGGCAAAGAATATTCTCGGTGATGGTCCCAATGTGGTGGAACTCCCTTCCAAGGGAATTAACACTAGAAAAGGACACCAAAAAGTTCAAGAAAGGAATAAAGATGACACTCTTCACAGAACACTTTAGCAAATAAAGATACAATTAGGGGGAATGGCAACATGGAGGAAACAGCAGGCTACTACCCAATTTGGAACATGAAAGGGTGAACTCACGAATAATACAAAGAAAGATGAATATATGATATACAGAAACTATAATAATAATATATAAACATAGATGATATAAATAGGTAAGATATACATATATTTAACTCATGTAATGTAACATCATTACTGAAGCTCATGCAAACCGCTCTGAATTGAGTCCCCAGTCATTAGTAGTAGTATAGAAGCTTCCAATCAACATATTCTTTATGTAAAAAAAATATTTTCTTCTATTTGTTTTAAAAGTATACCCACATAATTTCATTTAATGTCCCCTGTTTTTTGTACTTTTAGAAAGGGTGAAAAATCGATTCACTCTTACCTGTTCTACACCACTGAAACTTTTGTAAACCTCAATCATATCCCCCCTTAACTGTCTCTTTTTCAAGCTGAAGGGTCCCAACCTCTTTAGTCTTTCCTTAAACGAAAGGAGTTCTATTCCCTTTACCATTTGGTTGCTCTTCTTTGAACCTTTTTTAATTCCACTATATCTTTTTTGAGGTATTGTGACCAAACTGTGAGCAATTGTCAAGGTGAGGGCGCATCAGATTACAGATAGCACAGCCACACCTCTTAAGATTGGATTAAGTGCAGCCATGCTATCCTCAGTTGTGACAGCTTGTGGTGCGGTGCCATACACCTGCTGCCACTATGTGCTGTTCTCCCTCTGATAGGCCCATGCACCACCCCTACCAGCATTAAACAGCTAGCAAAGGGCTTTTACTGCACTAGCTGGTACTGCAGGG
Organism: Geotrypetes seraphini; assembly: GCF_902459505.1. NCBI lineage: Eukaryota > Metazoa > Chordata > Amphibia > Gymnophiona > Dermophiidae > Geotrypetes > Geotrypetes seraphini. The sequence goes on from NC_047087.1 coordinate 45,695,697, forward strand.
CAATGCCTCTTTTTTTCCACTTTGTCAAATGGTTTAACCAGTGGCATAGCGAGGGTGAGAGGTGCCCTATGCAGTGGCACTCCCCCCCGATGCCCCCTGCCACACACGTGCCCCCTTCCCATGTACCTCTAGTTGTTCACCGCTGCAAGCAATAAGAACTTCAACGTACTTCTCATGACCTTGTCGTCTCTCATGCTGACGTCGCGTGACGTCAACAGGAGAGACGACACGGTCACGAGGAGCATGTTAAAGTTGTTGCTCGCAGCGGTGAACAACTAGAGGTATGGGGGAAGGGAATGGGGGAGTAGGAAGATGCAGGGCGAAGAGGAGGAGGAGTGCTGGTGCCCCCACCAACATGGCGCTTGGGGCACACTGCCCCTCCACCTACTATGCCACTGGGTTTAACTTGCATTAGCTATTAATGTCTAATGTGAGGTAAAACTTACTAAGCTATATTAGGCAGCTAGCACAAGGGCCCCCATATTAACCAGTTCACCTTTATGACAAGCCTATTAATGCCTTCAAAGAATTCTACTAGATTAGTAAAGCACAATCTTTATTTGTTAAATGAAATTGACTCTTCTCTATTAAAAACCACGATTACGCATATGGCTAGAATTTTTATTCTAAACAATAGCTTCCACCAATTTACTTGGTACCGATCTCAGGCTCATTTGTCTATAGTTATTTGAGTCACTACCGCAGCCTTTTTGGAAAGGGAAGATTCAGTACTTACCTCGATAATCTTCTTTCTGGAATAAGGGTATATGAGTCCTGACAGTAGGTGATATTCCCATACTTGCAAGTTGACTGCATAAGGATGAAATTTACATTCTTCAGGTCCACCTCCTTCTCCAGTGCTGTAGAGAGTCCCCTTCAGTTTATACCAAAGCAATCAAACAGCACTAAAACAAAGAAATAAGAAGCAGGGGGGAAAGGGGAAGCTCCCCGCTAAAACATTTCTGTTCTGTAAGAAATAATTAATAAGGTTAAACAACACTGTGAACAACTTAGGTGGAATAAACAGAAACCACCCATCAAAAACGCAACCAGTATGAAGCTTATGAAGTTCATAGTCTTACTGCTTTACACTTTATTTTCTCTTCCTTTTTTTTTGTATGGAGTATGAACCATGTAGCTGCTGTACAAATTTCTTCAGGAGGAATTGCTCACGTCTCCACCCATGAAGCCACACTTCTAGTAGAGTTTGCTCCAATGGCTGTTTACCACAGCCAATGTATGCCAATGAAAAAGTCATATAAATCCATCTGGAAATGGTCACCATAGATGCTGGCTTGCCTAGCCTAGCAGCACTGGTTAAGACAAAAAGATGATCTGACAAATGAAACTCATTGGTTACTTCTAGTTATCGAAAAAGACTTTTCCGTACATCCAGCAATTTCAAAACTTTGTCCCTCTTCTTGGAACCCATGGTCTGGAAAGCAGGTACCTGACTTCCTGATTGATGTGAAATGTCAACACCACCTATGGCAAAACAAAGGGACCATACGAAGAGAAACTCCCACTTCTGTAAATCTGAGAAACAGTTCCCTGAATGAAAGTGTCTGTATTTCTGAGACTCTCCTCTAAGAGATGATGGCTACCAGAAAAACTGTCAGATTCAGCAGGGACGCCTCCTGTAAAGGCTCGAAAGATGCCTTGCTGAGTGCACGCAGGATAATGTTAAGGTTTCACAAGGGAAATGGTTGTCTTACCGGAGGTCTCAAACCTGAGCACCCCCTTCAAAAATTTGGCTATATCTGGATGCAAAGCCAAGGAACCCTGATCCACTCAGGCTCTGAAATACGAAAGACCTACAATTTGCACATTTAAGGGATCCTACTACCAGTCTCTTTTCCATGCCAGCCTGCAGAAAAGCCAAAACCACTAACACTGGGACTCTGCTTAAATTGGCTTTAGAAGCCAAATCTCCCTCCCATAACCTAATCAAGAGCATTCTGTGGGTGGAGAAAGCATAAGCCGAGACCTTGCTCAGGACTCTGATAATGTCATACAGGGCATCAGCCACATAGTCAATCCCCTCTATGACTAGCTTGGGGCACACTTCATTGTCCATGCTGAGAATCCTACAGACTTTGGTATGACAGGCACATGCCATGAAAGAGGACGCTGAAGTGACCTTCAACCCCAAGGCTAAGGCTTCAAACTGACATTTAAAGACTACATCGACCCTGCAATCCTGCACATCCTTCAAGACTATACTTCCCTCACTAGGGAGGGAAGTACGCTTGGTAACCTGAGCTATTAGTGAGTCTACCTGCAACTGGACGAATAGCAGCTGAAATTCAGAAGCCATGGGATTCAGTCTTGTCATCGTCTTAGCCCCTCCTTAGGAAGCCCTCTGGTAATTAAAACAGTCAGATCTGGATGTGAGGAAAAAAATGAAGGCTGGGTCTGGGAAGCACTCATAATGGAACACTGCGCAGCTGCAGCCTGTAGGGGTCTCACGCTGACTCTGGAAAAAGATTCAACGCCATTGCCTAAAACAGGTGGCATACTGTAGGGTCCTCTCTCTGCTGAAGGGGACTACAGTCTCCTGACCTCCAGTCTCTGGGCAAAACCCCATATCCACCAGGAGGGATGGTTTGCTCTGTGACATTAAAGGCATGGAATACGACTTCCAGTCCCCTACAGTCTTTACCTGACTGGTCCTATGGTTCTTGCTCAGGAATCTCTGCCAGGGAGAATGCATATGAAGAGGACAGGTTCCTTTGCAGGGCCATCATTGCTTCATCACCTGTTACAGGAGGTCACCGACAATTTAAGCAAGCTTTCCAGAGCAAACTCACAAATTCCATGGTAAATCTCTGACAAGGGACCTCCACAGTGCCTTTTGCCGTCTCTTGGGCTCCACTGGTTCCTTGCACCTGTGCTTTGCTCAATTACCTTTAAAGGTCTCCAGAGACATTCTTCTGCCAGAACAAGGAGTCCTTTGCAATCCCCCAGCCTTCAGGGTACCAGAAGAGGCTAAACCCGAGGTCCCTGCCCCTCTCTTACATGTCCTGTGGCATGTGGTACAAAGGCTCTGTTGAGCCAGCCATCCATCACAAATCTGGCATTATATAGGGGTATCTCCACTAGAGGAGTCCGTTCCAAGTGATTCTGAGTGAAATCAAGGAGTTTTTGAGACAGATGGATGCTTTTAAACAAAATCAGGAAAATCCAAGATGGCTACCAGATGGTCACACTACAAACATCCTGGGAAAACCCCTTAAAGGGCTAAATAATTCTGAGAAAAAGTTTTTGGAGATGGAGGACCCTAGATACAGCCCCAGAAATACTTAAAATCAGCAAAATCAGGCTCAGGCTCCCCACCCCACCCCAATTTTCCCTTAGACTTCAATAGGCAGTACTCACCATCTATGCTGGGCTAGCTTGCTTCAGCTGCCATCAAAACTGGAACTGGAGAAGGCACTACCTCAAACAGCAAACCAAATCCTCTTGCTGGAATCTTTGGGATACCAGTCAGCCTTAAAGTCCGACTGAAGTTTTAACTCCTATGGACCCTCTTGTGAGTGGGAAGGAGGAATTTACACAGCAGGCACCCGTTAAGCCCTGCTGGACGGACACTGGGGCCTGCACTCAAGCCTGCATTGGAGCCTGCACTCAAGCACCTGATAAATCAGAATGAGAGCTAGCTTCAAGGGGAATGGACCCCGACCTCCACAAGTCCAAATGCAGGCAGCCAGATAGAAACCCCAAGAACTGCCTTTCCAGCTGCAGAGCAGCCAGAGCAGAGCTACCCCAGAGTCACTGGAGACGTCTCTAGCACTGAAATCCTCAACTTGAATTAAAAAAAAACAACAAAATAATAAAAAGATATCAGATCACAGCAGAGCAGAATCACACCTTCTTAACTCGCTTTCAAAAGGAAAAAAACTGAAGAGGGCTCTACAGCACTGCAGGAGGAGGCAGGGCTAAAGAATGTAAATTTCATCCTTCTGCAATGAACTCATGAATATGGGAATATCACCTACTGACAGGACTCATATGCCTTTTGCACCAGAAACTACCCTCCATTCTTCAAATGCAGAAACAGAAGGAAACGATGTGTTACAGGTTAGCAGCAAAGAATGCATTTTCCAAATAATATAAGGTCTGATTTCTTAAATATAAAATAAACCAAAAATAACTGAATGAACCATAATATGTATTTTTATGATTACATAGCATGCTTCCAGAAATCAGATGCAAGCTATAAATAAAAAAATATAACTGAATATTATTGGTGACTAGTACCTTTTGTCAATGCATCTTCATTCTCTGTTTCTTCTCGTATGTCA